>NC_137056.1:3655753-3940753 GCF_032717465.1 Coenobita brevimanus
GCCTCACTTCTTACAAAAGATGTTCCTGATAATACTAAATTCTTCAGTTCTCCTAAAAGCACTGACTACGTACTGGTATGTCAAGGAGGAGAAGGTGTTTGCGAACTCTTGACAGTTATAAGTTTCCACGTGATGATACATGAGACAATACCCCTCTAAGTACACAGGTAAATAGGTACAGTATTTTATGAAGATTTTTTTCAGGTTAATTGGCAATATACATCTCGTAGGTTTACATTTATACAGGAAATTTTTTAAAGACCATTTTTCATGCAACCATTATTCCTAAGTTTTGTGTTATTTAGTTATTGTATAAACACTTCATTTTCAGGCTGCCAGGCGCCAACCATGTGGACGATGCTGGGCTTGGCGTCACTTCTGCTGGCTCCACATCGAACCTAGCCTCACTCCACACCTGACACTCAATCCACATTTACATAGCCTTGCTCCACCTCGATCCCTGCCTCACTCCACAACACTCAGTCGCACAATCAGTACCTTCATTCCCATCCTACATCTTCATTCCGCACTTCAGTCACTCAACATATCAGTTAATCCACACTTCAGTTACTCCACACCTCACTCCACATTCCCCATCTCCACACTTCAGAGACAGCAGCATCCCACCTCCACTGACAAGCAGCTCCATCAATCATTTGAAACATTATTGAACGACTAACCTATCGTTCTTGATGCTGTCTGGATTCGCACGCAAGCAGATGAATGCCAAGGGTGAAGTTGGCTAATTCCAGTTTGCAGCATTAATTTCTAAGTTACGAAATCAGTTTTGTAGTGGGTTGCGAAATTATTCCAAAAGTGTCATGGGATCACTTTTGAAGCATGTTAAGCCTGTTTCAAAGCCTATTACATTATCAGTTTCGAAGCGTATGACAGGATCAGTTTTGAAACGTGATGAGGCTGATTTACACCACCAGTTTCAAAGTACGGTGACGGGAGGACGCTCGAATAAATGTCCTCTCCAAAGCAAAAAATCGCCTAGCTGTACAAAAAATTAAAAGATCTCATTACACTGCATTTAATGAAGGCTTTTTTTTTTTTTCCCTAATCCTAGTCATGACGGACGTTATAAGTGGATACTGGTTTTCTTCCCTTTCACATGTTGGTATTTTTTGCATCCTGTCATTTCATAATTTCATACCGAAGATACTATAGACTGACACACACACACACACACACACACACACACACACACACACACACACACACACACACACACACACACACACAGTCATCACCCTTACTACACCTCGACTTTCGCATGCATCATTCTCACTTAAGACTACGACACACAAACACAGCAACACTTTAACTCACAGATACATCACTCACGATTCTCACTCTTCATTCATCCTTCTCCACACTCCCTCAGAGGAAGGTCCGATCCTGTAGTGTACTCATTATGGACATTTCTATACGTTTTTCACTTTAACTTGGCCCAAATTTTCGTCCCCTTGTAGCCTATTTCACGTAGCTCAGTGGCAGAATAAGGCAATACTACAGTTCTACATTCATCCCACTGCAATTCTCCATGGCTGCTTTTCTGGTGTCAATCTATTGCTACAACTCGGCCTGCACGATGGAAAGACGGCAATTTTAGGCCAAGTTAGAGTAAAAGGAGTGTAGCCGCTTCACTCCAAGATGTCTCCACTACACCGAACTAAATCACCTGAAGTCAGCAAGAAGGAAGTTTACAAAGACATCATGGCATTAAAGGGATTACCAGACACACCGAAGAAGAGGACCCACTTAAGGAAAACACACGATCAACCGTAAAAACCCTTCCGATAATCTACTTCCCTTTTAAACACGGAGGCTCTCTAGCACCTCTCCCCTTGCGATTTGTTCCGCATATGACGCCTTCACCCTTTCACTACTAGATGCCCCTTGAGCTGAATAAAATCGTCTGGTATGGGCAAAGAAATAAATAAAAACATACTTAATCGAGTTTTACATTGTCATTGTACTGAATCGGTAATGTAGTTTTTTATTTACTTATTTATTATTATTATTATTATTATTATTATTATTATTATTATTATCATCATCATCATCATCATCATCATCATCACTATTATTATTATTATTATTATTATTATTATTATTTTATTTTTCAGGCCGAGAAATTCCTCCCGAATTAAATACAATGGTACTGTGTTCACAAGAATCCAATAATTACTTTCTCGTACTGAAGGGGTTAAGAGGTGATAGGAAAACAATATGGCCGACTTCTAATGGTCACAGAAGGCTCGTCAACACATCTCCCTTAACGATTTATTCTGCCTATTGTATCTTCATTTTCTTTATCAATATCAAGAGACTATAACTAAGAGAATTTTTTAATATGGCAAGTGCAAAAATAAGTTGGTGAGAAAGGGGTGTTGAGAGGTCTTTTAACGAACAAGAAATAAGTCCCAAGATCATTACTGAGCGAGAGAGAGAGAGAGAGAGAGAGAGAGAGAGAGAGAGAGAGAGAGAGAGAATGGAACCAAAAAGAAAAAAATAAAGATGGAAAGAATATATGAAACACTTATTAGACGAGTAAAATATTTCAACTGTTGCTTCCGAAAAAAAAGAAAAATAAAAGAAAAAGTAAAATATAAGTAATGGAAATGAACATCAGTGGAAACGTAACCAGCGGAAATGAACTTCGGTGAAAATACATGCTACTTTGTGGAAATGAGGGGGACACCGTGAAGAATAATTTCCGATTCACAGTTCATTTCCGATTCACCATTCATTTCCCTTTTCCGTTACTGTCCTACAAATAGTGAGGTGACTGTGAAATCATTAATGTGGTGTATTCGACCCTATGGATTTGATTTTGTCTTTTTTGTAAGCAAAGAAGAAGGAACCTAAGGCCAGAAAACAGCCTTAAGAACCCACTGAAAAGAGTTTGAATATGTATGGTACAATTTCCCTCACTTGCCAGACGTGTGCATGCCAGCCGCTACCATACATACACACATACATAAATTAGATACACATGCATACATCAGACACATACATACAAACATACATAAATTAGATACGTACATACATACATTAGATACATACATACATACGTACATAATTCAAATACATACATCCCTTACGTATACATACCTACACAAACATACATACATACATACATTAGATACATACATACAAACATATACATAAATTAGGTACATACATACATACAAAGGGAAATGAATGAACTGTACTTAAAATGGCTGGAAAAGACAAGGAAGTGGTCACTGCATTCTTTTCGCTTGATATTAAAATCCCCTATGATAGTGACTTATAATGTAAATAGAGACAACTTTAATATTTCTTCTTTTTGCTTTAATATAATGTGGAACGAAAGGAGAAGGAGAGATTTATGTGGAAGTGTGGAAATGAAAATGAGTGTGTAAAATAAAGTGGGTGGAAGAGTGAGGAGACGAAGACCGAGAACGCGGTAGAAAAATAAAGTAATAACATCTATCAACCTATCTATTTATCTATTTTGAGGCGTAAGGGCCCGAGGTTAGGTTCCCATAGTTAGAACCACAAGGGTAGGTGACCGGTCTGTTCTCCTGGTGGCATTATTTATATGAAAAAAAAGAAAAACTATCCACCTCTTACGGACACCAACCTACGCGCAAGACACTGACCTTCGCCTCCATAAGAGACTAAAATCTACATAGAAATTGAGAAAACAGGAAAAAAAAATGCGGACGAAAACCAAAAAACGTTTCTAGATGCAAAATATGTGCTGAACTGAATTTGGTACAGAAAATGAAAAAAAAAAAAAATTATGGGCGAAATCCAAAACACGTTTCTAGATGCAAAATGTGTGTTGAACATTCCCCTCTTCTTACTGTATTCCTAAAACATGGTGACCTTTGTAAATAATATATAAAAATTAGTGAAAAGGCCATTATAAAGTGAATTATCCTTCTAGAAATATGTAAATGTCTCTTGTACCTATTAACTCTTTCGTGAATATTGTCCCAGTTCAATGTAATATTTAATCCTTAATAAAAGTTATGTGTAAATTGTGTTATTCCACCCGTGTTATATAGGTCAGAGGCTTGGAAAAATGTACAGTGACTTGGTGTGTGTGTGTGTGTGTGTGTGTGTGTGTGTGTGTGTGTGTGTGTGTGTGTGTGTGTGTGTGTGTGTGTGTGTGTGTGTGTGTGTGTGTGTGAGAGAGAGAGAGAGAGAGAGAGAGAGAGAGAGAGAGTAAATGACAGGAACAAACACTACAGGTATATTTGGCCGTCCCTCTGTGTGCGGCAAAATAATAATAATAATAATAATAATAGTAATAATAATGTAGTCCTAAAAAAAAATCCAATCTCTCTAGTTTCTAATACAGCTTGCACTTTGTTAAACCAAAATTCTAACCCATAAAAAAAAACATGACGCCCTTAAAAAAAACTGAAATTAACATGACTCAAAATATCATCGACCGGAAGAGGCTACAGTAACTTAATATTTATTCATCGATTTTTTCCTATTTTCTTATAGTTATTTTTTTTCTTTTTTGGTTTTACTCTCATTCTCTTTCCATCATCCTCTCGCCCCAGTCTTTTCCCTAATTTTCTTTATAATCGTTCTACTACCTGATTGCTTTATTTCTCTCTCTCTCTCTCTCTCTCTCTCTCTCTCTCTCTCTCTCTCTCTCTCTCTCTCTCATTCCCTAATTCTTCAAAGGGCACATTCACTCCCATTCCTTCCCCCTCTCCTCTCCCCTTACCCCATCTCCCCTCCCCTCTCCTTTCTCCTGCTCACATCCTCCCCCCTACCCCTCCTCATCTCCCCTCACCCCACCCTTTCCCTCCTTTACCTGTACTCCCCTCCCCCCACCAGCAATTAGTTGATCCCAGGTATTGAGACCAACTTAAAGACAAAAGATGGTGGGTTTGTGTGGGGAGAGGGAGAGGAGAGAGGGACAGGGAGGGTGGAAGAGGAGGAAGAGAGAGAGATGGTGCGAGAGGGAGGAAGGGAAGGAGGATAAAGGGGGCAGGGAGTGGAGGAATATGTAGGAAGGAAAAAGGAAGAGGAGAGGGATGGAGGGACGGTGTGGAAGAGTGAGGGAGAGGATGGAAGAGAGGGAGCGACAGCAGGAACAGGGAGAGGGACTGAGGTGGGAAAGAGTTTGGAGGAAAAGAAGAGGATGAACAAGAAGAAAGGCAAGGGACTTAGGGTAACTTGGAAGCAAAAGTGAGCTTTGTGAGATTTGTGAAGGGAGAAGGATGAGGGAGAGGAAGGGAGTTGGGAGGGGAAAGGGGGTGGAAGATCAAGAGGGAGAGAGGGAAAGGGAGAGCTCATAAGAGAGACTGATAGGGAGAGAAGGGGAGGGAGGAAGGAGAAGTAATAATGAATAAAAATGAGATGGCAACTTGTACATGAAAAAGATAGGAGGCTTGTCAGTCTTGCGTGAGAAGAGAAGGAAAAGGAGAAAAGGGAGAGTTGGGAAGAGTGAGGAAGGTGGAAGAGGAAGAGATAGGGAGAGGGAAAATATGACGAAATAGGAGAGTTGGGAAGAGTAAGGAAGGTGGAAGATGAAGAGAGAGGGAGGGGAAAAAGGAGGAAAAGGGAGAGTTGGGAGGAGAAAGGAGGGAGGAAGGGGAAGAAGAGGGAGAGTGGAAAAAGATAGGGAAGGAAGGAACAGGATGAGAGAGGAAAAAAGAGGATGAAGTGGTAAAGTGAAGACAATGAGAAAACAATATAGGGATGACTAAAGTAAACTGAGAAGAGCAAAATGAGGGCACGAGAGGTGAGCAGGAACAATAGGAAAAAGAAGAGAGAGGGGGGGAGAGAGAGAGAAAAAAAAAAAGAGTATGTGGGGGAAGAGGGTAGTGTTTCGCAATACTTTTTTTTACCAAGTTTAATATTAGCAACAAAAAAAATGGGTACGGCTCGTTGAAAAAAAAAAAAAAAAAAAAAAAGCCAAAGATCAAAGCGAAAAAATTTGAAGCAATCGTTTTAATATTAAAGAATAAAAAATGAGCTGACAACGTGAAAAAAAAAAAGAGTGAAAATTTAGGAGTGATTATCAACTTTTTTGAGGGGAGGTGGTCACATAATTATCATCATCATCATCAACACCATCGTCATCATCATCATCATCATCATCATCATCAATGTTATTCTTACCACCACCAGACGATTTTATTCAGCTGAGGGAAAGATTAACCCCTTCACTACGAGAGGTCTCTTGTAAGGTAAAAAAAAAAAATGAATGTTAACAAAGACTGAAATACAGTAAAGTTAAATTAATGAATAAGTTCAGTAAAGTTTCCACAGCTGTCAAGAGTCTGCTCCTCGCTCTCTCTCTCTCTCTCTCGCTCTCTCTCTTTAATCACTCATCCTTCATAAAGTGATACCGTAAGCAGATCCTCTCTCTCATTTATCACCGTTCCCCTTCTCGCTTGTCACGTTTTCTGTTGAATCCTATGCACGTTAGATCTCTGTGAATGTATGAGAGAGAGAGAGAGAGAGAGAGAGAGAGAGAATCACTTAACTCACACTAACTCACCCTCTAATACTCTAACTCACACTGACTCTTTAACTCACCCTACCTCTCACACCAGCTCACCCTACGACTCTCAGCAGCTCACCCTCTGATTCATACTGACTTTTCACCCTGACTCATCCTAACTCACTCTTGACTCACGGCTCATCGACTCACTCCAACTCGCCCTGATTCATCTTCCAACTCACCCTAACTCAAGACTCACCACGATTCATCGTGACTCACTCCAATTCATCCTGATTCATCCTCCAACTCACCCTAACTCAAGATTCACCACGACTCACCCTGACTCACGACTCGCACCATCTCACCCTGACTCATCCTCCAACTCACTCTGACTCACGACTCACCCTGACTCATCCTCCAACTCATACTGACTCAGCCTCCCGCCTCATCCTCTAACTCACCCTGACTCACCCTCTGACTCACGGTGACTCACACCCCCTCGGCTGAGTCCAATTAACTCGACATTATCCCAAGAGTCATAGTTCAATTACCCTGGAAATTGACTTCATTTTGAGATACTCGCCCTGGGTAAATGTTGGGTATTATTCATTTTTATTCACGCTTTTATTCATTTAGATTCACTCATGGATATTCACTCTATTCAATTTTATTTACGCTTTTATTCATTTTTATTCACTTCATTTTTATTCTCTATTCATGTTTATTCTCTTTATTCATATTTATTCACTCTATTCATGTTTATTCTCTCTATTCATTTTTATTCACTCTTCATTTTTATTCACTCTATTCATTTTTATTCACTATTTTTTATTCTCTTTTTTCTTTTTATTCTTTTTTCATTTCTATTTTTATTCATTTTTATTCACTATTCATTTTTATTCACTCTTTATTCATCTTTGTTTTTTTATTCACTTTTCATTTTTATTCACTCGTTTTCCATTTGCTTCACTTTTTCATATTTACTCTATTAATTTTTCTTCTTTATTCATCCAGTTTCTTCAGCTTCGTATTTATCGTCTGTTTATTTCTTTATTCATCGTCCATTCACCTCTTTATCCAGATCTTTTCAATCATTCATTTTTTTATTATTTTCATTCTTTTTACACTTTTATTTTTACATTTTATCCAGGTTTTATTCAAGTATTTTCATTCATTAAAATTTTTCATGCTTCTTATTATTTTTTTTTTTAAATCAGAGGTGGTCAAAGCTGTTTATTTCCTCACATTTCTTTATTCACTCATTCACTTTTGATTCGTGGTATTATTCATTTTTCATTCACGGATTTTTTCTCATTCAGGTTTCTCATCCTCGTATTTATCATATTTTTTTTTATTAGAGGAGTTCATTTTCTTCATTTTATTTATTGATCTTGTGTCAAAATCGTGACTAGTAAAGGATGAGTGTTATTCATGGTATTCACATCTCATTCACATTCAGTTTTCATCCTCGCATTCATCGTACTTTTATCATAGGTGTTAATTTTCATATCTCTCTCTCTCTCTCTCTCTCTCTCTCTCTCTCTCTCTCAAAATTTCTTTTAATATCTCTCTTTTTTTCCCTCCCTGTCGTTTCTCTACGCAAAAAGTACCTGATCTTTTCTCTGTCTGTCTGTTTCTCTGTTAATCATCTCTGTCTGTCTTTATGTCTTTCTGTTAAATCATCACTGTTTGTTTGTCTGTCTGTCTGTCTGTCTATTAATTACCTGTCTGTCTGTTTGTCTGTATGTCTGCCTGTCTGTTAGTCATCTTTGTATGCGTCTGCCTATTACTCACCTCTGTCTACCTGTTTTGTTAATGATCTCTGTCTGTCTGTTTGTCTGCCTGTCTGTTTGTCTATTAATCATCTTTGTGTCTGTCTGTCTGTCTGTCAGTCCTCTCAATGGTCGGGAAAAGTCCATCATTTTACTCCACCTAACGTTAGACGATTTTATTCAGCTAAGAGTGGGACATAGGAGCCTGAGGATGCTAATTACACACACACACACACACACACACACACACACACACACACACACACACATAATTTAAAACCACAAGTATATATTTCCTGCAACATACGGGAATCGAACCAGCGACCATGAGATCAGCGGACCACACATCCACCACTGTGAGAATGGATGTGGTGGTCAAGTGGGGAGAGGAACTGTCTGTTGTTTTAAAAGAATGGAGTTCGATCCCATCATAGGGTTGGGAAATGCACTTATTTTCCACAAGACTCACTTTAAAAAAAAAAAAAAAAAGCTAATATTACACCAGCCCTGAACGAGGCAGCCCTGACATGTATTCAGTATGGACGGTAGCTATTAATGCTGGATCTCAGGGAACGGGCTGTTAAGTTTATGTCCAGAGTCGGATGTAAAAAAAAATAAATAAAAATTCCAGGGTAAAGTCAAAACACGATAAGAAGTGTTTTTGTGGGCTTGGAATGCTCAAAAAACGCATATTAATTGGAAAATCCGAAGAACATAGAAAACTTCAATAAAAATGTTCAAAACAACGCACAGATAAAAAAAAAAAGAAGTAAAATCAACAAAATTAAACGAAAATCAAAAACTAAATAAATAATCCCACAAAAAGAAATAATATTAACCCCATTACTGCGGTACGTCTTTCAAATTTCATTCTTGCAATCTCCAGACGATTTTTCTCAGCTTGGGAGACACTTTTCAAACTGGAGGGGGGGGGAGGTTAGATGCAGCTTTCATTACCCTCTTCACTAATATAAATGCAACCTAAACTGAACAAAATCGTCTGTACTCTTTTCACACTAACTTGGCCTAAAATTGCCATCTCTCCATCTCGAACGCTCAGCTGTAACAAGAGACAAGCCCTGGATTATGATGCTAGTCACGAAAAAGTGCGATGGAAAGGATGTAAAGCCATCGTATTCTGCCATTGAGGTACGAGAAAAAGGCCCTAAATAGACGCAAATCTATTGGGTCAGACAAGGTGAAACAACTATAGTTAGAACTTATGGTAAAAGAAATCGTCAAAGCAAATGGAGTGAAAAGACCTGAATAACACACAACCATAAGATCAAAAATAAACTGAATGAGAGGTTAATAGAAGAAAAATCCCACTAAAAAAATATCACCAAAGAACGAAAAATAACTGAATAACATAGGGAACCATAAAAGAAATTCTCTCTCTCTCTCTCTCTCTCTCTCTCATATAATACATATAATACGGTTATACCTACAAACGTCTGAACAATGCACGAACCATCCCATCAAAAATTAAGCTCTAAAAAAACGAAACTAAATGAAAAGAACGAAAGAACACAGCGCACCATCGCTGCCAGGGGCCCCACATGCATAATATATCACCTAATATCCAACAGGCATTCTCCGCTATTTTTAAAGGGGCTACAATTTTTATCGCTCGCTTTCCTAGATTTTCGCTCATTTTTGTGGGGCTAGGTTAGGTACGGGGGAGTTCTAGGTGCCCTGGGTGTGTGTGTGTGTGCGTGCGTGTGTGTGTGTGTGTGTGTGTGTGTGTGTGTGTGTGTGTGTGTGAGAGAGAGAGAGAGAGAGAGAGAGAGAGAGAGAGAGAGAGAGATTATCTACACAAAAGGCAGCCAAATAAACAAAGTAATTTCTGTGTGATCGCCCACTTAGGCTGTGTGGATAAAAAGTCTCTCTCTCTCTCTCTCTCTCTCTCTCTCTCTCTCTCGGGGCTTAGTCAGTGGAGTGTGTCATGAGAGTATTTCGCAAGGCGTTTCATGAATGGGTTGTGTTTTGAATCGGGTAGGAGTGTGTGTGTGTGTGTGTGTGTGTGTGTGTGTGTGTGTGTAAGTGTGTGTGTGTGTGTGTGTGTGTGTTAAGGCAGGAGGGGAGGGGGGGTAGCAAGTTGGGCAACGTTTACAGTAAGGTAAGTTTGAGGTGATGTTGTGACGTAATTTTTCGAAGGCAATCATTTATAACATCCCTCCGTCTCATACTTGGTCTCCTCCTCCTCCTCCTCCTCCTCCTCCACATCACTCACATACTCTTCTAGTCAGTCTCTCATTCTCCATCCTCTCCACATGACCAAACCTTTTTAAAGTATTTATCTTATTACTTTCAATCACATCCACATTAACACCACAACGTTCCTTTTACTTCCTCAAGCATCTGTGTGTCTGTACATGTAACTGAAAAGGGTATTCATTAAAAGGCAGTAAATATGATAAGGTAATTCTGACACTATAGCTGTTCTGATAAATGTAATTTCTAGATATGGGTAATTTTGGAACGGTAACTTTGAAACTTTAATAATTTTGGTAAGGTAACAGTGAAAGGAAATTAATCAGAGGAGCACAATTCTGCTCCTACTGTAATTTCAAGGCTAAGGTATTTTGAGAAGACAATTACATTTTTCTAAAGACAACAGGGAATTTCTGATCACAAGGTAGACTTTTCAAAAGTCCCGCAGATTAATTTTCATAACGTAATTCCTATCTATAAAGTAATTTTAGGGTGTCTGGTGATTAGCAGGTGTATGTAAGTGTCTTTGATGGAGAAGTAAAGATAATTCTCGGAGTAATTTAGAGAATAGTAATACGCTTTTCAGACTGCAAATTATATAAACACGAAACAATTTTAAGGGTAATATAATGTCCAAAGTGAGGTCAGTTCCAGGAAGTAATTTGAAAAGTAGAGTATATCTGATAGGGTAATTTTGACCTTGTAAATTTGATACAGTAATTTGAAAGTAGGGACACGTAGGGATGCCAACAGCATCTGGTGTTCCCAGGCGGTCACCCATCCAAGTACTAACCAGACCCAACGTTGCTTAATTTCGCTGATCGGACGGGAAGCGGTGTACTCAACGTGGCATGGCCGTCAAGTGGGGTTGGTGGAGGATTAGTGCCCCTCCCTGTAAAACAATTAACTCTAAGCCCTTGACCACCCCGTTTGGGATACATGGCGTCTGGCAATGGATGGATGGATGGAATCTGAAGTCAAGTAACAGATGGTAACTTCAAAATGCAAGTACTTTTGACGAGGTGAGTTTGAAAGTAATGTTCGCGACCTAATTTTGAAAGTACTTCGATTCTGATATGGTAATCCTGATCAAAAGGTAATCCCAGGAGTACCGTAGGGTAATTTTCAGGGGGCAATTTTAATCTATAAGGTAATTTTGAGGGTGTCTGGGTGATTTGGAAAGTGTATGTGAGTCAGTGTCTTTGATGGCTTGTAATTACCTTGGGCGAGATTAGTCATTAGTTCCCTCTTTAGCCCTTAATAGACCCGTCCTAACCACCCTGCCTTCTTTACAGCCTTACTCTTTCACTCGGCCTTACTTTCACTCTTTCACTCTCACTCTTACACTCTCTCAGACTCCATGTTTTGATGCCTCTCTTACTCTAACAAACTTGCCCTCTTTCACACTCTCATACTCGCCCTTGTTATTGCTCCCCTTTCACTCTGCCTTACTTTCACTTTTGCACTCTACCTTGCTTTGACTTTCACACCCCGTTTTTACTAACTCACTCTTTTATGTTTCAGCTCATTTCTTTTTTTTACTTAATTTCATGCATAATTCTGCTCTTCAACTCTTCTCACTATATAGTTCCCTTTTTGTATACTTTCAGTTGCTTTCACTCTCATTCTTTCACCCTCACTCTTATTCATTCATTCTAACTCATCTCTCTCTCTCTCTCTCTCTTTAATCCTTATTTTTCCAAGCTAACTCTTGCATCTTTTCACTCCAACATTCTTTCACTCTTACTGTTTAACTCTCACAGTAATTGCTTGGTGCTAAATTGGTCATTAGCTCTCTCTTTAACCTCTAATGATCCTTTCTCACCACCTCACTCATTTTACCACCTCACTCTTTCACTCTCCCTCACTTTCACTCACATTCTTTCATTCTAATTCATTTCTTCACTATATGACTATGCCTTCACTTCACTTTCCTCTCTTACACCATCACTTTCACTGCTTTTTCCACAATCTGTTTATTTTTGCAGTATCAACGGAGGTAGGAAAAATGTACGTCAAGGTGGAAGAGGAAAAGGAGTATGGAAAATTTTAAACTGCATGGTGTGGATGAAAAACTGTTAAATGGTGTAAAGAGTTGTTACAATGTTAGCAATGTGTGTGTATGGGTAGGTGAATGTGCAAGTAAGTGGTTCAGTATCAGTGCTAGAGTGAGACAAAGATAGTTACATAGGCAGACTGAGAGACAGAATGATAGTTAGGAAGGTAGTAAGGTAGGTAGGTAGGTAGGTAGGGAGGGAGGAAGGGAGGTGGGAATGGCAATGAATGGTGAATGTGCTGCTTTTTAAGTGACTGGTTTGGTGTTTTATGAGTGTATGAGAATTACGTGGTCTGAAACCACATGCAGGTTAAGAAGATATGAGTACAGTGATGGGTGTTGAAAGGAAGGTGACTCAGTGTGATATGCTGGTGAGAGAAGAGCAGTGATGGGTGTTGAGAGAAGGGTGACTCAGTGTGATGTGCTGGTAGGATAAGAGCAGTGATGAGTGTTGAGAGGAGGGTGACTCAGTGTGATGTGCTGGTGGGATAAGAGCAGTGATGGGTGTTGAGAGGAGGGTGACTCAGTGTGATGTGCTGGTGAAGGAAGAGACTTTACCTGGTGAAAATGTGTATATGTCTACGTACCTTGATGTGGTACAAGAAAATAGTGGTGAATGTGTAAAGGAAGTGAAGAGTGGCCAAAGGAAGAAAGGTGGTCGGTGATATGAAGGCACGAAACAAGACGGACGCACACAAGGCCCATACATACCCTGACACACACACACACACACACACACACACACACACACACACACACACACACACACACACACACCGCTTCGCTAGTACCAATTTCGCGTACCCTCAGCAAGCACTTCCCAGGCCGAGAGCAAAGCCGACCAACTAATTAATCGTGGGTAAAACTTGCAGGGGCGAAGTTGGTGGGGGTGGCCAAGTTATGAGAGGCCAAAGTTCAGCGGGGTAGGTTGAGAGAGAGGGAGGGAGAGAGAGAGAGAGAGAGAATGACAAAAACTAGATGAGACAGACAGACGGACAAAAAGGGAAACTAAAACACAAACGCAAATCGACAGAATGACATGGAGAGAGAAAGAGAAAAAGAGCACACGCACACACACACACACACACACACACACACACACACACACACACACACACACACACACACACCTCTCTCTCTCTCTCTCTCTCTCTCTCTCTCAAAAAACACACATTCTTTAGTTGTGTTTGTAAAGCTGATTCTGTGCCTGTGTTGTGCTTGCTCACTCTGACGAAAAGGTGTGTTGAGGGGGGATTAGTGGGACTCTCTCACTCTCTCTCTCTCTCTCTCTCTCTCTCTCTCTCTCTCTCTCTCAATCATTTTCTTTTACCCCCCGCTACCATCACCACCATCCACCAAACCTCCCCCCCCACACTAACCACCATCACTCTCACCCTTGCCAAAAGCTTACTCCCTATTCTACACCCTCTCACACCACACATTTCTCCCTCACTATCATGATCACCACAACCACCACCACCCACCACCTCCACCCATCATCATCAACACCCTCACCCACTCAAATCACCAGCCTCCCTTTCACCACCAACACCATCACCATTATTCCTTCACACCACCAACTTCCACCTTCCTCACCACCACTCACCCACTCCCCTTCCACCCACTTTCCCCTCCCTGTTTTCCATCCCCCCTTGTCCCCCTCCACCCACTACCCTCCTCCCGTCACGCCTGCCTACACCCAATCGTACAGCTCCCCCGGACATGATCTGAGAGTGAGGTGAAGCGTGAGTCTCCGATATCACTCACCTCAGGACATGACATAACTCAGCGCTGATCACTGGACGCAAAGGCACACAGAGGAAGATGTGGAGGGAGAGGGAGGAAGAAAAGAGATAGGCGGGAGAGATGGAGATATAAATAAAGAGAAAGAGGGAGAAAAATGCCGTAAAGTCAATAGGTACTCAGAGAAACTTACATACAGATAGACAGATATAGATAGAAAGAGAATTAAACGGAGAGAGACATATATATAGATAGAGATACAGACGGATAGATATAGACACAGATACTGACAGACAGATATAAACCGAGAGAGAGAGAGAGAGAGAGAGAGAGAGAGAGAGAATACTGGAGAGCAGCAGCGAGGAGCAAAAATACAAGCAGGCAGACGGACAAACACACATACTTGCAACTGACGAAAGAAGAGTTAAGAGAATGACGAGAAGTAGAAGGAAGGGGCGAAAGAGATGCAGAAAGGAGGAAAATGAGATGGAAAGAAAAAAACTGACAGACAGACATACAGGAAAAATAAATATAGGCAGAAGAATATGGATGGACATAGAAAAGTAAAGAGACTGTGGGACAGAAACAGGCAGACAAGCAGATAGACTTAGACAGAAATAAACAAAGACACAAAGGAACTCACAGCCAATCAGGGGGACAGAATGACAGAGAGGCATACAAACAGACAGACAAACAACTACAAATAAAGAACAAACTCATGGATATACAAACACATAAGAAAAACACTGACAAACAAATAACCACATAAACAGACAAACAGATTAACCAACAGACAAATAAACACACCACAGGAGCAAACAAGATTCTGAAAGTCGGTGTTTTATATTTCTAAAGACATACACACTCACAAGCACAAGTTTTATCTTCTATCTCTCCCATATACTCAAAATTCTGCATATACAATTTTCCCCTGCCATATTATGCATTTTTTCACAATTTCGTGTGTGTGTGTGTGTGTGTGTGTGTGTGTGTGTGTGTGTGTGTGTGTTTCCAGAAGTCCACTCATATACTTCAACAGATCACACCGTAATCAGTTTTTTTTTTTTAATTCTATTTTTTTGCTTCACAGTTTTCATGCATATTCTACCTTTTTTAGCACATTTTTTTTCTCACACATTTTTAAACACAAATATGATATGTGTCGCCTCCAAAAGATCTTTCATATATTTGATTGGAAACTCTTCAGACTCAGCCAATTTTTCTGTTGCCTCACTTGACCCTGCCAGATGACCACTTACCCCCCCCCCTCTCTCTCCCTCTCTCTCTCTCTCTCTCTCTCTCTCTCTCTCTCTCTCTCTCTCTTCATTCCTTCCTTCCTCCCTTCCACTTCTCTCTCTCTTCCTATCCTTCCACTGTTTCCTCCAGTCTTTCTTCCTTCCTTTCACTCTTCCATCCTTACTTCTCTACTTGTTCCTTCCTTTCCTTCACCTTTTCCTTACATCCTTCTCATCCCTCAGTCCTCATGATTGTAACTGCTTCCTTTCCTCATTTCCTTCTTTCCTTTCATAATTTCCTTCCTTCCTTCCCTCCTTCCTTATCTATTCTTCCTGCTGGTGACTCTGTCTGTATCTTCCTGTATATTCATCCTTATTTTGCTTTCCTTTTCATTCTACTTTCATTCCAGTGCCGTGTGTGTGTGTGTGTGTGTGTGTGTGTGTGTGTGTGTGTGTGTGTGTGTGTGTGTGTGTGTGTGTGTGTGTGTGTGTGTGTGTGTGTGTGTGTGTGTGTGTGTGTGTGTGTGTGTGTGTGTGTGTGTGTGTGTGTGTGTGTGTGTGTGTGTGTGTGTGTGTGTGTGTGTGTGTGTGTGTGTGTGTGTGTTTTCAAATATCTCTTCCTTTCCTTTCTTTTATTTTTCTCCAAGTCTCATATGAAGTTCATTTCCCTGTACTTTTCTTTCTCACACCCTACCTAAAACCTGCCTACAGCTCCCTACCCACACGTTACCTACACCTACCCACCCACGCCCTACACACACCCTATCCACACCTCCCTACCCACACCTTATCCACACCTCCCTACCCACGCCATACCCACATCCTAACCACAACCTATACACACCTACCTCTCCTTACCCAGACCTCTCTTCCGTTTACTTATCAACACCTCCCTACCCACACCTGCCCACACCCCCCTCTCCCTGCCTACACACCTTCCCACACTTATCCAGCTCTACCCACACCTTCCTCTCCTTACCCACCCTTCACCCATCAACACCTTCCTACCCACAACTACCCACATTTCCCCCTCTCCCTGCCTACACACCTTTCCACACTTATCCAGCTCTACCCACACCTTCCTCTCCTTACCCACCCTTCACCCATCAACACCTTCCTACCCACAACTACCCACATTTCCCCCTCTCCCTACCCACATCTCTCTCTCTCCCTACTCACACCACCAGCCAGCCAAGGACAAGTCATGTAACAGAGTTTTAAATGATTTTTTCAGGTTTGCTTCACAGAGGGTCATTCTGTCAGTGTGTGTGGTGAGGGGAGGGGAGGGGAGGGGAGGGGAGGGGAGGGGAGGGGAGGGGAGGGGAGAGACGGGCGGAAGAGGAGAGTGAGGGGAGAGAAGAGAAGGGAAGAGAAGACAGCAGAGTTCAGAAGAGAGACATGAGAGAGGAGAACAGAGAAAAAACACGACAGAAGTTAAAAGAAGAGAAAAGAAAAGACAAAATGTTATATTCCTTATTTCAAAAGGTCAATCTCTATTTTTTTACTTTTCTCAATCTTCCAAACAACCCCAGCCAAGTCTTCGATAAAACTCAGCTTAGTCTTTCGTCATCCGATAACTTCCTAAATTCCGGAACGTCTTTTAAATTATTTTCTTGCTGTCTTCAAGCGATTATATTCAGCTTTATCCTATTTTTAACTGGAGGGTTAGATACAGCCTTCATTAATCCTTCCACTCCTAAGGCTCTCTCTTTTGCTGAGTGAATTGTTTGGTATATATAGTAGCAACAATAAAGAAAGGGATACTGCTGACATCCTATTTCTTGCTATGTACAACGTGTCTTACTACTCCGAGGCCCCAGAATAACGCTATTATATCCGCCATTAAAGAACAGATTTAAACGAAACTCGGATTTTCAGAGTCCAGTCTATGTCAGTCAACTATGGCATATAAGAAACTCCCTATATTTGAAAGTATAGAGACATGCGCGGGAAATGTTGCTCTCCCACTGGTGCAGCGCTTGAGTGGGCATCAGATAGTCAAACTGCAGTAATCATCATACCATACTCACTATCCTTAACATTTCTGATTTACCTTGAGATTTTTTTCTGGATCTAGGGTCGCCTTTAGGGACAGTGATTTAAATATAAGCTTCGCGCACTTCATTAGCTAAAGGAAAATATCATTAGAGGGAGTGCAATCATCCCAGGGGGTAGGTTGCACGGAAAGCTCGCCAGAGAAGGATTCAGTTATGTTTAAACCCTCAAGGAGACTACTTTTAAAATTCAAAACTTGGTGTAACTGGCGATAAACTGAAATAATAAACACACGAACCAAATTACACTTATATCAGTTCATTAATAACGAAATTATTTAAGGGTCCCAGAGCAGTCATTTACCCGCTACACTGCTATGTTGACATTACTTCTCCTACAACATCAGCTTCTCAGAGTGTGGATGTGCTGAACCGATCTCATGAATTCTTTAACCCTACACAGTTGCTCATTGTACAGGGGTATTATCTGCCCCCGAGTTCTGCTTTCATGTGTGTGTATCGAGAGAGAGAGAGAGAGAGAGAGAGAGAGAGAGAGAGAGAGAGAGAGAGAGAGAGAGAGAGAGAGAGAGAGAGAGAGCACAAAGACAAGAGAGAAAATTAGTACCAGATTTATTCATGGGCCAGAGCCCCCTCCAGCCAAGAGGAAAACCCCTCCAAGAATTGCAATTTTCATCTCATCCGCCGCGAATCTGCAAGGAATTTTCTCAGCAAAGGAACCTGTTGCTGGAGGGAAGGCGGGGGGAGGGAGGGAGGGAGGGGGAGAGAGAGAGAGAGAGAGAGAGAGAGAGAGAGAGAGAGAGAGAGAGAGACTTCCATATTTCCAGGAGTATAGCCATAAAATTAACATCATTGGAAAGGACGTTCAAAATGTACCAATATATATCCACATCACAATTTTGATTTAACTCGGTGAAAATTGGAAAACTGCAAAATTGTTTAAATATGCGCCTGTCTTAATACCTCATTAGGTGGTAGAGGTAGGCAGAGAGGAAAACAACGTGGTAGGTAGGCAGAGAGATGGGTAAGAAGGGAGGTAGGTGGTGATGTAGGTATGGAGGTAGGTATGGAGGCAGCCAGGGAGGTACGTGTAGTTAGATAGGCAGGTAAGATGGCATCGAAGTAGGGAAGAGGTAGGCAGATAGGTAGGTACGTAGATAAGAGGTAGGCACATAGGTAGGTAGGCAGGTAGGTAGGTTGACAGAGAGGTAGGTAGAGAGCAGGCAGCGAAGTACAAGTAGACAGGGAGGTAGGCAGGCAGGAAGGCAGAGAAGTGGGGTAAGAGAGTAGGCAATGAAGGATGGTGGGCAAGGAGGTAGGCAGGAAAGGGACAAACGAAAAAATGTGCAAAGTCATCCTTTATATGCAAAAAGAAAAAAAAAATGCACCTAAATACCTCCTGCTGAATGGATCACACAGTCTAATAAAGCGGCTACAAGACCTAAGACCAGTGCAAAGAATCCGCTATGCACGGCAAGGATCATGCGGATTTCATTTTCGAGCAACACGCAGCTACACTTCATTCACTTTAACTTGGCCTAAATTTTCATCCTCTCGCACCTATTTCACGTAGCTTGGTGGCAGAAAAAGACAATACTGTGGGTCTACATCCTTTCCCTAGCAATTCCTCGTGCCTAGCATCGTATTCTAGTGATACTGCTATTATTTGGCATTATAGATGGAGGGATGGCAAGTTTACGCCAAGGTACAGAGAACGGAGTATAGTATTTCCCACGACCAGGCGATTTTAGTCATATTCGGCGAGACCTCTCATAGTGAAAGGGGTAAAATATAAATGTTACAGCCAAACGATTTTATTTACCCTAAGACTCTTCACAGTATAGATGTTAATATTTTTCCACCCACAAAGGCCATATGCGGGAATGCTTTGGTTGCAACAAGAGACTCATTTTTTCTTTTCAGCGTTACATTTCATATGCAAATCCGGTGTGAATATAATTATTACTTTTGGGAGGTGCCCGGGATTACCTTTTTGGATGGATTCTTTTTTATTTGGTTGTTGTGCTTGTGAGGGGAAGGTTGTGAGGTGTGCAGAGGTGTGGTGTGTGTGTGTGTGTGTGTGTGTGTGTGTGTGTGTGTGTGTGTGTGTGTGTGTGTGTGTGTGTGTGTGTAACTTCAGTGCGTTGAGTGTTCAGCCTTGCGTGTACGATTTGTATGTATCTAAATTGTGTGTGTGTGTGTGTGTGTGTGTGTGTGTGTGTGTGTGTGTGTGTGTGTGTGTGTGTGTGTGTGTGTGTGTGTGTGTGTGTGTGTGTGTGTGTGTGTGTGTGTGTGTGTGTGTGTGTGTGTGTACAGGTTGCATGTGACAGTTTGCCTAATTTGTATCCCTGCATGTGTGTGTGTGTGTGTGTGTGTGTGTGTGTGTGTGTGTGTGTGTGTGTTAATGGCAAGGCCGGATTAAGGTCAATCAGGCGGACTGGAGAGTGTTGTGGGTAAGCAGGGAGTCACCTTTTTCTGCCTGGCCCTGTGTCACCGTACCCTGTTTGCCTCACCCTGCCTCACCCCTGCAGCCATCAAAGGTGAGCTGATCCCGTGTCAGGCAGAAAGAGTGCATGAGTGGGCGAGAGGAGACAGGGTGACGTGTTTTGCTGCCACAGATTATACGTGGTAGTTTGTGTTTGGGGAAAGATCTGAACCGACGATCCTGCCTACACATTACAACTTACACACCAAAATATCATCCTACCTAAACGAAGGAAAAGTGACTAAAGTGGAGAGAACGTGATAGGAAAGGGGGACTTCTTGATTACAGGTGGCAGTCTATGTTTTGGACAAAGTTTAGATCCTACGACCTTATCAACAAAGAAGAGCCACAGATCCCCAATTATACATGCTTTCAACAACGGCAACACTGCAAAAACAAATATTCAAGAACAATACCTATTCATTCCCTGAAGGACGAATGTGAGTGGATGAGAATGAATGACCACCCGTTCAACATTTACCCTAACTACTACGGTGGTGTTGCAATCTGTTAGGAGGACATACAACACGGACGTAAAAAAATACAATCTCGTGACTGCATGATCCGCTCTGCTAGTTAAGCATTCGTAACCCAAATGTGGAAATCGAGGACAGATTATTATCCTTACAAGTGCCAAAATGACGGATGTTGTCCTATCTCTACTTACAATATTCCCACTACCCCAGCACCAACACAGTATTGCCCCTCATCTCATCCCCCACTCATCTTATCGTTTCTAGTGTCAACCCCCACATCTAACCTTACCTAACCTAACTCAACCCCACATCTAACTCATTCTGACACCAAACCCCACACTTAACCTAACTTTACCTTACCTAACCCCACCCTTTACTCTAGCACAAACCCCACACTTAAACTAACCTAACCTTACCAAATCCCACCTCTCCCTCTCTCTGGCATTGAATCTCACACCTAGCAACCCAACCTAACCCCAAACATCACCCCACACCTAACCTGACCTAATCTAACCCCACCCATCACCCCTGTAACCACCTCTAGCACCAACCCCCACAACCAGCAATTAATGAAATGATGAATAATTTCCCCCTATCAAAAAATAATCTCCCGTATCAAAATTAAATTATACTGGTGCGTGATTTGCATGTTAAGTATTAGGGGAGGCTCGCTTGTGACCCTGTGATAAATGACTACGGGACCCTTTTTTTTTAGAATGTCCCTGCTTAGTAACGACCCCCTCCTACACTTCAGAATCCCAGGTTAGATGGCTGAATATGGGGAATTCTTACTATTGATCTGTACTGTGAATGTCCCTACTCAGTAACGACCCTTCTCACGATTTGGAATCCTCGCGATGGCTGAATACTGAACATTATTTATTACTGATTTGTGCTTGGAAGGTCCCTACTCAGTAACGACCCCCTTCCAAGACTTTTAATTCCCAAGATGAGTGACTGGATATGGGGTACTTGTATAAATGATTTGTCCGCAGAATGTCACTACACAGTAACGTATCCTCCTACGATTTAAAATTCTCGAGACAAATGACAGCATGAGAAACTTAATATGATCTCTCCACCTACGACTCAAGATCCCCAGGAAAAATGACTGAATATGAGACACTTTTGCTACTGAACTGTGCTGAGAATGTCCCTACTCAGTAACAACCCCTCTCCCATGACTTTAAATTCCTGGGTAAAATGACTAGATATATTTTGCGTTCCGAGTCCTTATTCAGTAGCGACCCCTTCTACAACGTAACAAATGGCAGGACTATGGAATAACTTTGTGTTTTATTTGTGCCCATTAGTGAATAATTTTAAACTTGATTCGTGCTCAGTTAACATCCTTTCAATGTCCCTATTCAGTAACGACTTTGGGGCACTAAATATGACCACGGAACACCTTTTTATGTTTGATTTGTGCTCAGTGTCCCTGTTTAAAAGCGGATTCGACCTCCACACCCACACCCACATCCACACTCCCACCCTAATTCATACACCCACACCCTCACTACACCCTCACACTCACACCATCACCCATTAGCGACACAAAAATACGCCCCCTCACATCCACACCACACTGCACACATCCATACCTACACTACACACTTTCAAGCGCTTGTATGTGTATCAAAGTGAACTAAACCACACCAAACCGCACCTTGCCCTCACCTCACCCTACATCCTAACCCACATCCACCACCTTCCACATCCCACTCTGTCTGTCTGTCTGTCTGTCTCTGTCTGTCTGTCTGTCTGTCTGTCTCTCTCTCTCTCTCTCTCTCTCTCTCTCTCTCTCTCTCTCTCGTGTCTGTGTATCCAACGAGTGTAACCCAACCACACGCGGCCAGTCCTCAGCAGTTTTTATCGCGGCCACTCCCTCACAGTTTAGCGCCCACAATAAAATGTTTCTGGGTTGGAACTGCTGCCGTGGCTCTGATATACGGTTACCAGAGCCGCTCAACGCATTCCACCCCTCGCTTGTGCTAGCCTATACCCCTCTGCTCACTGGCTGCCTGGCTGGGATTTCTTCTCTGTCGCTGAGCTTAGTGAGTTTACGGATTTAGTGGATCTGGATCACGTTTAGAGAGTTGGAGAAAGTGGAGGAAAGTCGTATTCAGTCGTTATTACCATCACTGCCACTTTCTAACATGAACTGTCAGACGTATGGTACCGTTTATCAGAATGACACATTATTTTCCTTTCCATAATACTGTTTTGTCATAAGGAAAAATCTTTGACTTAACTTTTCAACAGGACCATACTATTCGACATATTTTTATATAAACTATAATCCAGCCTACACCCTCCCCCCTCCCCTACAGTGAATGCACTACTCCTTCCCTGCTGCACCACCCACCACCATCCCAGCCTGTCCCGCTCTTTCCTCTCAAAGCTCACCCGCCCTTTTTCTGCCTACTATCCCCACGTCGAATTTCTATGAGAAATATCCTTCTACCACGACGCTGCATCTCACACAACGCTCGTCTTCACAGGGTGTACTCGTCCTGCCGTTCCCAACCAACCTCCACCACCCCAACCCATTCCAACCACTTTTTTTTTTTCCTTTCACCTCACCAATTTTTGCTCTCCAACAGAACACTCAGTTTGTCAACAACCGCTGGACCGGCCGAAAGGAAATTTTACATACGGCAGATCAGAGCCTGATTAGCCATACATGACTTTTTGTCTCATTTTTACTGGTAAGTTTCTTTGGAGGCCGTATTCTATATTACTACAATTAGATGCGGAATCATCTTTAGGGACGGATCTGTCCGACTCTTGTTAGCTAACGTTTTACGGACGGGAGATGGTTTACTCTCATTGACTTTAGTGTAACCCCATAATTAAGCCGTTGGTGGTGCCGCTTCTACCTAGTGATTTTGTACCGCGACTGTTTTTGGGCACATTTCGAAATCATTGTACCAACAGCGCTGACTATTTACCAATACCTTCATATGCGGGCTCCTGGCCTTTGGTTCCTCCTTGCATTAATATATATATATATATATATATATATATATATATATATATATATATATATATATATATATATATATATATGTGTGTGTGTGTGTGTGTGTGTCAATCAACTCGCACTGAACTAAATGAATGTGATGGGTCTCAAGCCCCTGCATGGACTTGCAAGGACCTAAAATGATTTAAACGGGTCTGGATAAATGTGCCTGGGTGTGAATATGGCTTAAGTGAACCAGGATGTGTGGAAGGAAACTAAGTTGAACTAAATGGGCGTGAATGGACCTGCAATACCCTAAATGGACCTGATGTTCCCTTTATGCACATCATGGACCTACACAGACCTGAACTCACCTGGATGGACCTAATTTAATGTAAATGGTCCAAAATGGATGTGAGGAGCCTGAGTGTACGTACTTCGACCCTAAACTATAACCTAAAAATAACATGACTGAGCGGCAATGGATATGAAGGGTCTAAATCGACTTGGAAAGCCATTAATAAAGATGACTGAACTTTACTGGACCTTAATCAATCCTAACAGGCTTTAAATATCCTTGAACTGAGCCAACTGGGCCAAAATGGGTATGAACGCTCTAAAGGAACCTCACCTGATCTGACTGGTATGGATTAAACGAAAAGAGCCAAAATGGATGTAAATACACCAGCATGAATCTGACTAACATGCACTGGCCCGGTTTCGACGGATGGGGGGTGGGAGGGAAAGAAGGAGCCAAGGGTTGTTTTGGGGGCCCAATGCGAGACACTGTCCACAAATTAAATAATCCGAAACTTCAAATGGGAAGGGCAGTGGGGGGCACAAGGGTCTGGCTTGGGGCGGGGGTCCGGGCCCCCCCCCCGGCCCCCCTGTAGCTACGCCACTGCTGACATGAATAAATCTAATCTGATCTGCATGGACCTAACTTGACCTGAACGGACCTAACTTGACCCAAACAGACCTAACGACTTGAATGGACCAAACTTAACCTGACTGGACCGAACTCGATCTGAATAGCTCTGCACTGACCTGAGGTGACCTAAATGAATCTAACTGGAAACAGAGTAATTAGACCCAAAATGCCCTCAATGTCCTTACACTGACCTGGCTGGGTGTTAATGCACGTAATACCATAATACAACCTCAGTGACCTCGATGGACCGAAAATAACCTGACTGGGTGTGTTGTTGTTGTTGTTGTTGCCCCCGGGCTTATCTGAAATGCGACCCCTGTGGAATCCAGACCTAAGCTGCCCTCCCTTCCCCTCCCCCCCCCTGCAATCAACATCCTCCCTTCAGTGGATGGGGAGTAGCTATGGGATGCCTGCATATACAGGTAGTGCAGTCGCCTGGATACATCAATGCCACCACTTGAAAGCGTCCCTCTCCAGTACCGTGATGCTTATGAATGGAATGACTGAACTTGAAGTGGTTTGAATGGACCACTTCACTTATCTGCAACTAATCGTGTCACGCAGAAAAATAGGGGAACAATTTCGACTGTCATTTTTCTTCAAAGACAGTGCCGGCTGACGGTTTTAGAAGGGAACAGATTAGGTGGATATCTCTCGTATTAACATTATGGCCGACGGTTTTCCCAAAGTTTTCCCTTTCTCTTCATTCTCTCTGGATAAACGCTTTCGTTTTCTTCAATAACAGTTTAGCGAAAACCCCAACATACATAACGCCCGAAAAACGCTAGGTCTGCTTTCTTTGCATTACCCTTTCTACTTTTTTTTTTTTTTTTTTTTTTTTAGCTGAGTCCAATAGCAGTGTGGCGAAATCGAAAAAAAGAAAACTAAGAAAAGATGAAGTTTATATTCCAGAAGAGACTTCTATACCCACAACTACCACTATCCTCACTTACTGTCCTCTACTTATTCTGATACTTCATCATTCTCAACACAGGCATTACAGGGGATACATTCAAGATTACACAGAACAAACGGGTAAGGAAATGTTCGTGCCTTAGCAATTACAGAGTGCAGTAAAAGTTTCAAAAAAAAAAAATCCACACATGAACTTTTATATCGTTTAGTGGCAGTGTCCTGTTTAAGAATACTCGTAAAAAAAAAAAAAAAAAAAGTATTTCAACATAAACTCCCAATATCAAGCTCAATCATTAAATGCAGTGTCCAGCAAAAACTACCTCAGAAGTTGTATTCTAAAACAGTTTAATACAAAAGTCCAAAAAATATCACCGAGATGGGTAGATATATGTATGGGCACTATGTAGTTAAATTCATGGACACAATTATTCTAAACGGCAAAAATCGCCTAACATCATGGGCGCCGCCAAGGGGGTGGGGAGGGGCCCGGGACCCCCCCCCTTGACAAAATAACAAAATAAGCTGAAAGGAGAGGGTAGTCATGTACTTGTTTACTTACATTTTTATTTATTCACTCAGGTATAGTGATTCCTTCCTGGGCTACTCCTTTAATAAATTGTTTACTAGACATATATGAACCCAGATAATATTCCAAACAACGGCTTCTCACGAATAATCCATCTGTCTATCTATCTATCTAGCCAGACGCCTTAATCCTCAGGAATAATGTCAACCAAACTTCATCCCTCCCCCCCCAAATATCGAATTCCTGGCTGCACCCCTGCCTAACGCCCTCCACTGGAAAATAGCCTACACAGGACACTATTCACAAAATCAATAACTCAGCGGTACAAAACAAAAATTCTGAGACCCACAAAGAAAATGAAAGAAAAAGAAAGTAAGAAAGAAAATGAAAAAGGAAGAAAGAAAAATTTTAAACCTTACCTTTGTGGTGGGGTTTATATCGTGTCATCAAGTTGCTGACAGTGTTGCAGAGTGATGGGGAGACTTGCGGCAATGTGGGATGTGAAAACGAAAGCTGAAGGTTGGACTGGCGGGGATGTGATGTGGGGTGCGTGCTGCTTTGGCCAGTTCCTCGCACCTCATCTCCAATCACCGACATCTGCGGAGAAAAAAAAAAAAAAATCCTTAATCTGTACTTGAATTATTATCTTATTATATTCAAAAGGCCTTGTTATTTTCTTTGGTAAATTGAATAAAGAAAGTCTGTGTAACACTGTACATAATTTCACACTATTACAAAAATGAGTTTCGATAGCCTAGCACAAATTTGGATGACATCAGTAGTTTTCTGTATTTTTGCGTAACATCATACAGCAACCCTTTCGGTCATGCTGATGCCGAAGAGCAGGTGGTGCATTGGTTAGCACATCCAGTTCGCTAGTAGAAGAGCCTGCGCTAAATTCTCAGGCTGGTCACACTTAGACAAATACTGTTTCACCTTATCCCTGTTCAGCCAGCGGTACAACTGGGGACAAAGATGTAACACACCTGATGTGGGTGGCGTTCTAAGGAAAGACTAGGACAGCAAAAATGTGAGTTGTTTGTAAGTGAATTACTCGTGTCTCTACGTCCCAGTTACCCCGAATCTTATTAAGTAATGGAGATCCATGGAATCTATATAATCTCACGCTGGCTTTGCGGAACATTATAAACCTGTTAACTGCATTATATTTGTGACACTATGCTAGAAGAAGGAGGAGGAGGAGGAGGAGGAGGAGAAGGAGGTGGAGGAGAAGGAGAAGGAAGGGGACGAGGAGGAAGAGGAGGGGAAGAAGATGCATAAGGGGATGATAATGATGATGATGATGACAGTAGCAGTAGTAGTAGTGGTAGTAACGGTTAATCTTTCGTTTCTCGAATGCGCCAGTCCACCACAAGAATTCACTAGCACTCAAAACCATGTAATAAAAACACTAACATCAATTCATAAACATCAATGCATAAGAGCACTGGCACCTATTAAGAAGATAAGCAGCGATGGGATGACTGATGAGATGGCGGGATGGGCAACCGGCGTGAACGCAGTGAAGTAACATGGAATTGGTGGAAGAGTGGTCACATGAGGTGGAGAACGCGGTAAGACTGGAGCGGTCGTTGCTGGCCATGGCACGTGGCGAAAGATGGGGATAGGGTGAGTGTGAGAGAGATGGGAGGATGGGTTGGATGTGAAGAGGGGGTTAGGTGGTGATGGGGTAAGCTGAAAAGAGAGGGAGTGGAAAGGATGGGGGGGGATGTGGGGGGTTCGGGTGAGAGGGAAAAAAAAAGTAAAAGAAAAAGAAAGGTGATGGAGGGAAGACGGGCGAGGAAGTACAGAGGTGGGTTACGTAGGGAAGGGGATGGGAGAGGGGGAGGGGAGTAAAACGAGCTTGAAGATATGGCTGCTCACGTAAGTTGTTGCAAAACGTGTCCATGAAATCAATAATATGCACAAAACCACGCTCATATACAGTATAATCAACAATAGTCTTCAAAATAAACTCACCGCAATGAACTTTTACGATGGCCAACTTCCACTCATAATTCGGTGGGGGAGACTCACGGATTAATCCCAATATTCCACGCTAAGAACACAACATCCAAACACTTCAACTACTTGATGCATACTGGTTGGGATGCTGCCGTTCTCGCTATCCTGGCCCCTGATTCAGAGCTTCGTTTGCTAGTCCGAGTATCACGCAGTAGAAGTTGCCAAATGGAAGTTATATAATCACCCTCTATGCACTCTCAAAGATACAGTACTACCATAATGATAAACAACTATAAATGTGATCTTCCTCTGGACCCTCATATGATCTGTAAATCACACGAACTTCCTGAGAAAATGGTAAAGATTCGAGGGTTCAGCGAAACAATTCACTGAGAAAATGGCAAAGATTCGAGGGTTCATCAAAACAGTTCGCCGAGAACACGTTGTTGTCGTGATGAGAGAAAACGACCATTACACCGATTGTTTAGAGTAACTTTTATAATTGTTAATAAAAGCACAATCAGCATTTTCATTAGTATTTTAAGGGTTTGAAATTTTGAACTATCAACATACTAGTTTAGGTGTTTTTTGTTTTTTGTTTTTTTTTAGCAAGTTTAAGTCATGGGACGATTGTGCATGATCAAATCGCTCGTAGACGACACCTTTGCCCTTATTATCCTCTTATGTAACTGATGTAATCTTTAAATAATAATAATAATAATAATAACTGCACTTTCGTTCCTCAAAGGCGACAGTTCTTCAAAAGAATTTATTGACGGCGAAAACTTTGAAATTGTAAGACAATCAGTCCTTAAGAACAGTACTGCATCAGGAGAGTGACACCTACTAAACTCTGCAGTCCTCTCTCACACTACAATCAACAAACTCGTTAACTTGAAAAAAAGGAAAGATTTTAGTTGTTTCTTAACTTATTACACAAAGGAGGATTGCCTTAAAGATATGGGTAGCTTCTTAAATAATCTCGGTGCTATATGAGAAAGGGATCATGAAATAAAACAACACTCTCTTACTGTTCTAGCCTCCTAAGAATGTAGATGGTCGTCATTACTATGCTAAATAATTCCAGAACGTGAGGCAGGGGATAAAATTTCAGATAAATACACAGGTTCACCTAAATTAACAACCTTGAGAATCGTTCATCATACAGTGGATTAAACTCAGTCCTGAAATTTTACTGGAAGACACTGGAGTTCAATTTAGAATGGAACAGTACGAGTAGTGCATGGACAAACACCAAAAATAAGTCTAGCAGCTCTGTTCAGTACTCATTAATGCTGGAGAGGGACGCCTTCATGTAGTGGCACTGTTATGATCACGCTACTCCACTACCCAGTTTCACAAACGTTGATCATATCCCTCCCTATTCCCCAGATGTAGAATGATGAAGGGGAAGGACATCTCCAACATTTAGTCCACTGGGTTCACGTTCATATGAGTTGGGGTTGCAATTACTACTACTACTACTACTACTACTGTTGCTACTACTACTACTGTTGCTACTACTACTACTACTGCTACTACTACAACTACTGCTACTACTACTACTACTTAGCCTAAAACTGCCATCTCTCCATATTCATTGCTGAGCAGTGACAAGACACTAACACAATACAGTAACACTAGTCACGACGAAGCGTTGAAAAGGATGCAAGGCCGTAGAACTGCCTTTTTCCGCAACTGCGTTACCTACATGAAACAAGCTGCAATAGGACGAAAATCTGGGCCAAGTTAAGGTGAACGAACTATAGCAAATATGACCACGGGATTCAGACACGACCAATCCTCTCTCGTAAATTAAGGAAGAGCTAGAGACATACGAAGCTTGTACATTATTATCTCCGTGGCTTTCCCGTAAAATATATACAAACGATATGAAAATTTTCTGCTTCTTCTTCTTCTGAGAGAGAGAGAGAGAGAGAGAGAGAGAGAGACAGAGAGCTTCGTGTACTACAAAATGCAAGAGGTGTAATATATAAATATACAGCCTGCAAGACAACCAATTAACATTATAAGCACCAACGAGCCTGTATTGATATCAGCAACGCCACAAGGATACAAAACTGGATCTTATATTACAAACAAGAACGGAACAGGATGTAAATACACTGATATCACATCTTAAGCATCTTCCTATCACACGTCACTGAGCCTCTCGTGACGTCAGCAACAATAATAACGTACGAATGGAAACAAAAGCGTCACGTACCACACAACGAACAACAGGAAGCCAACGATACACTTCCGCGAAAAGATTATGGGTTTATTTCTTCATCTTCCTTCCACGTATCCGGCTTCTCACTACCTCGGAAGCTCCCGCCAGTAGATTCACGACGAGAGGTAAGGTAGGCCGCAAATTTTTCTTTCTCGGAGCTATACAAGGTTCTATATAACATTCAACACTACCACAAGTCCAGTACATTACTGGGGAGATTTGAAAGACTTTATACTGTAGTTTTCTTTCTTCTCTTTATTTATTTACTGAAGTGTTTACTTTTGAAGAGGAATGGGAGTCTATTCGAGTATTTATATGACCAACAGGGGCTACGAGAGTAAAATTACTTGATGTGGAGTGGAAGAGTGGGTCGAGGTTGCTGTGACGATGATTTCTGAAAGAGCAGATGGCCATTCTTCCCTTCTGCTTCTTCTACTGCCCCTACTTCTGCTGCTTCTGCTCTCCTACCCCCGCCACGCCCAAGGTAAACGAAGCACGAGATAATTATTGTGTTATAATTAACTGCCGTCTACTTTCTCCCATGGGAGGCCTCGTAACACCTCTACCTATGCGATTTATTATACATATTATGCTTTTGATAGTCTGTTCTGTTTTCTATGATGATAAGTGTTTTGGTTGACGATGATAGTGTTATTGTATTGATGATGTTGATGATGATGATAATGATGATGATGATGATGATAATGTTTTCGTCCCATCAGGTGTGGCTGCGACATCTGACGGGCTCTCTCAAGTTGCTGCCGCCAAATCCAGCACTTGTCAGAAAGGTGAGAGACGGAGATAGCTCTCTCTCTCTCTCTCTCTCTCTCTCTCTCTCTCTATATATATATATATATATATATATATATATATATATATATATATATATACATATATATTTATCTATTTATCTATCTATCTATCACACACACACACACACACACACACACACACACACACACACACACTCACGAGACGACAGCAAATGTTCCACGCTATGAAGACTGAACATTAAGCCAAAATCAAGAACCAATCATTTCGAGATGTCCAGACACATTGCATTTAAAAGACTGGAGGTTATAGGAAGAGGGAATACAAGACTAAATTAGACAGTTCCAGTGTTAACTAGCTGTGTACATGAACGACTAACGAATTAGAATATCGGTCAGCCCTTGAATTAGACAGCTAAAAAGGATATGGGTGCTGTGTGCCCTCCGTAATGGGAGAAATAATACAGGTAGTGTTCAGAAGACGGGTGACCACAGTAGTAGCGAAAAGAAAGAAGAAGAAAGTCAGTAAGATGAGGGGAGCCAGTGAGGTACAAAGGTGAGCAATATGAAGGGCTTGACAGAGGAGTGGCAGTGAGGTGGTTAAGAGGAGAAGGGGAGGGAGACCCAGAAAGAGATGGGGAGACAAAGTGCAAGGGTACGAGAGGGAGGGTGTTGTGTCGTGGGAAAAGGTGTCGTTACTGAGAAGGGACAGAAACGCCTGGAGGTCCCTCAGTCAAACCCATCCCTCATATGATGCGGAGTCAGGCAAGATGTAAATAGACAAGGTACACAGACATAAAATTCCCTGTGTTTTTTATGGAGATTGTTTCTGGCCCCTTTTAATAACAAATGTCTCTCAAAAGTTTAAAAAATTCTGTCAGTAGCAAAATAATAATAATAATAATAATAATAATAATAATAATAATAACAACAACAATAATGAAAGTTGTACAAATGAGTTTCATAGTACCGCTTTTTGTGCGATTTATTTTGTTTATCACAAATCATCAATCTTTTGTATATTACTGATTATAAAGAGGTGTTACGAAGTTTCCAAGGCCAGGTAGAATACGACACTAACGATGGTCATGTTCGGCAGAGTGTGGGGTGACGAAGGCCCGGGAGTTCAGCATCCCGCTCGGTCCAGATGGCGTCTCCGAGGTGTACTGGTGGCCCAACTATGAAACCAGTACCATCTATCTCCACCTGCCACACAACCACACCAGCTGGAGCTTCCCGGTGTTTCCTGATCTACGCTGGTACATCATAGTCATTACGGTCCAAGCCGGTTCAGAGCAACAAAATTCGGGGTTACCGTATGTCTGCTCCGTGAAAATGCCGAATCTGGAGGCTACTGCTGATTGTTCCTACTCTGGCGAAGGGAACATTACATTTTCAAGTAACAACACTGCCTACTGGACCGCAGACTGTGATGATGTGCCGTGTGGTAAGTCGAGAGTTTACGTAAATTAGTTGAAGTTCATGTTAATTCATCGTTATCGAAGTGTGAGTTGGTTTGCATTACTTTTCTTGTATAAACAGAAAAACTGTAAACTGTTTTTACTCCGGCGAAGGTGTCATGCCGCTCCCAAGTAAAAACACTGCTTATTGGACCAAGGATTGTAAAGATGTGCCATTCGGTAAGCAGAACGTTTACGTAATATAGTAGAAGTTTTTGTCGGTATGTTTGGCTTTTTTTTACTTGACAGGGAAAACTGTATAGTGTTTTTACTCCCGCGAAGTATACATTTCCTCCTCAGACAACAACATTGTTCATGGGCTAAGGACTGCAAGGATGTGTGCCCTGTGATAAGTTTATGCAAATTCATCGAGGTCTGTGTCGTGTTTCTTTGCTTTCCTTGTATAAACGGGGAAAACTGTAAGCATTTCTTACTCCGACGAGGTATCCATTTCGTTCACTACCAACAACACTGACTACTGCGCCAAGAATTGCAAGGAAAACCCGTGTGGTATGTTCGAGGCTGACGCAGTTTAATAGGTTTTTTGTTTATTTGCTCTGCTCTTCTTGGGCGACTGGAGACAAAGGTAATATGTTCCCGCTAATGCCACGATCACACAGCCCATTCTTGGATCAAACTATCTAACCTATCTAAACCAATATAATGGGATAATGTTCTTGTTGCAATCTCAGGCGAAACTGCACATGAACCCAATGGACCGCAGAAACCAGCCACTCCATCGGTTCATAATGGGTACTGTAAATAAGTGTAAGATTCTGCCAATTCAAATAATGGTCCATACTTTTCCATTTCCTTATATATTTAGTTTGCCTTTCAGAATGCCCACCTTGGAAGCCCTGTACTCTGCCTCCGACTACCACAACTACAACTACTTCCACAACCACCACCACCACCACCACTGCTACAACTACCACCACACCAGCCCCGGACACCACTACCACCACCTCTACCACCATTACCACCACGAACACTCCAGCCCCTAACACCAGCATCAGCACCGTGACAGCAGATGGCAGCGTGACCGTAATTCCACCCCACTGGATGATGGTGGTGTTGGCTGGAATATGTGCTGGTGTTATGGTGTGAGAAGAGATTGGAATTACAATCACTGTTACAACTACAGCAGGAATGACAACGAGAAATACACCCACAATCATACTTACAGAATTACAACTACACACACACACACACACACACACATACACAGTAATCAACGGAATTTCTCTAGCCAACAGGTGTACACGCAGCACACTTACAAAATACACCAAAATTTAAAAAAAAAAAAAATGGAATGGAAAATAGAAAGAAGAAACTGTACAGATGATATTACTTGTAAGGTGGAGCCAAAATTTCGAAGAATGATTTGTTAGTGACTGTGTGGCCTATTTCACTCTTTATATTCCTCATGTTTTTATCTTTGTTTTTGGATATTACTCACCACATCTCTTAAGTGGGAATTAGGGTTGTGATGATGATGATGATAACTAAAGCACACTGTATGAGACACAAAATTATCTATCCTTATAATAGCCTGTATATCTCTGAAGTAAAATAAACACTCTTAAGAACACTGACATTTACCCTAACATCCTTATATATTCTGACTAATACGGGACGATTTTATTCATCAGTATAAGGTAATGCAATTAAGGTCGTATTCTTATCAGCTTAGGGGATTTCGTGACGCTTCCCCCTTAGCGATTTATGCTGCATATAAAACTTCAATATTCTTCCGTATGCTACAGATGAAAATTGTGTCTATATTAAAACGATATAAGTAACGTAAGTAAAATATGTAAATAAGTAAAAACGATATAAGTAACATACGAGAGAATGGTGTAATGTGTAAAAACAAATCGCTACAGAAGAGGTGTTAAGAAGCTTCCCACGCCGTCTACAATAAGGCCCTATAGCTCACACCCCCAGTTCGAAAAATCTCGCCTTAGCTGAATAAAATCGTCTGGAGATGGCAGGTATAAATTTGGTAGGGCAGAGACTGACTGTGTGTGTGTGTGTGTGTGAGAGAGAGAGAGAGAGAGAGAGAGAGAGAGAGAGAGGAAAGCCGAAAGATAAGCACCCACGTCACAGGAAGGAACCAAAACAGGAAACAGATGGCATCGTACCTCGCCTTATAAGGATACTAGAACTGTACGCTCCCCCATAAGGTTCTAGTCCCTCTATCCTTCAGTTTCTTAGGCAGCGGCACCTGACTTCCACGAACAGACATTAATACTAAGCCTACTTCTCTCTCTCTCTCTCTCTCTCTCTCTCTCTCTCTCTCTCTCTCTCTCTCTCTCTCTCTCAGGTGAATTGACCGGTTGTGTCGTCTTCAAAGCTCCTGGGTAAGACTAGGGTCCGCGTTCTCGTCAGTTGGGGAAGCTCCTAAACACCTTTTCCTACGCGATTTATTTTGTTTATTACACCTTACTGTCTTTGTTGTATAAATCCTTCCAATATCGTAATACTCTGCATAAATTTCGCACAAAAGGATATTAAACCACCTACATCCAAACATAAATCGCTAAGGAAGAGGTGTTAGGGAGCTTCCTTAACCGTCGATAATACGAACCTAATACACAGCAAAAATGGTGTGTCTGCCATAAGCCCATCAACATACTTTTTTTTTTCTTGCTATCTCCAGATAATTTTTCTTAACTCTGACATTTTTTTTTTTTTAAATCTGGAAAAGTTAAATATAGCGTCCATTATCCACTTTACTTCTACACCTGCTGCCTATGAATTCAATCAGTTGGCTGTATCAAGAATTAAACAGACGGAACAGTTCGCCATTGTATTTAAGGACGTTAACCCCTCAACCATATCATTTACTAATCTCTTCAGTACGATTAATATTTTCTTTTATTCTTACAACCACCCCATGATATTTACTCAGCTTAGGGGTGACCTCTCGTACTGAAGGAGATGATTCCCTTTATATCTTAGCCTGCAGATGATGAGCCGTGTTGCAAGTGTGGCGGCTGGTGGAGAGATTAAGCAGAGTAAGTGAATTTAGTAGACGAGAATGACATTCACAAAACTGATAATTCCCTTCTCGTGAATCATCGCCCTGAACCGAACCCTGAGGATGGTAGGAAAAAAGGACCAATGGCCACCTGCTCGTCCCTCCTGCTGCTCTTTTTGCTGTCACTGCTGCGACAATTTTCACTCGCTGATTTTTGTAACTGCACATGTAGTAAGTGTAAGACTCAAAAACTGAATATGAATGTCGCAAAGAGTAGTTATGATTTTTGAGGAATACGAAATCACCGAGTGCATAGTGAGACTAAATGGTCAGGTCATGAAGAAGGTACGTGCCTTCTAATATACATGCAGAATGATGAACGAAGACAGGAATTTAGAGGACGAAGTGTAAGACAGGTTCAGCAGGGAAGGAAGGCTGCAGGCACACTGACAGCGGTAATAGGGAATAGGAAGTAGTCTCGGATACACCCCACCTGACGCACTCTGATACCATGCACTGGTGTATGATGCAGTAACCATTGTTGACAGAGACACACACGAAACTTCCCTTGTTTTTTCTTCGGTCATATATAATTCCGGTGCTGTTTGGTGAGAATATACCATGGATGAAGTCACCGGGTAAACGCTGCTACTCTAAACGTGAGAGAGAAAAAGTATGGCACAGATGAAAGCAAGAGATACGATAGCGAGATTGGGGGGAGCTGGAGGGGAGGGGAGGAAGTGATATTAAGGCTACATATCTGCTCGCCAAAACAGGAAGTAAACGACTAGGCGATAAAAGAAAGAAAATACCCTTAACACAGAGCTGGTTTTCTTTCAGGCTCTGCCATGGAAGCATGATACCCCATGTTTCTGCCACCTCCCTCACTGAACACTCCCTCGCTCTTGATACAGTTCCAGAGAAGAGATACAGAGATGCAGAAAATAGATGACAAGAGAGGGAAAAGACCAAAGAGAAAGAAGAGAACGGAAACTATAAAGCAACGGGAAGGAAAGATGGAGAAGGAAAGGTAAGGAATGACGGAAAAGAAAACAGAGGACAATACGGGGAAAGAGAGGAAAGAAGAAAATTAAGGTTTAAAAAAAAGAAGGTGAACAGATTGAAAGAAGGGAGATAAAGAGAAATTAAAGAGAAGAGAGGACAAGAGAGGGAGAGAAAATGAACGAAAGTGGAGAAAGAAAATAAAACGATAAGCAAGATACTGTGTGGGAAAAGAGAGTGACAGAGACAGGGGTAAAGGTAGAGGGAAAAGGGGTGCAGAGGAGAGAAATAAAAAAAAATGAACAGAGGAAAACAGAGATAAAAAGACAAGGAAGGTGGAGATCAGACAGAATAAGAGAAAAGATATTCAAAGAGAAGCGAGAACTAGAACGAGAGAGATACGAGGAAGGAAGGTGGAGATAAGAGAAATAAAATACACAAAGAAAAGAGAGAAAGGGAGAAGGACAACGCGAAAAGGAAGGTGGAAATAAATGAGAAAAAGATAAGAAATAAAGAGAAAAGAAGAAAACAAAGAGGTGCAGGGAGAAAAAGATAAAAGGAAGGTGCAGAGAAGAGGAAAGGTCACAGAAGTGGCAGAGAAAAGGCCATCCATTCTATCCCATTCAGCCTGCGGACGAATTTTTCATTTTATTCTTGCTATCTCCTGACAATTTTATTCAGCTTAGGATACACTTTTTGAACTGGAGGATTTAGACATACCCTTCAGTGATTTCTTCCACACGAGAGGCCTTTCTACAATGAAAATCGTCTGGTAACAAAAATAAACTGAAAAAAGGAGGTCACACGAATTTAAGAGCTTTTAAAAGTGCTAGCAGTTTTCCTCTCCGCCACCAGATGGCTCCCGACACCACCATACTAACAAAATCAACACTATATCTACTGCATTTGGGACTCCTTTGTATCGCCGTGCTTGCTGTATTGGCGAGCAGTTCCTTTGTGTTGTGGAGGCTGTATATGCATCACAAAAAACACAACACTCTGAACACCTCATCAATATATCCTATACCAAGATCAGTACATTTTTCTAGGACAAAATTATCGCCTAGAAAAAACACTTCACTATTGTCAATACCACAACGACTGCCACATTTACTAAGGCGGCTACGGCCAATAGCACAGCGACTTTCCCCCCCCAGCACAAGGACTACCAACATCAGTACACCGAGAACCACCATCACTGCCACAAGCACCACCACCACTACCCCCACCGCGACGACGGCGACTGCCATCGCTACCACAACACCCTCCACCATCACCACCACCACCAAAACAACAACCACTACCACAACCACCACCATCACCACCACCACCACCACCACAACAACAACCACCACCACCAATTCCAGCACAACAACAACGGCGACGACGACGACAACTACCACCGCTACCCCACCGACCACCACCACAGTCACCACAACAGCAACCACTGCCACGACAACTGTCAACACCACCGCCACCACCACCACAAGGACGACGAAGACGACCACGATCACCACCACACCAACGACTACCACCACCAACACCCCAACTTCCTACCACATGCATACACTCGACAACTCGACTCATTGCACCATCACCACCACATCAACCCTCATCACCAAAATCATTCACCACCAGCTACACCACCGTCACCACCATCACCATCACCACCACGGCCACCACTCCTATCATACAGCAGAAGACACGGGGGAAGGATAAGAATACAGTCCCTGCAGTTATATTTACGAATAGTTTGCTTATGAAACACTGAGGATTGTCTACTCTTGTCACTTTAACCTGTTCTAAATCTGGCATATCCGTATCTCAAATGCTGGGCTGTAACATGAGATATTTTAAATACTATACTCAGTTTCTTTTATCGGGGCGAAGATGCACTTGACAGGTTGGCGATAACTGGCTGAATCCAACATAACTTCATAATCTCTTTACTCGTTTGCATTATTAATTAACAACATATATCTGAGGGGGAAAATTGGGTTAGTATAAGTTATTCGGACATGTTGCATTCAGCCAATCATCACCAACTTGTCAAGTGCATCTTCGCCTCAATAAAAAAAATAAAACGAGGAGCCTTTCCATAAGGTAAAAGCAATCTGACGGTATCAATAATAATGTATAACAAGAGCACTTACAGAGTACATATCTCCCCCGATGCAACATCATCTCTTTTGATCTTTGACTTCCTTCGTTCAAAACTTAATCCCTTGTTCCTTCGAGGGTCCTCAGTCATTATTCAATATTTAGTGTAATTTCAGCCAATGTTTTTTTCTATAGTGTTGCTGACAGACAGACACATAAATCCAACCACATAACACATGCGACCTAATGCAAGACGAAGAAAACATGATGATGATGATGATGATGATGATGAAGAAGAAGAAGAAGAAGAAGAAGAAGAAGAAGAAGAAGATGATGATGATGATGATGATGATGATGATGATGATGATGATGATGATGATGATGATGAGGAGGAGGAGGAGGAGGAGGAGGAAGAGGAGGAGGAGGAGGAGGAGGGCATGGAGGAAGAATCTAATCTCAGAAACGATAACAAAATCAGCGATACGACACCCTGAGGAAATACACGTCCTTAATAGTGTATATGATTTTTTCTTTTATCTTTTTCTTTTGGGGGGGGGGGGAGGGAAGGAAGAGGGACTGGGGACATGTGACTGAAACTAGTGACGATCGTAGGCTTCACCACTACGATCCGGGGATGCATTTTACCAATAAACTCTTGCTACTTCAGACGATCTCCTTCAATTTCTGGGCGACCTCATGCAGTGAAAAGCAAATGAGGGCTCTACGCGTATCTAACCACTCCAGTTACCCTCTCCGGTTCGGCAAATTTCTCCAAAGCTGAGTAAAAACAACAGGGAGTCAGGAGGAATTCATGAAAAATAGGCCATCGGAATGAAAGGGTTAAATCATATATCGCAACAAATAAGGCATGTCTTAAGTTATTTATTTATTTTTTTTTTTTCATTTCTGTAGTTCGTGATGAAGGCAATGTGTCCGGTAACCGTATACCATTGCTGACTACACTCTGTATTTGAGATGCAGGCTAATTAAGTCTAATGATCGTAATCGTTCTATAAGTTTCCGCATAAAATAATGATAATAACAATAATAAATGCTTTAAAGTAATTTCGAGAGACAAGGTAGAATGACAACTGTTGACTTGAGGCTTACTTTTCTCTGTGTGCCATATCAGTTTTGGGAATACTGTCGTTTATCTTCTTCCGACTCCGATTCTTCTCTCCCTCCCTCCATTCTCTCCTTACCTCCCTCCCTTCCTCCCACTCTCCTTCACTCTCTTAGCCATCCCTCCCTCTCTTCTTCTCATTCTCATTCACTCTTTCCTCCTTCCCTCCTTCTCTGTCCCTTCCCTCCTTCCCTCTTTCTCTGTCTCCCCCTTCCCTCCCTCCTTCTCCGTCTCCCCCTTCCCTCCCTTTTTGCTTATTTTCGCCCCTCCCTCCCACACTTCCCCCCTTCTCCTTCCCTTCCCTCCTTCCTCCCTCCCTCCCCTTTCCTATCATTTTCTCTTCATCTCTCCTTCTCCCCGCCTCCCAAGCTAGCATCAGTGGCACCGTGCTTAGACAAGAGGTAAGTCTCATTGGCGCGTCTATAATGAAGACGTGACAGCATCCGCCTGTCCCCATCTGAGATACTGTCAACCAATGATTCTTGTTATCAGTAGGGCTGCTTTAATCCCATCAGTAATATGACTTATATATTTCGTTTTTGCTATCGCCACGTTTAGGGAAGACCAAGTATTGAAGGAATTAGAAACACTCCATGAACCCTTTCACCTCGAAAGCGTCTGACGTTGGTCACTCCTCGAATTAAAGGAGTTAAATGGGATTTTTTTTAACTCCTTCACCCAAGTGGGTCTCCTCAGTAGAACAAAATCAAGTGGAGGTAGCCAGAATAATATACAAAAAACATCTCAGAATGAATGGTTATTATCAATACGACGGAAATTAGGGTTACGATGATGTTCCTTACATCAGTTTTAAAAACTCATTCAGCTAAGCGGAGCATCTCTTACTAGCGAAGGGAGTGGTGTGCATGGATGTCCCAGTAATCTTGGGATCTGTCAGACATACATATTACAAGATCTGACACTGTTGACAGTTGTCCTGTCTCTGGTTACATTATCTGGTCACACTGTTTGATGGTATCACATCATTCCACCACCAACAGCGTCTGTAATGTAAATTTTCGCAGCTCCTCCTGTACATACTCTCTCTCTCTCTCTCTCTCTCTCTCTCTCTCTCTCTCTCTCTCTCTCTCTCTATATATATATATATATATATATATATATATATATATATATATGTATACACACTGATAATGATGTTTTTACAAGGGGACTAACAGTTGCCGGAAATATTCAGCGTCTCTTCTTTGCGCTTTCATTGGCCTGCAATGGAAAAGACTGCCCTGTACACCACCAATCTCCTCAACTATACCAGCCTCTGACACCATCACACCAGTCACTGATACCACGCATTATCAAACCAACACCTTACACCATCATCACCAATACCTTAACCCACAAAAACACTGACAATATATCCAAAACAATTCCAAACACAATTAGCAGCGAAAATAATTCTGAAACACTTAAACCGATCTCAAATTAGTCTCGCCTTACATGACGTAGCCTAACTTGACCAACCCAGCACTAACCCAGCCTAAAAGAACCACAGTCGCAAATCATAGAGCAAATACAAGCTACCATTAAGAAGATAAACGTCTCAAGTAAGTGTAAGTTATTATTTGGTGAGCTAATCTTACTTCAAACCTATTATTTTGTTTTATTGCATCTGCACGATTCTTTATTGGTCACTTTAACCAATTAATTCCTGCAAACCTGTTATTTCAATTCACTTTTATATTATTCCACTGGAGATTTGATTAATTTTCTGGCAATTTACAGTATCATATTGGACACTGTACTGGATAAATGGTGAACTTTGTCTTTTTATAATTATATGGGTTGAAGGTTAAATTAATCTCCCTTTCTTTACCCTCTTAATTCCTTCAGAATGATAATGCCTTTTCTTTAATCGTATTCTTAAGACTATAGGGGCACTCAGTGGAGCACATCTCTCCAACAAGGGCAACGTAATTTCCAAACCACTCTTCATAATGGGACAGGGTTTCTCATCATTGCTTAGGGTTTCGCGAAAAGTGTTTTCCGGATCCAGAATCTGTAATACGATCCGAATCGGTCCCAAAAGTAAATCGATTGTTCCCTGGGATATGGGCTAACTACCCACCAGAATTGGTCCAAACCTCTCTTTCAGTTTTTGAGTAAGTCTGCTAACTGACAAACAAACTAACAAACAAACAAATAAACTGGGGCGACAACATACTCTACTTGTCGGAGAAAACTACAGTTGTATAAAACTCTCTTCACCTCATAAGGGACTTCTTGTAAGGAATGGGTTAGAAACGAAATCCATTTACCCTCCCAGAACAATGAAATCCTTTTAACTTTATTTCACGCTTACACAAAATCATTTTAATTCGCGTATGGGGGATCTATCACAGTAAGGTAACCTGGTTTTCTTTGAACAGGCGATAAAGTTTCTGGCACTATTAAATCTTTTCTCCCTTTGATCTATATCTTGCATTGAGAATTTGATTAAATATCCCCTTCTGCAACATTTTAATCTAGTTTCATATCAATTACTTTAAAAACAATTGATTTCTTGCAGGGCAGAAAACTGACTGCCGATTATCGATATTCCTACTTTCAGTGATGTTGGCGATTTGGCTGAGTGTTGGAGGCAGCATTCTGATACTGTTGGCGGTGTTATGTTACGTGACGTGGATCAACAATAACCTAATGTCGCTCCTCTCAAAGCCAGAAAAACAACCAGGGAAAAAGTCAAGTTCATCAGGGAAAAACATTACGTCATCTGGAGTACCACTTTCAAACCTGAATTCTGAGCAAGCGCCGAATCCCGTGCTGCCTCTGGAGATCCTGCCACTCTTACCGCAGTCGCCAGAAGAGCATATTTTTCCCAGCACTCAGCCACATAAACTTCAGTGTGTGCTGATGCCCGTACTTCAGCAGTTACCAATCTCACTGCAGTCTCCATCCATGCCCTTATCACAGCTAGCGCCACAGACATCCTCCCTAACACAGCAACAACGACGACCATCTCCATTTGCACCACCACCATCACAACAACAAATGATTTCTCAGCCGCATCCACAACCACCACCACCACCACTACAACATCTACCACCACCACCAGAACAACAACTATCCTCACCACGATCACAACCACAACCACAACCAAAACAACAACTATCCCGAGCACCACCACCACCACCACAACGACCACCACCAGCAACCCCAGAGGACAACGACCTTTGTGAAGACGACCCCTCAGGACACGTGTACGACGAGGTAGACGATGAGTACGTAAGAAGACTACTGTGGAGACAAACTGCTGTGGAGGGGAGAAGAGAATCACGGCACAACAGCGAAAACAGCATATACGATCCCTTCGAACAGGAGTAAGCTTTGCGGTAATTTGCTGATATTGTGATAATCGATCGCCGAGGAAAGTCTACGGGAAAAACACTGCCATTTTGGGGACGACGTGTACTATTACTGTGAAAGATCTTGGATTTGTGCTTATTAAACTTATTTCGAAATATAGTGTAAGTCTTCAGGTTTCGGGTGTTTTGATTAAATTACTTTTTTAACAATCAGTATAATTAAACCGTACCAATGTCACTGGCAGGTGTTTTATTAACTTAACAAAAAATAAATAAATTCGACTCTTTAAATTTTCACTTCCAAGAAATCTCAGTATCTGAATAAAATCTGTCGTCAGGCAATACAAAATAAGTGAAAATGACTCTGCGAGAGTCGAGATTATTTAACCAGCGATGAGAATAAATAATATAAACTTGTTTTCATGAGTAGATGAGAAATATCCAGAAAATGTAAATCCCCTCTCAGTATCATAAACATATTGTGAAAAATAAATACAACATTGACACAATTTCTAATCCTTGAAATATATCCGTATTAGTTTGTCCTCACCATAAGCGATTTACCAGTACAGTAGGAAACACACCTGCGGTTTAACCACTTCACTTTGATTACGTATTTCCACCATATTCTTGCTATCCTAAGACGATCATACTCATCTTTAGAGATTTTTCGAAGTGGAGAGGTTAGATCCAGCCTTTAATAAACCTCCTTCACAATAACAGGCCTCATCTCAACTGAATAAAATCGTTTGGTACTAAATATAATGAAAAAAATAATACATCGTCATACTGATATGGTTATGTACCCATTCTTATAATAATCTCTCTTCTGAGTGTCCATCCATCCATCTATCCATCTATCTAAGTGTTTATCTATCATCAGGCGCCTAATCCCACAGTTTATCCAAGATGGTAGTGACAAAGAAAATCAATCTCTCTCTCTCTCTCTCTCTCTCTCTCTCTCTCTCTCTCTCTCTCTCTGCATGGTAATACTTGTAAACATTTCCTTGTTACTTTTTTCCTTGTTAACATAAGGAAAAAATCTCACCTTAATTTTCCCAATCACTATCGTTATCAAACTGAACTCCATTAATTTTTCATACGGTTATCTGTAGGAAAAACCAAGAGCAGTGAGACCAGGTGCACGTATGAGAGAGAGAGAGAGAGAGAGAGAGAGAGAGAGAGAGAGAGAGAGAGAGATGGGTTGAAGAGGGGAGGCTGGTACAGTACATTTAAGGTTATTAAATACGACGATGAATTAGGGATGACTTAATGAGCCTTATAATAGGATACTGATTGCATAAGTACAGCTTGATAAATACATTATTTTCCTTTGCATTTCAAGACCATGTAAAAAGGGACTAGAAAATATAATGATAACACACCACAACAAAGTGTAAGAAAAAACGTACATATATACATACATATATACATACATACAGAGAGAGAGCGAGAGAGAGAGAGAGAGAGAGAGAGAGAGAGAGAGAGAGAGAGAGAGAGAGAGAGAGAGAGAGAGAGAGAGAGAGAGAGAGAGAGAGTATAGCACCAGACAGGTGAAGATGTCCTTTCAGATTAGACGGTACACCTGTACTAGTCATCAGATGGACTCCTAACCTCATCCGCACACCTCCCACCCCACCATCCACCAATCACAGACATTCCGGTGGGAGGAGAGTGGGAGGAGCTTCTCCGCCACCTCTCGCTGTCGCAACTATAGTATATGCTGACGATTACATACTGGAACATTTGCAAAGCAATCGATTCTGTAGTTTTTGCTGTGAAGGAGGGCAAACACTGAAAAAATAACAAAGGAGCTAGTGCGGCGCTAGTGCTAAGAAAAAATTAAATATACCAGAAGAAGCCTGCAACCAAAATACATCATTCCTGAAAATTTCAAGTCCCTATCCCGGACGGTCTTGAAATGCCAGTCTTCTAGATTCCCCCCCCCCTTCAAAAAAAAAAAATATGTACACTGTCAATAAGAACTACACAGAATATGAAGTTCTTAATATTATATTAACAAAATCCTCACCTACCGGTTTACTGCCTTTCAGTTATTAACCCATTCACTATGAAGACGTATATATCCTCTTATTCTTGCTACCACCACAAGGATTAACCTCTTCATTCCAGTGACGTACAATTCACTTAACTCTTGCAGCCTTCAGGTACTTTTATTCAGCTTAGGAGATATTTTTCAAACTGGAGGGGTTAGATATAGCCATATTTAACCCCTTTACTTCTAAATACCCCTTTTAAGTTTAAGAAAATCGACTGGAAATAGCAAAAATAAAACAAAAGACGTACTCGGGATGAAGGGGCTAAGATGCCGGCCCTGTCATGCGCACGGGTTTGATCCCCAAGAAATGAGTGGACGTGATGCAATACACGGACGCTCCTAAGGATTCCCAGTTATACCAAGAACAGGATGACTCAAGCAGCAACGAAAAATGCCAAGAACTTGTAATGCAGACGTTCCGACTTAGGCTGATGTCATCTTAACTCGCATGCTCCTATGACTCCCTCTCAGCTGAATAAAGTCGTGGGGAGTTAGCTGGAATAAACCAGTAGAGTTGTCCCATTCTTGAATGGATTAATGCCTCACGCTCCTATGTCCCACTCTCAGCTTAATGAAATAATCTAGAGTTTGCTGGAATGCTGTGACGGAAAACAAATTACAAACATTGTCATATGAATAATTATAATAAAAATAAATGTTAGCTAATGCATAAACTCTACGCATATGAACCAAAACATATCTTCAAGTTTCTCTGGGCAAGCAATCATTTCATGTATTCATTTACTTCATACGACAACTTACACAATTTCTGTTTTGACTACATTCTGATGCACTAACATAAGTTTATATCAAAACGTCTGGGAATGAAACTTACAAATAGTGTTCGATGCCACTTTGATCATCTGCTTTTGACACCAAGTAATGCCACTAAAAAAAAGAGCATCGGCTTCTTGCTGTCTCCATCCGATTTTATTCATCCTAAGTGAAAATTTCAAACTGGGGAGACTAAATACAGCCTCAGTTAACTCCTTCAACAAGAGACATTTCCTAAGCAAAATAAAATCGTCTGAAAGCACGAAGATTAAAAAAATGTCACCGCGCTAATGGGGGTTATTTATAATGGACAACGACAGCCTAACCTCGGGCTCCTACGCATCAAAGGGAATAATATGGAATTGTCCGTTAATGACCGTTTTTACCGTTATCAAGCACCTGTTTCTTCATATCCGGCAGAAGATAGGGAGTGCATGAGAAAATCATTTTTTCTCTTTCAAATATTTTTTTTTCTTATTTATCAGCTGGGAAAATGAGTCATATTATACAGGTGGAGGCAATGACTTAGTTCATAGATTATTTACTCTCTCTCTCTCTCTCTCTCTCTCTCTCTCTCTCTGTTTCCCAAAATGTACCTAAAATTCTCTAATGTTAATGCCACGAAAATTCTCTTAGCTTATCATTTTTGTCGATTATTCTTCTCTTCTCCCCCCTTTTTCCCCTCCTTCTTTACTCGTGGTCGCATTTAATATTACTGAAAGAAAAAGTGAGAAAGGCTAGGAACGTTCGGGATAGTTGCCGAGAGACGAGAGGTGGCGCAGGAAATGACTTTAAAAGGAAAAATCGGAATGACAAGATGGTGTGTGTGTGTGTGTCAGATGGTCCGGTTCCCACACACGCACATGTAAGGCGGCGTGGCGTGGCGTGTGTCATGGTAGGCGGGGGGCGAGGCTGGGTGTATAAGTAGCGGCGGAGACGAGGCTGCAGCAGACTCGATAAGGCTTCACCGCCATGGCACCGACAGTGACAGCAAAAGCAACTGGCAGTGAGGTAGTGCTGGCGTGGCCCTGTAACCAGCCTGACGCCCCAGCATCAATATCACTAGAATTACCAATATCACGATCAACCCCACTATCACTACCAACACGATTGTCAACATTTCTACCACCAGCACAGCCTCTCACCAGCGACAGGCAGCGGCTATCCTGGAAGGGAGGTAAAAGTGAACCCGCCATGTCCGACGCCGATACCGAGGGCAGCGCTGGTACGGTGGGATTGTGGCGCCATGCTTCCTTGACGTCCTCAGAGAGCGACGGGCCGCGCATAGTCGTACACACCACCAGCGAGGACGAGGACCAGGATGAGATCACCCTGGAGGCCGTCAGTCTTCTGCGGGTAGCACCGCCGGAGTCTGTGACCACCACCGACATTGGGTCTGACTGTACTAGCGAGGGGGCGGAATCCGGGCACGAGGTCGACCCAGTGGAGGTGTCTAGTGAGCTAGCGGAGGCCCTGGTGGCACAGGTGGAGGAGTACCTCAGTGATGACGGTCTGGCCAAGGATCTCTTCCTGCTGAAGCACGTCAAGCGACATCGTGACGGTTTCGTGTCCCTAAAGCTGTTGTCGGGCTACAAGAGGGTAAAGAAGCTGTCTCGGGACTGGCGAGTGTTATCCTCGGCACTGAGAACGTCACAGAAGTTGCAGCTGAACGACGTGGGTACTAAGGTGCGGCGCCGCGACCCACTACCAGCAAACCTGATGTATGATGTGCCCACTTCGCGCTCTCTCGTAGCTGTTAACATACCCCCTGGCCAGGCCAATATGGCCGCCCTCGTCACACTCTTCAGCAACTACGGAGCCGTGGCCTCACTGCAGGTAGTTAGGCCACGACCCGGTGGCGGCGTTCCCCCCGCCCTACAGCGCCTGGCCGCCCGTATGCCAGAGTTGACCACATCTACCTGTGCTGTAGTGGAGTACGAAGACGTGTGGGGGGCCGCCAGCGCCCTCCACCACCTAGCTTCCTCCACCATCACCCTCCACGTCCTACGTCGCTCCCGTCGCCCCTCCACCTCCAGCAGGACCTCGCCCACACCCACCCCCACGCCCCGGGGTCGCGGGTGGTATGACAATGGCGTGCCGGCCGAGGAACTGCGGCAGCGACTGAAAGGTACGTGGACGCGGCTGCGGCAGGATCAGGCGGAGTCCAGCGGGTCAGACGGCGACGATGGTTCGGCGGGACTGTCATGGCGCCGTAGCCCCAACCAACTGACCCCCCAGCCCCTGGTCCGCCCCAGCTTCCACCACCACCATCACCATCACCACCACCATCACTTCCACCGCAGCGGGCGTGGGAGTACCTCTACGCCCACCTCCCCCGCTATCCACCGCCGCCACGACCCCCCAGGCGTCACACGGTCACCCAGAGGGCCAGACGGTACCAAAGGTTTCTCCAGGGTGCGCTCCTAGTAACCCTCTCCATCCCACATACCCCTGATCGTCCCAGTACCGTCCGTTCTTGTACCGTGAAAGCCGTACTAACTCTGTATCCCAAAATACTGAACCATGACAATTATCCCCCCATCCCTCTTCCCAATTAGCATATGTAGTTCAGTGATTCACCGTACCGTGGAGGCTGTACTAACTCACCCTGTACCACCACGTAATACCACAAGTGCTAGACAATGACTCTTCTAAGTTCTTTTCTATGTACCGTACCGTGATCTAGTCCTAACTCGACTTTAGCACAGACGGCATAGCTTGGTCAGGGATCTGTCTCGGTAGCAAAACTGTACATAATTCTGTGACATAATTTTTGTGTGCTAATTTATATACCATACTTTTAGTGTGCGTGTGCTAATTTATACTGCATACTATAAGTGTGTAAACAAATTTATGTAAGTATATAGGCCACTGTATGCCTATGTATGTGTCTGCAAATTTATATACTGTGTATGTACTGACTTACTGTATATACTGCATGTGTATGTATGTACGTACGTGTGTATGTATGCATATACGAGTGTATATATATATATATATATATATATATATATATATATATATATATATATATATATATATATATATATATGTGTGTGTGTGTGTGTGTGTGTGTGTGTGTGTGTGTATACATACCCACTGACACACTGACACACTTCTTACGTAACTGGACTGACAAGAATAACAGCAAGGAATAAAACCTACAAACTCTTCCCATCACGTTATTTAACTTTCCTTAAAGTATTTTATCAGTCAACTTTATAAACATATATTTAATTTGCTGTAAGTGATATCATTTTGGCTGGATGATGATGATGATGATGATGATGAACACACATGGGTTATCTGTAGTAATTCAAAAAATGGAATATATAAATATGTATTCCTCAAAAAAAAAAAAAAAGTGACCCAGAAAAGCAGGACTCAACAAAAATTAAAAAAATCGTCCGAATTGTCAAAATGAAGTAAAACAAATAAAAAAGATTGTACTTAGAAAGACCAGGTGCCACTGTGAAGCCTATAAAAAGACAAGTATAATAATAGTTCTTTCGAGGGCTTGGGGGGGGCGCTTCCTAACACCTATTCCTTAGCGATTTATTCTGCATATGGTATTAAACCCATTCAGTCCGATGCCGTTGTTTATATTTTACTTTTGTTATCTCCAGATGAATTTCTTTAACTTCAAACTGGAGAACTAAAATTTATAGTTCATTAACATATCCACTACGAAACGCCTTTCTTATGATGAATGAAACAGGAGCAGCAGTATTAAGCTCAACATGACTTCATTTGATTGAAGGGTTACACCTAATCAGTACGATGACGCCTTTTGGTCTATCATTGCTTCTTCCAACCTATTTTCTTCAGCTGACGAAATGCTACTCGTACAGAAAAAAGCCTCCACTAACCCCTTCCCTACTAGTTTATTTACCCCAGGCCAAACGTAATTATTTGGTAAATGCAAATAAGTAGGTAAGCAAATAAATAAAATAAATACACAAAAATTTAATTACAAAAAAGGGTGTCATTGTAATATCCTCAACAAGACTAAAGAAATGTGTTCGCCTTCCAGAAAATAAAGAAATTAGGCCTATATAGAAAACGGGTGAAACTGAGTATGCCGTAGCGTCCAGTGAAGGGAAAAGGCTGGTGACGGAGGAGCTCAGTACGATGATGTCTTGTTATGATATTCTTGCTACCGATGGATGATTTTATTTACCTCTTCAGTCCAGTTACTTTTTTATCAGGACACATCTTGATTCTGTTCTGCTTAAATGAGATCTTTTCTAGTGAAGGTATTAATGAACGCTAGGCTATATCTAACCCCTAAGTTCGAAATAAATAAATAAAAAATCTAACGGGAATAAAATCGTCCATAAGTAGCACAAATGAACCAGTAAAATGCATCTGATTCAAGGGGTTCAGCCTACAAGGTGTTCGTGTACCGTATTTTCCCTGAGGACTCATAAAACACGGCCTGAACATGCAGATCCAAGCCCACACATGCCTGAAACCACCAGATCTTACACCCACGTATTTCAGAGGTAATACGCAACTTTCATGAGCCCTTTTACAATGACAAGTCTCCTTGAAGTTACGTGAAGTCATTGGTCAGTAGTAACAAAAACATAAGAGAAGATGTCCTCGTACTGCCGGGAGTACAACGCTATGGACCAATCATAGCTGTATAATGATGATCCATAGTTCTGAGTATGTTGATGAATCTGGCTCCTATTTAGAATGCGAGTTGAATCCATGGGCATTTTTGCATACCAGCTCACCTCGAAAATGCACAAATGAACACACAACCCAGGATATCACGAGTTTCGAATGCACACCAACGCTGGGCGGGAACCGGTGCAGAAGCATCCCTGAATTCAACTCGCCTGCCGACCAGGGAAGGCCAGAAACTAAGGCTTATGGTTGTACATCATCTTACTTTGTGAAAGAAAGACCATCACAGTAACTCTACGCCACACTCACGACGCATTTCACAATCACTACTCCAAGAACACACTTGGGGAGATGCCGGGTAGGGGAGCAAAAGATTTCGGCCTCGGATCTCTCATTCCCCCTGGCCTCGCTGAGAGTAGAAGCTGGCACTTTTTCTTCTCAATATGTGTCGCAGCAACAGTGAGTGAACGAGGTCACTCATGGACGCAGCCTCAAAAAAAAAAAAAAAAAAAAAAGTAGCATTGTCTTTCCAAGATCTAACAAGATCTTGTGTCTTCCAAACCGAACCGTTTAAAACGTATCGTGAATCGAGGTTATCAATAAAGATAACGAACCTGATGCCTTCTTTTTCAAGATATAGTTATTTATATAGTTTTCACAAATCGCCGGTGGTTAATCATTTCTAAACTGACGTAATTAATATCTAAATGATGTCTAAATTAAAAACAGTAGCGTTGTTACCAAAGTCATATACATATAATTATTCACCATGAGACTTTAATTTAGTCTGGTCCCCTCAAATACATTTTTAAACATAACATCAACACACTTTTGTTCCATCCAGCTAAACAAGAATCCTTATACCGTACAAATGACACGGCATGAACAGACTTTTATGAGGGTGTGTACAATACCTATGGGGATATATGCACTGTAACATTAACTTTTTTTTTACTAATGCTACTTGAGAATTCCTTCCACATAAAAGATAAAACTATCATCTCAACACTTTCCAATTCTGATGATCATTACCTGGCTTCCAGTGAATTAACCGTCACTCTTAACGATATCCAAAAGAAATATTGTATATTCCTTATTACTTTTTTTTAACAGCGATTTTTCTTCTGATGAATAAAATCGTCTGGTGGTGACTAGAATAAGATACTCAGTGTGTCTACTGTCTAACATATTTAGCATTACGTAGCCTATATGAAATTTTAAAAAATCCTATGAATAGTGAACACCTTTATTAAGATTATTTTCTCAATATTTCGTAGTGCAGGACGCCACAGAGGTATATCATTCTGCCTGCTACTAACCGTTTTCGTTCAGCTGAGGTAGCTTCGTAACCCCTGCCAAAAGGAACTCTGCTGTGAGCCCTGCACCTCTAAATAAATGGTATAAAATGCTCTGTGTTCTCCGCTTGGTGCCTAGTCGTGCCACCTATTAGAGCCACCCACACCTGCCCCGTCTCTCACGCACACCTGACCTCCCCCACCACCACACACCCACACCCACGCCCTCACCCTCACCAACACCCACATCCACATCCATTCCCACATCTGCATCCCAACATCCACAGCCATACCACATACCACATCCACCATACCCACATCCACATCTATACCCACAACCACATCCACACCTATACCCACACCCACACCCAAACTCCCACCCATACTCTCATCCACACTCAAGCAAGCACTCACCCACACACCCACACTTTCACCCACTCAGACACGCACCCACATCCACACCTGCCCCTTCTCCCAAACACACCTGGCCTCTGCTACCACCCCGTATTGCATCACTAACGGGAACTGGGTCATCACACGGTTCACGATTGGAAGGCTGTGTGTGTGTGTGTGTGTGTGTGTGTGTGTGTGTGTGTGTGTGTGTGTGTGTGTGCGTGCGCGCGTTATAGTTAAGTTGGTAGATAAAACTGTTTAAACCCCAACACACATTCCTTTCCCTAAAACGCACTTCCCCGTCACCTAATGCTTCCCCTGTACCTCTCTTTTCTTCCTAGTTGATGGCAACCCCACAACGTCTCTGGGTGATTTTCTTGTTTGTCACGCAACGTTTGTGAGTGTAGTTCATTCACCTTAACTTAGCGGAGATTTTCGTCCTGTTGCAGCCTATTTCCCGAAGCCCAGTTCCAGAATATGACAACAGTAGCCTACTGCTTTACCTTCTGCATAGCACTTTTTCATTACCAACGCCATATTCTTGTGTCAGTCTCTTGTTATAGCTCAGTATTCAACACTATGACGAGATGGTAACTTTACGGTTGGTAGTGAACAGAGTGCAGTATGCAACACAGTACTTGGGAATGTTCGACTGGTTTCCTTGTTAGTCATTCAGTCAACGTTTATGGGTAGTGAAGCTGGGAACGTTTGGATACTTTCCTTGTTAGTCAGGCAGCGTTTATGAGTAGTGTGGTGAAGAATGTTTGAGTGTTTTCTATGCAGATCAGTTTCAATGTCCGTGAGCAGCATCGTGAAGAATGTCTGGGTGCTTTCCTTGTCAGTCAGCCAGTCAACGTTTGTAAGTACGGCAGTATAATGGAGAGTGTCTGTGTGCTTTCCTTGTCTGTCTGTCTGCCTGTCTGTCACTCATTCATTCAGCCAGTCAGCAGTCTGTTAATAAGTCTCTCGTCAGTTGTACAGTGAAGAAGTTTGGATGCTTCCCTTGCTAGTCAGTCAGTCAGCCATTTGTGAGAAGCAGTACAGTAGACTGAATGATAGATGGACAGCTACCAACAGACATCTTTATTCGACAATGGACAGACCACTTTGGACTGACCAGGGTTAAATTCAATCTCCATTAACCCTTTTACCCCAATAACGTCTATTATTATTATTATTATTTCTTTGCTACCGACTAATGCTTTTATTCAGCTTTGCGGACACCACCTCAGGCTCAAGGGTTTAAAAACAGCTTCCACCACGAACCTCGTTAACTCTCACAATCGGAATTCCATTCACCTTAGAGCGAATCATGGGAGTCCTGAGTTTTAAAATATCATATCATAGTACTGTAGTTACAAAATCGCTCTACACATTCACAGGAGGCGACCAGACCTTTCCCCTTCCAACCTTTGGACTGATTTTTGAAGGGTTACCGGGCGAAGTTCATCATGGGGGAGCTGAATGATTGGGAGGGCCGTACTTAGACAGAATTTTAATTTTTTCAGGATTAACGAACTCCTTCACAACGATGACATACTTTAGTACACTTTCTATTTCCAGACGTTTTTATTACGCTTGGAAGAAGTTTTTTGTTCAACAACTTTTTATATATACCCTACATTTACCACTTTTCAATAAACACCCTTTTCAGAGTTAAACTGCTATCGTCTGGAGATAAAGAAAATAAAATACAGTATAAAACAGACGGAACCTTATTATTTCACTTCGTTTGTGAAATGATTGTTAGCCTTAAGTTAGGATAAAAAAGAAAGAAAATTACCTTATACGCCTTTAGATTCATGAAAATGTATGAATGCGACTTTCTGTTATGCAGAGGCCGGGAGTGAGGCACGGAGAAGGGGTGAGGGAAGGGTAGGCTGGGTAAGGTGGAAAAAGGGGAAAAATGGGAGGAGGGAGATAGACAGAGATTGACACTGAGAATACACACCTGTCTATCACACACACACACACACACACTCTCTCTCTCTCTCTCTCTCTCTCTCTCTCTCACACACACACACACACACACACACACACACACACACACACTCTCTCTCTCTCTCTCTCTCTCTCTCTCTCTCACACACACACACACACACACACACACACACACACACACACAAATCGGTCCAAGGATAAACAACAGTTCAAGAATTCAGTTAAATACAAAAGTGTGGTTTGGGATCTTGTACTAACACTGACTTAATTTTGTAACGCCCTGTATAGCCGTGACCTACGAGGAGAAAGACACCTACCCATAAGGGGAGAGGACACTTGAGGGGCTTCTTCTTCCCTCTACTCCCATTCTTTTCCTCCCTAGTACATCCATTGACACGGCTCTCTTTGTCACCCTCCCAACCATTTGCACTCTCTCTCTCTCTCTTTCTCTCTCCCCCCCCCTCACTCTCTCTCTCTCCGCTTAAATTTGCCTTACTCTCCAAGCCTCTCTTTGCCACTCTCCTCACCCTCACCTCCTCTCCCTCTAAATCTGTCACTCTCCAAGCCTTCCTTTGTCACTCTCTCACTCTGAATCTCTGTCACTTTCCTTCCAAGTTTCTCTGTATCACTGTCCACACCAAAACCACTCTGTTTCTCCATTCCACACCCTGCCTCACTTTCACCCTGTCTCTCACTATCCATAATCCCTACACCTGTCTTACTCTGGACCCTCCTTCTCAACATTTCCCCAATTACACTGTGCTCTATCACCATCCATACTACCTCTCCACTTCCCGCACATCTTGCTATCCATAATCAATCCACACACACTAACTTGAACTCTCTCTCCTGACATTTCCCATCTTAACTTTGTTGTTATCCTTCTCAACATCTCTCCAGCCCCTTATCCTACTCCTGCTGCAACATCCTCACTCTTCTGCTTCTTCTTCTCTCTCTAGGACATGACACAAATGGTACACACAATGGAACAGAAATACAGCTGTGGTAGTGTAGGCCTACAGCAGTACGATGTAGGTTTGGCTACTTGAATACTACACACAAGCATTAGTTTTTGAGCATCGACAATACAAACTCAAACTGAAGTCAAAGTATCCTACAAGCATGAGGCCAGTGCCAATCCAACTGAGTTACCAAGTCATCCTGTTCCTTCCTCACATACCATTCCCACCCCTATTTAAAAAGTCTCTAATAACCTTTAGAGTACAATAGCCTATCCTTAAACTTGATTCTTGCTATTGCAAGAAAATTTTAATCAGGGAAAGCTACACAGGTCATAACGGAGTTAACACGGAGTTTTTGTAATGATGACAAAGTTTTAAGTGCCATTACAGAAAGGGCTAAGTTTAAAGAATATGGTTCATACTAACGATACTACTTCTAACACCTCTTTCGCTTCTTGTCTGTGGAATTCCTCATGTGTTTCTCTAGTGTTCCCCACACAGAATTCACTAATACTGTACATACCACAAATTATACTTCAACCACAAAACAATAATAGTATTTTGTCTTACTCTTCTGGTAAAGTCTTTCCCTTCAAGACTTAAGTGTTGCAACAAATGCTCAGTACATACACTTATCTACAGGATAGGTGAGTAACTGATATTCTGAAGATTTGGTTAACTGAAGTGGTCATATATAAATCTTTCACTATAAGTCTTTCCTCACCCCTATTAACTCAAGATATTTATGTGTATTATGTCCAAACATTCTGCACTGAACTGATATTGAATCTCGCTCAATTCTATTTTCAATCAGCAACACTGCATGTGCACTGTGCTATTGCTCTTCTCTTCATCATCACCATTATCATCATCCTGACCTTTTAATAAAACCAAAAGTGGGGTGAGGAAAAGTGGTTGTAAAGGACTGATCTCATGGTTTAGTATTTGATACTCGTACTACTTGATATAAAAACAGATTAGAGATCTAGATATTGCTACAGATACTGTAGTCATTTTCCTTATTCCTCAATAAAGGTCTAGCACCATCATTCTAACCCTATTTCCCACCAACAATGTAGGGTTAGGTAGGACCCAACAACAAAGGAAGTACAAACGAGAAAAAACTACCAAGCAGCATGTTCCATGAAATGGGCCACACTACCACTTCCACATCATCTAAGCCTTCAGAATATTGGCTACACCTCAACAAAATGTCACTGAATCATTACCATCACTACCCTCCAACTAATACTGTACCACTACACTACCCATGAATAAGATATCACAAACTTACCACATCAGATCCAAGATGTGATTGTCTCCACATGGTGACATGCGAAGGTCTGATCCACCACCTGTTGGCAAGTGAGCACACTGCTGTATCAAACATAGAGATATTTGCCAAAATTCAGTATTTAAAACTTAAGATAAAAATACTGTTTTAAAACAAGGTGTAATAAGTACTGCATGCTAAGTACGTGTTGTCTTCCGGAAACATCTGCTACCTGTCCACATTTAGTATTGTTCTTAGGGAAGCCATACTAGACACAGAGGAAGTCATGCTAAAGTCAAAGTCCGCACAAACAAGCGTTAAATCACTAATTCTTTCAAAAACTCAGAAGGACGTAACTTATTTTCAGTAACTACTCACAGCAGGAGCTCCATCTCTCACTGACACTGGTACTCCCAAATTCTTTACAGTAATTGCCTAACTTTTAAAAATTATGATGACCAGGACAAGACAATAGACAGTCCCATATTACCCCATCGAGGTATGCGGGCACTAATACTATGGTACCGTAGCTCAAACTTTATCAAAGCTGAAGAAAATTACCAAACATTAGCCAGAGCTTGAGGGTAGGGGATGCTTGGTTACAACTGTCCGAGGGGGATAATTTCATGGTAGCGGTAGGGGGACAAAAGCCTAGTACCTGACCCTGCACAGTACTCAAGAGGGAAAAAAAATGGGAGAAATGGAGTTCCCCCGAGCTAAGCCCTGTATTGGACTATACACTCCCGCTAGGGTTACAGGAGGGAGCTACCCCTCCCGGCACGGCAGCCCGGGCGAGGCTCGAACTTGCAATCCCCCGATCACAAGTCCAGCGAGCTACCACTGTGCTACCGCGCCCCCCTGTACTCAAGAGGGAGACTCATATCACATTTATACGGTCAAATTCCATACAATTATTTACATACACATATCTCTTCTACAAAGCCATAATCCCTTCATTGGCATGAGCTGGACTCATCGGCTTTGAATGGCTTAACTCGACTGCAAACCTGAAGCATTAGCTATGGGTTAGCAACAGTAATAGCATACATCATCACCATCATCCCAACATCTTTTTCCCACACAACAATGGGGTGAAGTAGGGTCCTGAGAGAAAGAAAAAACTAGAGAGGAAAAACTAATCAACAGCATGCATAATTAGTAGGTCATACTCTCATTCAAGCCCCTGGAGTCCTGACTCTTCATCAGAAATATCTTTCCATACACATGCTTCACAGCCATTAAAAACTTTACTAAGCTACTTGCTGGTGGCACACCAGCAGTGCTGGAGTTACATGTCATCCTGTATCACTGTTACCAGAATAGGGTATGATGAAAAAAAGGCTTACATATATTCATGCATGGCCAAGGTCTTCATTCACTTAAAAGCAAAACTGCAAAGCAAGTGATCTAAATATGGTGAAGAATAAATTAGAAAAAGCTTGCACCTGTAGATACTAAGAGTGAATTCATACAAAAGCAAAAAAATAATATCTGAAACATAAGAATACGACAGTTAATTCTGATATGCAGTACAGGTCATGGAGAGGAAACAACACAAAACTGCTTGAGGAGATTGTTTTAAATCTTTGAAATGAAACATGGCAAAAAGGTTAATGAAATTATTTCGGTCAACAGTAAGTAGAGAATTGGGCACTATTGTAGAGGAAAGATGGTTAATGTGGAGATGGAGAGAATATAAGAGCTTTCTGGATTAAAAGTCATGGAGCAGTTTCAGGCAAAAGAATGACGGATGGTAAAAGTAACAAAAAACATGCACAGCAAGTATTACAAAATTCAAGAATGGGTTACAGGAGTGATGTGGAATTATTACGAAATTCAAGAATGGGTTACAGGAGTGATGTGGAATTACTGAAGAGAAAAAGAAACAAGCACCAAGATGGTTTGCACATATTCACAGACTGCACATAGACATGGTGCCAAAGGAAGTCTATGAAAGTGAGGTTATGAGCAATGCTGGAAAAGATACACCATATGACATTCTACACTGCAGGATGGAAGGTGAGAGAAAAAATGGGGAAGAGTGACAAACAATGAGAAATGCAAGTGAGGACATGGCTTAGAGACAGTTTGGTATAACCATCCCGAGTTGTAGCCATTCCCTCAGGAGCAAGTAAGATGCTGGAGTATGAGGAGAAGACTGATGACCATGACCATAATGACAACAACAATGATGACGATGATAAAAATAAAGATGATGATGATGATAACCATGACCGTGATGATGACGATGATGATAATGACATGATTCAATGTCAGTAAGGATTACCAAAAATCAAGTTATTCAAAAATTTTATTATCAATAATACTTACTAATGAATTTATGTATACAGTGTGAATAAAAAATGACAACACATATATTTACCGCTCTTTGTCTAAAAACACATACTATGGAAAAACAATAGTGCTGTACATTAAACAAACACATACACAGACCACATTCATACATACATTTGTTGAAAATTCCTATCCCAAAAAATACCCCAGGAGACTGAGTTCTACACTTACATCGCTGAGCCTTGTCATCACCCATAAGATTAATCTTTGATTGTCATCCAACAAACAGCATCTTCAACACATTCCTTCGCCTTGCCTGCTATACCACCTCACGACAGTGAAATGCTGTTTATTACAGTATTTTGTTCTTGTTACCTCCACATAATATTAAAAGTTCAGGACACTTCTTGAATGGGAAGAGTTAGATATGGTCTTCATTAACTAGTTCACTATGAGACCCTTCCAAAGCAACATATAGCTGCAGGAAGGCAGCCCAAATTAACTAGCATAAATATTATAACGCCAGCCTGAAGATGTTCACAGAGTTATGATGTTACCTTACAATAAGGCACCAGGTTTCATGGCATCCAGACTGGCGAAATCACACTTTGGCGGCAGCCATCAAATAATCCAGTGGTAGCACATCCGCGACTAAAAAAATGTACTTTCCCGCCCTCCGGCATCACAACGTTCGGATTCTCACCAAGGAGACACCAGCAACAGCACTCAGGTTCTGCCTGTTTCCCACACATGTTCAGCATGTCCACAAATCGAGTGTTACTCTCGCGTCCTTGATTATTAACTGACAGGTATATGTCATCTTGTGCTTCAAGTGGAGCTGGAGGTGGACCAGGTGATAACGGCAATGATGTAAGAAGCCATGAACCTGGAACAGCGGGCGGTACAAGGAAGGCCAAGTGTGGCTTCCTCTATATTACTTACATATGAAAGAAATATTGCTATTACATACTGTATTTTAATGTATTCTATAAGGTTTTTACATTTTATTATTTTAATATTACTGCATGATTTAATGTGTTAACAGCAACATTTCAAGCAACTGTAGGATGTATAAAGTAGGAAATACATTAGGAGGATGAATTTCCCATAAGGTCAATGCCTTAAGCAGTGATAAGAAACAAGGAAGTGAGCATGGAGGTAAAAAAGTCACTGCATGACAGAGTTGTGATACCAACTCTAACTTATGGAAATGAAGCTTGGATGTTGTTGGATGGACACAAGTCAAGAGGGAAAGCAGTGGAAATGAGTTATTTGTGAAGAGCATGAGGAGTTACATGGAGAGACAGAATGACATATGAAGATGTGAAGGAGCATTGTGGTGTGAATGTAGATGTGATAGAAAGCGTTATCATAATAAATACAGTGAGGTGGTATGGCCATATGGAGAGGATGGAGGGCAAGAGACTAACAAGAAGAGTGTAACTGAGTGAGGTGGAGGGGGGTAGAGGGAGGGGGAGGCCAAGGATGAGATGAAGGGATGGAGTGGAGTGGTATATGAGAGAGGGCATGTGAGCTGGGAGCAGGGTGGTGAAATGGCAAGGGACTGGGTGACATGGTGGCAATTTGTCTGTGGCCATCCCTTACAGGATTAAGGCATCTGGCAATAGATATATAGTCAATGCCCCGCTTTGGAGGAAGCAACTTTGGCAGGACTTTTTATGGTCCCTATTAGGCGCAAAACCTGGTGCCTTACTGTACGTCAAGCTCTCTGCAACTTGTTAATTTTATGGCAAGGACGAACAATTAAAACCACTATCCTTTCTTCATAACCATCTGCCATTCTTCTGCTGAAAAATAAGCCATAACTTACACTGCTAATGCACTGAATTCTTCTGGGTTTCCATCTTCTAAAGCATGACTGAAGGACATTAACCAATCTCCTTTCTTCTCAACCATCTGCCATTCTTCCGCCGCAATAAAAACTATGGTTTAAAACTGCTAATGCTGTCAATTCCCCTGGATTTCCTTCTTCTTTACCATGAATGATGGACATAAACCACTCTCTTTCTTTGCAACAGCAACCATTCTTCTGCTGAAATAAAAGCCATGACCTAAAACAGCTACTGCCATCAATTCCCCAGGATTTCCTTCAGTTTTCTGTCAGTCATGTGCGATGGCGGGGATGCAACAGGTGGCGGTGATGAGGCGTCGGACTGGTTAAGAATGTGCCGTAGTTGTGACTCCAGATGGTCAGAGGAACCAGATGCCTCCGACGCACTAGGGCGACGAGGAGGGGCGTCAGCTGCCTCCTGGGATGATGATGTGCCCTCTATATCAACCTGAGGTATTAAAGGTTTAGGCTCAACTCCAATGTTAATTGGCTATCGAGAGAAAATATATGGGAAAAAAACTCAAAGTAAAAGAAACTTATACGGTAGATCTTGATAAGAACTTAAAAAAATACAGTTTCGCTGCATCATAAAACAGAGTGTGCTCAGTTGACGTTGAGTGCTGGAGTAGTTCTATGGGAGCACACAAGCCACCACCGCAGCAGCCACATTCTCCCCCTCTCCTCTTGCTCCGCTTCCACTACTGGCACCACTACTACCCAACCAGCGCCTACCTTCCTGCCTGGTGGTGGTGCTGGTGGTGACCAAACAAAGGTGAGAGTGGTGGTTATCATACCTCAATCTGGTCAGCGGGCTCGGAGGTGACGGGATGCATGGTGATACCCAGAGCACGACGCACTATGGACACAGGAGCAAGCGCCCCGGGAGGAGCTTGTTTGGCCACAGCTGTCAGCCCATCTGTCACCTTCTCCACTGCAAGGGAAAATCAGACCCAACATCATCATCATCATCCTAACCTTTTCTTCTATCTCAAGATAGGGTGATGGGGCACCAATAAACCAGGAGTGAGAAAATATGATAGAGGGATAACTACCAGTAGGATACCCAGTGAAATGGGTACCACAATCATTTACACATCACTCACACCAATATATCTATCCTTCCACATTTTACATATATTTCTAGAAGAAAACAAATAGGGCTTCAATTATTCTACCAAGAGAGGTCTCTTTAAGTTGAATGTAATTATCTGGCAGTAGCAAGAATAGAAAAAATAAAAACCGAAATGAAGGGGAGACTGCTTGGGAGAGGTCTTTCTTAAGCTGACTATAATAGAAGTGGTAATAAACAATAAAATAAGGAAGGTATCATCCTACTGATGAGGTTAGAAATTAAAACCTGCTAGACAATCCTTCTTCTTCTACAAGGATTTCTGCAATACAATCCATCAAGTAGTAGCAAATGTCCTTTAATTAATTCAATTCCTTAACCTATTCTTTCTAAAAACTAGGAACTGATGTTCTTATTTGAGGTCATAGTTCAGTTCCCTACTAGCAGGCCACTTCTTAAGGTTCTTCAAGAAGCTTAAACCCCAAGCCATTAGACACTAGTGACTTTCCAGCAGCAGATAATATTCATGGTTGGGGGCCAAAACCCTCAAGACAATAGTCAACCCCTCCAATATGAATAGTTCTCTCCTAAACCATACAAAATTACCTGGCTGTAGCAGACTATGACATCATATTGTACGACTTACTGAAGACTGATTCAAACCCCTTCAATATAGGAGGCACTGTACTTCCTAATATGAATGAATTAAAAACTGCCTGGCAGAAGCAAGAAAAAACTGCAAGGTTTCATTATATATAAATAATTAAACAGATGAATACCATTTCCTGGTGGTATCAAGAACAAAAATAATTTCATCACAATGGAACAACTAAATTTCACATACCCAGTTTGATTTCCTGGTTGCTGGGCTGCGGGACGTTGTTGAGGGCTGGTGGGAGTGGGCGTGAGAGGCGGTCCTTCTGCTCCTTGGCCAAGGTCTCTAGTAGTGAGGCATTCTCATCTAGCTGTGTGTTGATCTGGCTCTCACGCTTCTCCTGCTCCTCTGTATTTGAGTGGGGCCACCCTGTTAACATCTTCAAAATGCCAAATTCCATAGCTAACTCCTAATACTGTCAGATGCATTATTTAGCTTGGAAAGAGACCCAAAGTTGTGAACAGATTACTAAAAGCTTCTTCCATCCTGTGCAATTTGGAAAGCTTCAAGCAGCATGAATAAAATCATCAGAAGAGAAGGAGAATACAATGGTCACTCACAATTCACAAGGTAAGAGAACACAAACCCTCAGTGAATCACAGACAATTAACCCCTAAAGTACAACTACTGCAAATTGACTTAGGACCTTCTCCCACAAGGTATTTAAAAACACAGAAATCATAGTACAGGTATAACACAATGTCTGTTCATGAAATGCCATTCATTAATATGAAATCATGTCTCCCTTGTTTTTCAGGACCAGTTGGATGTTTTGGCAAGGAATCCTGCCAAGGCAGGGTGACGAACCTTGGCAGAATGCATTTGGAACACTTGAAATGTGCTTTCATTGGAAAACATAACTTTTCTCCACTCATCCGATGTCCAGTGTGCATACTTCTTGGCAAACTGAATGCGCAGCTTCTTCATGTGGTCAGTTAGAAGCGGTTTCTTGGCTGCGGTGCGGCTTGGCAAACCCAGCTCCTTCTGCAAGCGGTGTTGGATAGTTCGAATTGAGACATCTTGTAACAGCTGGGAATGCATTCTCTTCATTTCTGCTGCAGTCAGTCGAGGATTCTTGATTACTTCCCTCTTCAGATGCACATCTGTACAGTACCTCTGGAAGTCATCGTCTTCTTTCCACCACCATGCTTGTGCTCTGGTACAACATCAGGTGGCAGGCTGCACGCTGCAGCAAGAATCTTCATGACGGTCGACTTTGCGCGTCCAGTACGTTCACAAATCGTGTCGATCGGGACATTATCCTGTCTCTGTGCAATGATACGGACCCTCTCATCCCTTGAGCAGTACTGTACTTTCCAGGCATAACAACTCGACTCTAGGAAAGTAACAGGGCAAACAGTAATGCATATGAAAAAAGGAGGTGCAAGCTCAGAGTGACAGGAACATATACTCCCACTCTTGCTTCTGGGCAAGCACTGACGTGCTGAGTGTTTCACCACCTCTCGCCAACATGAGAGGAGTTGCCGGTTACTTCTTGCCCCAAAAATTCACTTGGAAGAGGTGGAAACACACAGCAAAGACAGACAACTCTCCCACAGCAATTCTGTGTGTAGGTCCTAAGTAAATTTGCGGTGGATGTACTATGACTGATGATCATCAATTGCAAGTTTGTCATGTAGAGTCCTACGACTGACAATCATAGAAGGTTTGTCAAAAAAAATGCCGGGCACAAAGTCAGCCCCCCTTGTAAGACCTAAATGGTTCCCACCCAAATGGGACTAGGGGATGAGGTGGTGGGAAGGAAGATCCCACTTCCTCACCAGGTCTGTGGGGGGGAACCCCCCCAACACTTCTCCATCTCCCTCTGGCTGATTAGATACAGCCTGCTCTGTCCCCTCCCACCCAAACTACTAACCAATACCACATCTACATCATATGGGGGGTGTCTCATGCCCACTCACCTCCCCCCCGAGCACCCTCCACTGCCCGTCTTTATATCAAATGATGCAGCAATTTCCCTACTATGATCTCTGTGTGTTCCTCCCTCCATAATACCACCACCACCACCTCCCCCATATTTGGGGGGGTGTCTCATCCCCCCCTCACCCCCGCAAGAGACCCCCAACCCCACCTCTACCTTCCTCCCTCTCTATCCTTTGTCTCAAATATGACATGGTAATTTCCCTGTCATGATGAGCCTGTCTGTCTACTCTCACCAAATTTTTTTTTGCCCCTCCCCTCCCCCCTTTTTTTTTTTAATGCTGACTCCTGCACCTAGTTTAATCAGTATAAACATATTTTACATTGATTTCCTTCATTCTGGTAAGGTTTTGTAGTGAAAATTAGGTTTTTGCCAAATTTTCTGAGCTTGGGAAAAATGTATTTGCTTTTTTTTTTTTTTTTAGCCTACACTCATGCTGACCCTTACACTTGGTTTCATCAGTAGAAACATATTTTACTTTGATATCACTGATTTTGGTAAGGTTCACCAAACAGTTAATGAGTTTTATGAAGGTTTAACAGTTAGCTCTCAGTGTAACATCTGGGCTGTAATAAAACAATGATAATTTGTTGTTCATGCTAGAAATAGTTTGTAGGAATTTATCGTAATATTTTGTTGTCTTTACTGTCCAAGATTAAACATCTTAGTAATTCTGAGGAAAGATATTAGCATGTTTGTCCTAAGCTGAAGTTCCCAAACCCTTTTCAACCCAGTTCCCAGCCAAGTGTGGTTAGACTGGAGGGTCAACTTGAATGGTAAGCACAAAGTTTCACACCTACCTCATGACTAAGAGTTACTGAATTTCATACAATCATAACTCAATATTCAAGATGAGGAAGTGGTTCACTTCCATCAAATGAAAACAAACTAACTACAATAAAGACTGATTTCACCTACCTATCTCAAAAAGATAATGTACAAATATAGCTGACAAGGGCTGGACAGATGCCACAATCCAAAGGTGAGGGTAAGAAGTATCAAAAAGCTATTGTACAAAATTAAATCATGCACAACAATTTTCAAATACAGCTATGCTATGAGTGGCCAACATACCAAAGTGGTTGACAAAGGATGTGTCAATGCCAAGTTCGGAGAGTGAGTGAAGAGAGGTGAAATCTATGGTGGGGCTTGGTTTCTGCTCAGCTCCGGTCCCCGTAGCTGCCCCGTCACTGTAACAATCCAGTTACAAATCATCATCATCATCATCATCACCCAGATTTCTTTTCCAACCTAAGGCTGGAGTGAGGTAGGATGCAGAGAGCAAGAAAAACCATACAGGATGAGAACTAGCAAAGGTCTGCCTAATTAAATGGTCAACACTCTCATTCACTCACCAATCAAGTACCAAGATTCCTGACCCCATCCCAGAGGCATATCATTCCACACCTCATATTACCTTTCAGCTAAAGACAATCCAACACCTACATCACAAGAAAAAAACATTGGTGCCAAACCCAGCTCTGTACAAAACTCTTCCAACCAGCTCAGTTCCCTGTCTGCTCCCTTGCCTCATCAACTGCCATACCTTACACACTCATGATCACTTATATATACAGTACTGTACAGTCAACTCTCATATATAATGGGTTTGCTAGGAATGGTTTTCTAATTCACAGTACTTTTCCAGCCAAACCAAGATCGCTTTGTATGCTGCGGTAACCAATCTGATCAATTTGATAGCCATGGTCACTGTCCCAAGTGACTCATTTCCGATGAGTTTTCCAGGTCGCAGCATCGTTGACGCTAGTCACGGATGGAAGCCAATCATTTTCAAGCATGACGAGCCAATTACAACGCTTCCCACCCACGCCTAGCAGCATGTGAGCGCACTAGTCCATCCTGGTGTCCCTGATACTGCTACACTAGCCTTGTGCTAAAATGCCGTAGTGTGCCTCGTCTCAGAACCCCTCCCCCTCCCCAGTCCACTTAAGTAATGTCATCAGTCGGTGTCAAGTAAAAACCTTACAATATTGTTCATTCCCATTAAATATATGCATTACTGTACATACTTGTTAGATGGGGTGTTAGTGTTCGATGGTGATTAGTCGAGTGTAAGTATGGTGGTAGGGGACAACTTTGCCGAGAGGTTAAACTCATGAGTAATCTTCCCTATAAGTTACTACATTATTTACAAACCGCAGAATTTCCAAAGACGAACATAGCCACAATTACCAGAGTTGACTGTACAGTATATATATTAAAAAATATATACATAAATAAACATTTTTTGTTACTTAATGTGTAAAACTGGTGATAGGAGTACAAACAAATGACAACAATAATTAGTAACCCCTCCCACCAGACAAATCCATGAGCTAATGATGTCTGTCACCTTCCAATGTCATCCCCATTATCTCACTGTGCATTCCACATTACTCTAACATTCTTTCTGTTCTTTTGTCTCGCACTGAAAGGTTTGTTCACTGGTCCTGGTTTTGTGTGGTGCAGGGGATACCAAATGCTGTATTTCTATAACATGTACTAACGTGGAAGGACACAGGAGGTTATTAATGCGGTCCTCCTCCTCATGCAGGCGTCGTCGGTCCTCAATGAGGGCGGTGGTGCGGGAGTGTTGCTGGTGAGTCAACAAGTTCAGCAGCTGGTCCACAAGGTGCATTGCCATGTCACAGTCCTGTGAGAAGTCACATATGCTGCAACAAAAACAAACACACCAGTTTTAAGTTTTACTTTTTCCAACATGATATCTATCTATCTATCTACCTACCCATTCCTTTACTCCCACATCAGGAGCATAATCACCATATAATTCTGTTCACTTAGTGAGTTGTAGATACTGCACAAAAGAGAAACATATAAGACACCATCCTTTCTACTTATTCAAAATGAAAAAATTTTTAAATTTCTTCCTCGACACTATCAAACAGTAATGCATATGAAAAATGAGGGAGGTGCAAGCTCGGAGTGACGGGAACTCCCACTCTTGCTTCTGCGCAAGCACTGATGTGCTGAGTCTTTCACCACCACCTCCCGCCAACACCAGAGGAGTTGACAGTTACATCTTGCCAAAAAAAATCACTTGGTAGGGGTAGAAACATAAAGCAAAGACAGACAACTCTCCCATAGCAATTCTGTGTGTAGGTCCTAAGTCAATTTGCAGTGAGTTAGCTCTCAATATATTCGGTTCTTACTTCACCTGAACCCCTGTCCTGTAACACTCTAGCCAGGTCTTCCTCTTTTCCTCCACTGCTCTCTTAACCTTTTCATCCCACCAAGCTGTACCTTTCTTCTTTGTTGTGACTTTTGCCGCACCACACACTGCTTCAGCATTTTTCACTAAGCAATCCCTATATGCATTCCACAGGATGTCCAGATCAATTTCATTCCAGTTCACTGATCCCAACTCCTCCCCTACTTTGGTCCTGTACTGTATTCATCTACATCTTTGATCCTCAGCTTCTCGACTTTCAGTCTTTCTCCCTGACTGCTCCTCTCTTAGCTGGTCCACCTCACTCCACAAAGCTTGATCTTGCGTACGACAATCATATGATCTGACAGACCTCCACATCATCCTCCCACAGCCCTCGTATCAGCAACCATTCCCAACATCGACCTCTCTACAAGCACGTAATCAATCAGGCTCCTTTCAACACGATCCTCATTCCCTCTATACCATGTATATTTATGTGTATCTTTGTGTTTGAAATACGAATTACAAATGCACAACCTCCTTTCCTGACACATCTCCTTCAGTTGCTTATATTTATGTGCATCTTTGAGTTTGAAATATGAGTTACAAATGCACAACCTTCTTTCCTGACACATCTCCTTCAGTCACTTCCCACTATCATTTTCTCGTGGTACTCCATTACAACACATTATGTCATCCTCAGGACCAGTGCCTACTCTTCCATTCATATCCCCCATTACGATTACTTTATAGCTCCTGGGCATTTCTCCCACTGCTTCATCCAGCTCATCTCAAAACTTGTCTTTCTCTCTCACTCCTGTCCTCACACAGTGCATATGCTACAATCACTGCCACTTTCACCCTTTCAAACTTGAACCTGACATACATTCATCTCGAACTAACACATTTGTAATCTCTCATTCCACTCTGCCACACCTCATTCATCAACAAAACAACTCCTGCCTTGCATCTTCCTCACCCATTCATGCCTGATTTAACACATTTCACACCCTCCCACTCCACTTCACACCCTTTCATCTTTGTTTCACACAATGCCATCACAGCATATCTTACACTCTTAAATACATATATCTATATATACAGGGATAGCCTGATTATCCAGGCCATATGGTGTGAAGGGGTGCCCGAACAGTTTGAAATTACCATTAATCTGGCAGAAACAAAACACACGTACTGTTAGACTGATTTACTTACTGGTAAATGTACACTTTAAGCAGCAGAACGACCTTACCAATTCAATTTATATTCCTCCAGCTTGTTTCTGTATTTTTCTGACTAGTATTTTCAGTCTGGTAAATTACTTATTCTTGCTGAAAAATTTCCTCCCTGTTAATATCGTCAAGTTCCTTAAATTGTAAAAAACAACTGTCTAGTGCAATGGAAGAAACTCACGTACTCAAAGGTGGATTTCGTTTCCTAATTTCCCAACTGGAGGTTAGGTTAGGTTAATCTATTAGGTACAGTTAAGCTAGGTTAGGCCAGGTTTAGTTAACCCGTTAACTGCTCTATACTGTACAGCCTGGGCTGTTCCGAGTGGGACTGCTCAATACAGCCCTGGCTGCGCAGGTGAATTTTGAATATAGTGCCATGGTGACCAAGACCGACCCATGCAAGCATGTTTGAGCCTTCAAAACCGAAACCGAAAAAGAAAACGAAAACCATACATTCCAATAGGGAATCAGACAATTCGATGTTCATCCATGGCTTTACCAAGGTAAATACTGAGCAAATATTTCGTTACTAAATACTTTGGCATGTGTTCTCTCAATTCCTAAGACAAAATTTGGCTTTTGGGAAATTTCATTTTTACCCCTATGTCTGCACACCACGGACACCTCCAAAAAACAGCCATGTGCAGTTAACAGGTTAAAGACTTAGGTTACAGCAGTCCCTTCTGCCATTATGTTAACGAATCAAACAATAGTTTTCACAGCAGAACGGCTGAAAACAACAGGGAAACAGACTTAACATGAAACGTTGATTTACGAGCCCTGATATAATCAGAAATATATAACAAACTATCAGGAAGAACTGATTTGGTAAAGTGCTTTTACTGCTTAAAGTAAAGCGTATGTTTAGCCTCCTCAATGGTTGTGAGTTCAGAAATTTGCGTGCTCCCGTGGCCAGCCCCGGGACAGTTTTTTCAAAGTTCTAAAATCAATTTGTTTTTCTTACAGATGTGAAAAGACTCACCTGGCCCATCTAGCTTTTTTTTCCCCTAAACCCATCCTGTGATCTGCTATGTTTCGTAAAAGAATTAATAAAATGAGGGCACATGTTACATTAGCACGCAAACATATCGGCAAAAGGATGAAGCGACCACCTAACTGCTTGGGATGGTAGAGTAGGGTTGTGTTACTGTGTAAACACATCAGTGACCTTCATTCCCTTCCCATACCAGTAACTGTTCACAGCTTTTTATAGCTCACCCTAACTCAACGTCACTGACATCGGTACAGTAAAGCATTGTTCAAGGCTGGCAGCTATGAAGGGGTTAATGGAATACATTATTGTTTGTAGCAATACTCTCTCTTTCACACATCCACATAAGAATGAACAATAAATGTACACTTAACTTTAAGAAGCAGAAATAACTATGCTCAGTCGGTCCGAAATGTGTTGGGAAGCGTGATATCAAACGAAGAATGTGGAACTGAATGCTAACTTCAGAGAACAGGTAGGATGAAAGTAAATTTTTTCTGATTAGCAAACATTCTTGTTCCATTTTGTCCCCTAAAATTGTGAAACCCATAAATTTTCGTCTAAGCATACAGCCTAAAGACCTTATCAATTCAACTCATATTCCTCTAGTTTTTTTTCTGTATTTTTCTTAATATTTTGAGGGTGGTAAATTACTTTCTCTTGCTGAAAGATTTCCTCCCTTATCATCATCACATTCCTTAAGCCGTACCTACGATTGTTTCCGGCTTAATGGATGAAACTTACTCAACGTACTCAAAGGTGAATTTCATTTCCCAATTTTCCAAGTGAAGCCCAGGTTAGGTTAGGTTAGGTTGGGTCATCAGTCACCTCATCAAACTCCACCCCACCACCCCTGTGATCATGTTGTTAGCAGGAGGTGTGGGTGGAGGGTAGACTCATGCTTATTTACCCTTGGCTCCCTCGCTAGGAACCAGATGCATGCTTTTTAAACTGGAGCTATCGTACGGATAATTTTAAGTATTACCGTACCACTGAACCATTCAGTCACAGCCAGGATATACCAAAATCTGGATAATCTGAAGCAGGATAATTGAACTTTAACTGTACTATATAAAAGCAAGAACTCATCAACTTTCACATCTTGTTCCTTTTTCCCCTCAAGAACCTCACACTACGTTCTCCTTCATCTCCGCCTCACTCACCTCTTGGCATACTGAACAGCCGTTTCATTGCCATAAGTTGCATACACCATCTCACTCTCCTCCTTGGTCAGGTTGGCAAATGTTGAGTCATACGAAGGGCAGAAGGATGAGTATGATCCATAGTACAGTGGTTTGACTGGAAAAACGACATGAGAGTACAACATTACTAAGTTCCATTAATTCAACATTATCATCATTCCAACCTTTTTTTTCCCACCTGAGAATGGAATGAAGTAATGTCCAGAAAGCAAGGAAAGAGAAAAACATGAAAAAGAGCATGACAGTCAACATCAAGTCCAATTAACTGGGCCATACATTATTAATCAACATTCAAGCTCCCCAAAATAATAAATTATGTCATAAAACCATTATCATAATCCCTCCACTCCAGTAACATTTTTTCATGTTATATTTGTAACATTCACATGATTTCATTCACTTCAAGACAGACTTTTCAAACTGGAGAGGTAATATATAGACTTCATAATCCCATTCAGTATATATTTTCTAAGCTGACTGAAACAGTGTGTAAGCAGCAAGAGAAAAGTGAAAAAAAATGCATCATCATAGTCAACAAAATAATCAGGTTGGAAAAAAAAAAAAAAAATGCATCATTATAGTGAAGATGTTAATTCTACTCGTATGTTCAATAAGAAGCGGTGCCAAGGCACAGCAAACCCGTCCCCAGCAGTCATTTTAGTGCTGATGTATAATTATAACAGGATATCTAGGCAAAGATCGACACATATCAAACTTCGACTACATCAGGTGAAAATTTATGATTTTATGCCCATTTGAAATTTTAGGGCCAACCCACCTGGCACTGACCCTCCCACTGCTATCTAGGGGGTGACCCCCCTGATGTAATGAGACATGTTATAGGATGCAGATTTGAAAGATGCTCCTTTAGGTTTTGGTTGCATGTCAATATGATGAATTTGAAGAGTTATGGCAAAAAAACTGTTTTTACCCATCCCCATTTTTGTACATTTCTTGGCCCTACAGCCTAAGCCTGGGCCCAATTTGGACCAAAATTTATTCAGGTGATCAGAAGGTCATAGCCCATCATCCCTGTAATTTTAGTCAAAATCACACCGGTAGTTTTTGTGTTAAGTTGTTAACAGAGAGACAGACAGACAGACAAACAGACAAACCGAGTGAAAACAATACCCGTCCTCAAACCCCTTCAGGGTGGGAACGGGTAATAAAGCCGTCCATAGGCCCTGTCACTGAACTAAAGGGATTGATGTTTCCACAACATGTGCTGGATTCTGTCATGCTCCTCTCATCACCCTGGGCACAAGAGATATTTTCTAAGCCGAACCAAAAAACAAAAGTAGAAACAAACTCACTGGGTTTTGCCATGCTGCCCTTGTCATTACGGTAGTTGTGCAATGTGGCTGTGCCCTGTGTCAACTTGCCAGTCAGCAGACCCAGACTCACTGGCTTCTCTTTCAGGTTGGGGTCATTTCCCTCACATCCTGTCAGAAAACTTAGGCTGGTGGTTCCATCCCCTCGCTGACGCAGAAACCCAAGCTGGGGTAATAATAAATAATCAGACTGGCTATCATCAACCCTGGAAGGTACAGTACTACCAAGAGTGAAATGTGGCTACATGCTTGGTAACTAATACACAGTACAAAGACTTAACTCTCATTTTTTTTAGCATTCCTAGAATATTTAATCTTATCCCTTGCCAGTGTTTATAAATACTGAACAGTAATATATAAAACTCTATAAAATATTCCATATCTGTCCACACATGACTCAACGACAAACATATTTCACATATTATATTAAGGAGAGAGTAAACTGAATCTCTTTTACTCTGCAGTACAAGTTGTTCTGTTAAGCAATTAAAACTGAGAACATACCATAGCAATAAGGACTATACCCAGACAACAAATAATGAAAAGTATCTGCTCCATGAAAGCTGTAACTTGGAGACCACCAAGAATCTTGGGTGTTATATACAGTAGCTACAACACTGGAAATTTTACTGTCATGTTTACTTACCTGGTATCAGTTCAAGACTTCTAAAAAAAAAAATAAATAAATAAATAATAATAATAATAGTACCCTAGATGCTTGCAGCGAGCTAGCCCACTCCTATAACTTACAACCCCTACTTTCACCATCAAAACCTGTGTAATATAAAACCTTCACTGACTGGTTCCAACCTCACACTTGAGGCAGCTGGCATACTCATTCAGACATGAGTCAATACAATACTAGACATTTGCAACTTTCTTGATACTGCCATCAGAAGACTTAGAATTAGGGCAATATATACTGACTACAAAAAGTCTGGTTTAGCAAGCCTAATAAAGCCTAAAATAATACTACGTTCTAAGCACTTACAGTGAATGCAGGTTTCTTGTGTGTCAGCTTTTCCGAGGCTTGGTTGGCCGCACTCTGCACCTGCTCTAGGATCTCCTCTGAGCTCATATCATCCTGCACTGCCTCAAATTTGCTGCAAGTCATCCAGAACATTAGAAGGGGGATACTGTGTGATATGATGGCAGGCAGGGCAGCTTAAGAGAACGGGATACACTTGACTAGAGAAGGGACTGGATTATACGATAACTGCACAGGGTAGGTCAGAACAGGCTAGTTGTGGCAAAGTGGTAACATTATTTATGAGCAGTACACAAAAGCAGAATATGGGTCATAGTAACACACAGCAAAGAAAGTTGCTGTAATGTAACATGACATGATGAAGAGCTTTATCTATGAATAATTAAGACAGAAAACCCAGAAATGATGAAAGCAACATAAATTCTATGGCATCTCATCACTACCAAATAATATAGCTGAAAACAACCCAGTCAAGAATGTTCGTCCGTTTCATTTAATTTATAAAGGCTCCAACATGCTTGCATGCATCGACCTTGGTCACCTAAAGGCTCCAACATGCTTGCATGTGTCAGCCTTGGTCACCTAAAGGCAGCTCTCCATGTTGTGCGATCACTGGCAGCCTCCCCATGCAGTCCCTGATCCCTGAGGTCACACTCTGTGACCTCATCCCAGGTCTTTTTCGGCATGCGTCTCGCAACCCTACCCCCAACGTTCATACTCCTTACTTTCTGCACCCAACTGTCATCCCTCATCCTCTCCACATGCCCAAACCATCTAAATCCACTTCTCCTCAATGCTGTTACATTAGAATAAACTGTCAGTTCTAGCTGCAGTACTGGAAAAATTAAAAAAATAATAATACAGTAATAATAATAAAGTATTAATTTAAAACTGAAGGCACACTGTAGTCATTTTGTAATAATTCCTTGGTTCTGTATTTGATTATGCTGTTATTGAAATAATAATGAACATCTATGTAAATGTAGATGCAGGTTCCAGTCACCTTGGAACAGACCCCAATCACCTTGTAGCAAGTTCTGATCGCATAATGAATAAATTTAAAATACATCGGCAGTCCTGATTTTTACGCTTGAGTAACCAGATAGGTATATGTGAAGCTACGTTATGTGGTGACATTTTGGGGGGCCTATCTAATGAAGCCAGACTTTTGAGGGCTTGAATGATGAGTGAATAGAAGATTGGCCCATTGAATTGGGCAAAAGTTTGGCTGTCTGGACGTTGTTAATCCTCACCCTGCTCTAGGGTGGGAAAGGAGGTCCGGACGACAGCGACGAAGACAACGATGATGATGGTGATGATGAGTAACCCAGAAAAAAATAAGGATATCACTCAGTCTATGAGGGCCTGATAATCTGCAAATTCAGCAGAGTACAGTATGTCAAACTTTCTCTCCGGGGGTAAAAAAAAAAAAAAAAAAAAAAAAAAAAAAAAGGAAATCCTCATTTGGTTATCCTTTCCTATGAAAGTCACAGAAAAGATGAAAAGGAATAACAATTTAGGCTGATTAAGAGAGTATGTTATTTAGAAATTTCTTATTCTAGAAGGCCATCTCATGATAAGTTAAAAAAAAAAAAGTGTACTATATCAAGGAGTGCAGCAGCACTCCATAATTAGGAATGGCACAGGTTCAAAATGAAGTCCTGTACTATAGGGTATAATAGCCACTGCACAAAAACGGTCGCAAAGCCCAGTTCCAAGCTTATGAACTAAAAGACCTTCGGTATTCAAGTGCATAACTACTCACAAAGTCTTGCCAACCTTCTTTGAAGTCGCAAAATCGAACCGCAAAAATATAAATTTTGCTCTTCTTTAGTTTCTTTTTCATCAACCGTAACTCCAAAGTAAAAAGGTGTACACAAGTGTGCTATATTCCAAAATGCTGCTTGTCAAATGCAGATGTTTCTTTTCATGTTTAGAAAAGCAATCAGGCTACAGTTCTTGAGTTAAGGCCTGAAAACCGCATCGCGTTCACCCATAAAGACGTCATTTTGCACAACATTGGTTAGCTACAGCTCACCTACAGTTAAAGGATGTACCAAAATACTTATTTTCACCCTCATTTTAATCTTTCAGTAGGCTATGCACGTAACAATCCAAATCTATCAATTACTTTATGCATAATTATATTTCCACAAAAATATTGTAAACGAGAAAACAAACATTTTCTTCTAAAATGATTGTAAAGAAGTAGGAAAGGCAAAAGTGTATGGATAAGAGATGAAAAAAGTACAGAAACATGAAAGCGTTCAGGATGGGAGGACTTTTGGAGACTTATACCCATTATTACATTCCACACTTTAGCCAAAAACTTGTGGTTCGTGGAATGTAGTAATGGGTATATGTCTCTAACTCTCCTCCCATCCTGAATGCCCTCTTGTTTCTGTGCTTTTTTCATCTCTTTTCCATGCACTTTTGCCATCCCTACTTCTTTGCAATCATTTCAGAAGAAAATTTTTGTTTTCTGGTACAAATGATAAACAGGTTCATATATATATATTGAGATATGGTATTGCAATAGGCTACAAAGTGATACAGCAAACTTAACAATCCTTGCAATACAAAGGCATCTTTACTTTTACTACTGCCAGGCAATTTTACTCAAGCTATGGAATGACCCCACTTACAAAGAAGGATTTTGGAAGAAAAAAAAAAAAAAAAAAAAAAAAAAAATCCAGTCACCCACTCAGCATAATGGCAACTTTTAAATTTCACTCAACATCAGGGGTAGGGTTGTGGGACACAGACCAAAAAAGACCTGGGACAAAGTCACAGAGTGCGACCTCAGGGGTAAGGAACTGAACCAGGAGGATGCCAGAGATCAAGCAGCGTGGAGAGCCACCATTACGTGACCAAAGCCAACACATGCAGGCATGACGAAGGCTTCAAAAACATCATCGTCATCATCATCATCATCATCCAGACCTTTCCCATCTAAGGGCAGGGGGTGGAGTAGCAACATCCAGACAACCTAAGCTTGCCCAATTCAATGGGCCACGCTTCCAATCACTCATCATTCAAACCCTTGAAATCCTGGCTCCAGCAGATGGGCCAAAAAAATTTCACCATGTTCTGTACCTTCACATATAACTATCTGATAGAAACAATCCAAATGCTGTCATGTAAAAAAAGGGTGCCAAATCCCTGATTATGTGCTTCTCCATACAAAATTCAGCTAGCCAGGTTGGTCTCTTGTCAGTACCGTAGCCTCACCAACTTCCATACCTCTCTTCCACACACACTCATCCACCATATCCCTCCACCATCTTCTTGGCCTACCTCACCTCCTCCCTCCTTCAAATTCACTTAGGTATACCTTTTTCACCGCTCTATTGTTATCCATTCTCTCCACATGACCAAACCATCTCAGTACACACTCTTTGATTCTGGTGCCCACAGACTTCCTAACTCGGCATCTTTCATGAATCACATTATTCCTTATCCCATCCACTCTCTGTAATCCACATATATTCCTCAGCAGTCCCATCTCCACTGCTCTTACTCTTGACTTTTCATTTTCATGCCACACCACTATCCCATATCTGTATGTTAAAGTTGGCATTAACACCAAAACTCTGCACTAGTCTACCAAGCTCTTGTCTGGTATCTGCAAGTGGCACTGCATCATCAGCATACAACAAATTTGAGATATTCCATCCATAACCATTCAATACCAACACCATCCCTCTCTCCATTACTCGTGTTTTTACTTCTCTCAACACCCCATCCATATATATATATATAGTAAGCCAAGAAACCATTTACAACGCTGGGTGGTAACCATATAACCAAACCATACGCGCTCCCTACGTGTCAAGTGGGTTGGTGGAGGGTTAGTGCCCCTCCCTGTAAAACAAATAACTCAGAGTCAAGTGGCCACCCCGTACGGGATTAAGGCATCTGGCAGTAGATAGATAGACAGATATTGAAGAACCATGGGGACATCATACAACCTTGTCACATGCCCACACTGATCGTGAACCAATCACTTAGATACCCATTTACCCTTACACATCCCTCACTACCATCATAAAAACTCTTGACGGCACCTAGCAGCTTACCATCTACACTATACATGAGCAAAACCTCCCACAATCCTTCTCTGTCTACTTTGTCATATGCTATTTTCCATACCCATAAATGCCATAAACACCTTATAGCCCTTCTCACATACTTTCTCCACTATCTGTCTTACTGCAAAAATATATGATCCACAAATTCTCTGCCACTCCTAAAGCCACCCTGTTCGTCACTCACTAGGATTTCTGATATCTCTCTTACTTTCTCTATAAAAATTCTTCCATATATCTTCCCTACCACACTCAAAAAATTTATGCCACAATAATTCTTGCACTCACTTCGCTCATCTTTATTTATGTACAGTGGGGCACCAATTTTCGCGCCTAATTGGGTCCAAAAATAATGCGCGAAAGTGGAATTAGCGAAAGTTGGGGCACTGTCTTTATGGCAAAAAGGCTAATTGGTTCCCGGTTATCCTAAAGTAACATCAGATTTTCATTTTCACTTGCAATACAGTACATCAATCACTATTGTACATTGCATTGTGAGATACAAACAATAAAAACTGTACAGTACACATTATATGAGGAGAAACATACCACAGAGACCAGGTTGAGGTGTTTAATGGATGTTGGGGATAAGTATCCGAGGCGCGTGGCGGGCTTATTTAGCCACGCCAGACGTATTGGCGCCACCTCTTGCTGCCTCGCTACCACTCTCTCTCTCTGCCTCTTTTTATCACCACCACTGCCTCCCGGCCCTCCCCCCACACCACCAGGCTCTCCCCCCACACCACCAGGCCCTTTCCCCACACTACCAGGTATAGTAGAGGCCATTGAACCATGAGAATCCAACACAATGGAGCTAGCACGCTCGTACACAATGGCGGGAATGGGTGGACAGAGTGTTGACATGACGTCATTCAAGATGGCGGTGGGTTGCGGGCGGGCGGTGCAGGAAATTCAAAGTTCAAAATATTGTCCCAAACCCAAAATTTGTGCGCGAAAATCGATTTTTTTCAAGCGAAAGTGGAAGTTAGGGAATATTTGGTGCATGCCACGAAAGTGGATTCCGCGAATCCTGCTGTAACGAAAGTTGGTGCACTACTGTATAGGGGTACAATCAATGCCTTTTTCCACTCTACTGGCACAGTTTCATTCAACCATGCCTTCTTACATATCTCCAACAAGCACTTCATTCCACTCTCTCCACTACTCTTAATCATCTCTGCATACACCTCATCAACCCCAGCTATCTTCCCATTTTTCAGCCAGTTCACAGTGTTCTTCACCTGTGCGAGTGTCAAGTTTCCTGGCACTGCATTCCTTCTTTGTACACCCCCAAAACCAATCATGTTAACAGTCATTTTGCTCTCTCTGTTCCCATTCATCAGAATTTCAAAATATTCTTTCCATCTGGTCCTTATTAAAACTATCACATATTTCCATTCAGCTAAAGAAAAGACCTCTAGTACTGCAGTGGATAAGATGAAGGGAAGGAGTGACTGACCTGTGAGGCTCTTTACTATCAGTGTCTTCATCCATGGACTCCAGGGGCTCAGTTTCCAATGTGTCGTCTCCCTCTCCACCACCAAAGGATGGCGTCTGATCAAACCCAAGCTGCAAAGACACAGAAATTCTACTACACTACAAAACAGTTAATTATCATCTTCCTAAGTCTACTTCTCACAATTGCTGAGGTGGGCAAGATCCAGATATATGAATGGATAAGACAACTGCCACCAGCTACTTTGTCTTTACATAAATCCCCAATTATTTCAGTTATTCTTCTTCCTCTTCTCTCTCACATCAATTTCATGTTCTACACCCATCTTTCACATCATACAGTATCTCATCTTCCTTATCTTGAACTTTCCATGACTCTTACTGGCACTCTATCTGTTGCTATTGTGGTCCCAGGCTCATTTGGATATGAGCCTGGTGCACTTCAAGTTGAGTACCCCTCTTCCTACAGTCCATTATTTTCCTTTTGAGGGATAGGGAAGGAGTGGGCTGATATTCGCTTATTTTCCCATTGATGGATAGGGAAGGAGTGGGCTGATGTTCGCTTATTTCCCTTCTGAGGGATAGGGAAGGAGCTGGGGGATGTTCCATTATTTTCCTTTTGAGGGATAGGGAAGGAGTTGGGGGATGTTTCTATAACTGGGCAGCAAAACTACTTGGCTATGTCACTGCTACCACGTGAAAGTGTCCCTCTCCAGCACGACCAACCTACTTAACCACATTCTTTTAACATGTTAACACCGCCTTACTGTATCTCTGTTCTCTTTATCCATTCAGCAATTCCACTTCTTACTCCAATAGCTCTACAATCACTGCAAATGTCTCCATTTTTTTTTATTTACACCAACTATCTCATGTATGTTTACAGCTATTCTAAAAATAAAAATCTTTCCTGCAGCTTGAAATATCAGTTCTTTATCATTAATTATCCAGGTTTCACATCCAAAGCACCTGGTGGTCTAGTAGTTAGAACATCCCAATCAGAGTCATGGTCTAACATAAGCTTGATCTCCAAGAGGTTTTGCAATCACATACTGCCATGAGAGGAAGTAGGCTCGTCATCTACCCTTAAATATTGGATGTGCTGTTACCATTACCATTACCATTTCACTTGTATGTGACAGTGCTGGAGTCCATAAATTTTTCCACACATGTAACTGCGTATGCGAAATGCATTTAAAAAGAAAAACACAAACGGAATATGTGCTGGTTATACTTCACAAGTGAAACCCAGATTCAAAAAGCTTGAATGATGGGTGAACAACTGTGTGGTTATTTCAATGGGTATGTTGTTCATTCTTTTCACACTTTTGTACAGTACTTTTTCCTTCCTTACTTCTGGATCCTACCTCATCCCATCTTCAGATGAGATGACGATGTGACTATAGGTTGTGAATTGAGAGTAACTACCTTTAATACTCTTCAGATAAAAGTTGAGCTTGCAACTGCATTGGAGATGCCACCTTCTGCTACACAGCCAATTCACTATCAAATCCCATAAACTGATAATTCTGTAAAAAAAAACTTCAGCTGCACGTGACGACTAAAAAGTAGTTTTAATATGCTGACAAAAGACAGGAGATAATAAAATGCAATGTATGCAATACATACAAACATACATACACACATATTACCAAGGCAGACACTTAAACACAGTCCTATCACTGCAAACCTGTTCACGTGTGAGCTGAGACATGAGTGGCAGTTCTCTCTTCAGTGGGATGAGTTTGTCAGGCAACATAGCCTTTTGGCCCAGCTGCAAGAGGCGCTTGGCTGCCTTGTAGTACACTGTGTCTTGCTGGTTGTACTTCATGCAGTTCTTGCACATCAGCTCAAAGTCTCCCTGCAACAAAGTAACATATTACAGGAACATCAATCTAAATTTTCCACATTTCACAGAAAGCAAGGAGATCCAGAGTACAGGAGTCTGATCTCACTGAACACACTAATCAAGAGGGAAAATGAAATAAACCCCAGGTGCACCATCCCTCCTTTCCATCTGTGCCACAGGAGGTGCAGTCCAAGGTTGTTTACAACACAAGTGTTGGGTAGCAGGGATGTCATATCTGTATCTAATACAAAGATTAAAATATTCCAATTCCCAACTGCTGCTTACTGTATTTTCCTTTTGTTCAATACCCACAGAATGTAAAAGTACTATTCTTTTCCCCCTATCCTCAGAGATAAAATTTTAAAACATGCAATGAAATACTGTACAAGAAAATAATACATAATAATAATAATATTAATATCAGATAGAGGCAGCATTCTGGGGTCTTGAATTATGAGTAAATGGAAGTGAGGCCCATTCAACTGGGCAAACCTGGGCTGTCTAGACATTGCTACTCCTCACTCTGCCCTAAGGTGGAAAAGGAGGTCCAGATGATGATGATGATGATGATACTGTAATAATAATAATATTAAAAATTATAATAATAATAATCTATCCATCCATCCATCATCCAATCCTATGTTGCCCCGTGAGAAGCGTAGGAACCCGGGCATACACAAGTTGGTCCTGACATTTAAGATGAGAATGACCAGCCTCACTCATCCCGAAGTGGCATTATGTGGGCAATAAACCCCACCCGACCCTTGAATATACACCTACACAGGCTCAGTCCAATTGGAGTGCCTTAATAACTCACTGAACCACCAAGCACCATAATTTGGTTATATGGTTACCACCCAATGCAGTAAATGGTTTCCTGGCATACAGGAAACCATTTGGCTTGTCACTCAGTGTAGAGTCACCCACAGGCTGAAGGAAGTGGAAACAACAAAGGAAAGAAAGACAGAAGAGGGAGTGTAAAGTCACCCATTGGCAGAAGGACAAGGAAAGAATGAAGGAAAGAAAGACAGAAGAGAATGGAAGGAAAGATGGATGGAGAGGAAAGGGCAGACACCCGAGAGCAGCACTACATCGAGTGAGTGGATGGTGAGCACCCCCACCTACCACAAAATAATAATAATAATAATAATTATAATAATAATGATAATAATAATAATAATATAAAAATAAAAATAATATTAAATGTCAGGACCAATTTGCCTAGCCCCAGGCTCCTATGCTCCTCGTGGGGCAATGTAGGATTGAATGATGAATGAGTGAATGATTAGTTACCTATTGATAACATTATTTACCTACTGATACAAGGTCAGTGAGAGGAGGATGTGGAGGTCTGTCAGATCATATGATTGTGCTATGCAAGACCAAGCTGAGAGGAGTGTGGTGGACCACAAGAGAGAGGAACAGTCAGGGAGAGAGACTGAATATCAAGAAGCTGAGGATTAGAGAAATGGCTTATGAATACAGGGCCACCTACCACATGGGTAATGAAAATTTAAAAATCAACATTTGAAACAAACACTGACAAAGAATTCCTAAACTATTCTTTAAAAAAAAAGTTAACCAGTTGCAAATACTGTACATAGATGATCTACATATTTGCTCAATCTACTCACTCGTATAACATGCAAAGATTATACAGTAAAAGTCCTCTCACTCAGCATCTGGTCTTACAGTACTGTATTTCTAGTCTTTCAGCAGTTTTCATAAATATTGTGGTCCCATTACGAGGGTTCTCTGCTCTTCCAGCATACATGCTGAGCCGATCAGCCAATTTGGTGCTGTTGGCACTCAATCTAGCACTTTTCATAATAATTTAGTGCTTTTCATAATAATTATCACTAACAAATATTAGATTTACTTCTATATCTAGCACATTTTGAAGTTCAATTTAGTGTGGGAGTTTGAACAGTTCACCTACAGCTTAGCGCGTTTTAAAGTTGAGCGTTGCGCTTTGAAGATTTCTGCTTGCCAACACTGCATGTGCAATCAGCCATCATGACTTGTGAGAGTCTGGTTTTGTGAATGGGACCTTTCAAAAGTTTGGAAACTTTGTCATGCTATTTTACAGTGTACATATGTAAATACACCTAGGTTAAGGTAAGTTCATGTGTATTGTATCATGAAAAACACTACTTGTAAGTTGTTTATTAAATATTTAGTGCTTAGGGTTGACCAATAATACTTGCTAGACACTGTGACTGCATTGGGGTGACCGACCATGTCTGCTACAAACTTTTTGGCAGGTTTTCCCGGTCATTCGGCAGTTTCTGCTCTATCGGCACCTGCTTGGTCCTGAAGATGCCGAATGACAGGATTTTTACTGTACCGTATTATACCTAATGACTAAATGATTTACTACTAAATGGCACCAATAAACAAATGCAAAAACATGACACTCTGCATCATAACATTAATTATGGTACCTATTCTTCCCACATCTTTCAGACAAAAGAAACAAAATGAAGGGCAGTATTCATATTCAACCTGGAATTGCATGAGAGTGGTGTAGAGGCCATCTGCTATCTTCTGTTTCATCGTAGAGAAGTCCATGGGATGTGTGATGAAGGAAGAGTACCCAGGTGCGATGGCATCTGTCACAGGCCATGCAAAGAACTGTTGAGGGTCCTTCTTCTCCAGGAATGCAAGGAGGTGCTCCAGAAGTTGCTGTATCACCATAAAAGACAATTGGTATTTTACTAGTGAAATGCTCTAGACTACTAAGCCCTAGCCTTGGGTCCAGACATTTTGTGAAGACTGATAAGGAAGTGATCACATCACACAAATGCTCAGTATCAAGCACAATACCTCATCATGGGATTTGAAAAATGTCAGTACCATACAAAGATCATAATAATGGAATACTGTGGGTATGAAAAATGGGGCTATAGAATATTGTGGATGTACTATGCAATATATACCATACTAGCTTATGCCAAAAACATAGAATCCGGGAGAGCCTGCAAAAACTGTCCCTTTCAAATAAAACTGAGCAAAGGGGTAAGACATATTCAAGATTCATTCATTTCATGAGGACTGAACACTGCATTTAGAAGACTGGCAGTCAAAGGCAATGTGAAAGACAGAATGAGAAAGATACAGTATGGTAGTTTCAGAGTTAACCAGATGCATGCATGGAAGACTTACTGTATCCACTGACACTTTCATCGGAGAGCAGGACATAAAAATGCAAGTCTACAAGGACACAGATACAAAAGAATGTGGGCATGAAAGAATGTGGGTACTGACTGTAAGGGAAGCTACATTGTCCTTGCCCTGGGGAGGGGTGGTGGACGAATCACGAAGCACAGGAACTGAAGCATCCACATGAGGCTTTTTACTGACAGGCTCATCTGCATCTTCACCCTGCAATCACAGTAGGCCAAGAATGTTATATGATGACATAATATTCCAAATGTTTGAAAGGAGAAAGACATAGTGACTTTATATGTCCCTGATTTCAGTGCCATAAATTGTTCAAAGGAAAGAAATATGCCCACAACCGGTACTAATTATGCTTATATACATATGATGATGATGATGATGATGATGACAACAACCTGCCCTCACCTCATTTTTTTCACGATGGTGGCGGTGCCTATGTCTCTCCTTATCCTTCTCGCGCTCCTTCTTCTTCTTCTTTTTCTTGGACTTCTTGTGCTTCTCCCTTGAAAATGAAAAATGAATAATTTAACAGATAAAGAGTGAATTTACTTCTTTTTCTGTTATGATACCAAGTGATATTAGACCCCATGAGATCACACACTTATATTCTCTGGCTCCCATGCTCACTAGCAGCTAAATAAAATTTGACAATAGATGTAATATACTAACAGAGTTGTCCTGACTATAAAAGAATTAATGGTGATGGTATAATATTCTCTGGAGCCAATAATTCAATCTCAGCTAAATATAATCATCTGGCATTAGATGGAATGAAACAGAGATGTTCTGACCATGACAGATTCAACGTAACAAAAATGTACTTAGTTCATTCATGATATTACAGGAATCTGGAATGGGACACCTTCCCACACTGGCACTAACATAACTTCACAGATCTGCTGCTTAGTTAAACAATATCCTTAAACTTCTCATCTATCTCTTGAAAGGAGGATGGTGGTCTGCATGAGAAGGGTAACGTCAGCTTGCAGTCCATCACATTTACATACAGATGGGTTGGAGCGAGAACAATGGGAACAATTAATTACAATCAAGGCCAAAAATCCCACTATAAGTCTGAGGTTCCTTACTTAAGAATAAACATCAAATCTAGAATCTAATGATGTCTTTTATTGGCTTACCACTACTAATTCCATACGACTTTATTCAACTTAAGGGAGGCCTCTTGTAGTGTAAGGGTAACTGGATGCTATAATTACCTCCTCCAACTGGAAAACTTGCAAAAGCTGAATAATACTGTCTAAAGATGAGAAAAATAAAGTATAAAATATAACACTAAGGCAAAGCAGTTAACCATTTAAACTGGCTTAAATACCGGTATTAATAAAACAAAGTACTAAGATTTGATCAGGTTTTCACATAATGTTAAAGAAGCCACCAACCACAACTATACATCCTGTGAACAATTCATACAGTAATAATTAGATTTTATAAGGAAATTGTCTTTCTTTCCTTCATTCTTTCCTCTTCCTTCTGTTTATCGGTGACTCTACAATGAGTGACGAGCCAAATTGTTTCCTGTACACCAGGAAACTATTTACAACGCTGGGTGGTAACCATATAACCAAATTATGGCACCTGGTGGTTTAGTGGGTAATTAAGGCGCTCCAAACGGATTGAGCCTGGGCAGGTTTATATCCAAGGGGTAGTTGGGGTTTATTGTTCACATAATGCCACTCAAGGACGAGTGAGACTGGCCACTCTCATCTTATATGTCAGGACCAACTTACCTAGCCCCAGGCTCCTAGGCTCCTAATGGGGCAACACATGGTTAAATGATAAATGAATGAATGAATGATAAAGGTAATTCAAAAATTACATTACAGTATAATACCATCTTGCAGACTGAGTGAACAAGTTACAGTATCAATAAACACTGAAGATATTCTAGTGGCCATCATTTAACCCCTACAGGTCGGTCGCCGTTTTGGAAAGTGTCATGGGGACGTTGGTTCTCGTCCTAAAACGTTTAGACATTCTTACCTTCTCAACCACTGCTCTACAATAAATAATCATAGGACATTGGAACACCACTCATTTTAAAGCTAAAGAGTTGTACTTTGCTGGCTATTAAGATATTTATGACGGGTTTAATAAATCACCTATTTTTTGCAAAAAATGCCCGCTCCTGACAGTCAATTTTATAAACAATGCCTGACCCCAAAGGGTTAATTGTGGACTTGTTCAGTTCTGGTCGTGACAGCTCAGCTCTGGTAAGGCATGGTCTGATATGGAATTGTATGGTATGGTATGGTATAATATGTGGTCCGATCTGGGTAGTAGTAGTAATAGTAGCTCCCTAGGCAGTCTGGCTAAACAGTCCTGAGTCCCTAAGGAAGACCATGGCTGAAACCAGGCTGTCCCACTGAGGTCTCAAGGAGTGTATGTTGTGTTGTTGGCGAAGGCAATTGTGTGCAATGCAGGCTTCCATAATGTGCTTAATAATATGAGATGCTGTGCTGCATCCTGGACAGGCATTGGCGATGGAGTAATCCAGCCTCTTCTGATAACTCAAGAGGGTTGGATGATGCTCACATCTCAGCCTAGCCAGGTGGACCCTGTCCTCACGAGGGAGGTAGGATTCAGAACGGTGGATATCAGGAGGCCGTGCAAGCAGCTGTGTGTCATATTTGAGTGACTGAATGGAGGTGCGAGTGACTTGAGCGTGGGTATGTTTCTGGAACCTGGCTTGAGGTCAGTGAAGGGGGAGAGACGACAGTATTTGTGTATGATATTGTGTGCTGGGTGTTGCTTGGATATGGTGTGTGTGTATGTGCTGCCATGCAGTGTAGTGGATGGTGTGGGTTTGTGGAGGTTACGGCAAGAATTTGTGTGCCTCTCATGTCTAGATGATCCTTGACTTTGAGGATTTTGGTTTTTTGGTGTAGGTGGTCTGCAGGCGTAGTAGCTGTGCAGCCTCTGATTATTCTTAAGGGCTTGTTCTGTATGGTCTGAAGGGTGTTGTAGTGTATTTTAGCAGGGTTAGAAGCCCAAGAAGGGCTTGCGTAGTTCATCACTCAACGTATATACTCAGTACTGTTCGCATACTGTGGTGGTGGTTTCTTTGTCGTGTCCAAATATTGTATAGGTAAATGACCTTAGGGTGTTGAGTCCTAGTGTTAATTTAATTTTAATGTTTGTGATGAGTTGTTAAAATGACACTGATGTATTGTGTTACACCAAGTGTGTGTGCGTGCGTGCGTGCGTGTGTATATGTTGTTTATGGTGAGGTGTGGAATGTGACTATGTTCTACAGTTCAGTATGTGAGAAAATTTGGTTGGGGCTATTTTGAGTGTTTGTGGTGAACCACTCTAATAGTGTGTACAGGTAAGGATGGAGGATACAGTATGTGCAGCTGTATTTGCATTTTGGTGTGTACATGTTAGTGCTGTCTTGTCTGCATAGGAAGCTAAGTGTAGTTGTGGTGTGTGAGGTGTGTATGTACATGTTAGTGCTATCTTGTCTGCATAGGAAGCTAAGTGTAGTTGTGGTGTGTGAGGTGTGTATGTCTGGTCTGGGTTGATTAGTTTGCTTTAAGTGTGATTTAAATTTGTTTAATTTGATTTGGCTTGGTCTGACTTGATTTACCTTGGCTGGGTTGTTAAACCTGAGGGTAAAAAATCACATTACCCAGGGAGCAGTTTCTTTTTCTTTTTTTTTTTTTAACTATCACATCACTTACCTGGCCCTTTCATCATTTTTTTTTTTAACTGTCTGTCACATCACTTACCTGGCCCCTTCATCATGGTGGGAGTGCCGGGACCGAGACTTGCCTTCTTCTCCTCCCACTTGTTCCTCCTCACCCTAAGTCAAACCACAGAACTCTTAAAAACACATGACCATTAATGTAAGTTTTGTTCTAACAAATAAGATCTTATACAACAAAACTCAATAAAACATGTGACAATAAGGTATGTTATATCCTACCAGATGCTTCTCCTCAACCATATGTCTAAGTCAAAGAACTCTTATTTACCATGTGACCATAAATGTATGCTTTCTAGTCTGTCTATAGAATTTATTAAGTTTCTCCATATGATACAAAGCTTTATTCAACTGGTTCTAAATCAGTGTCTCCCTCCCCTCATTCAGGGCCATATTCCCATTACTTCAGTTATTTTGTAACACTTACTTAGATACAGTATTTATTTATCATTCATTCATTCATCACCTAATCCTGTGTTGCCCCATGAGGAGCACAGATTTTATTTATTACATCATTATATACTCTTGCATTACTGACTGTGATATGGCCATGATTGCATTACAACATATACGGTAATCGGAAATACTAATATGTAATACACAAAATATCATAAACTGTTAAAGAAGAGGTGCTTTGAATCCTCCAATATTTAATAAATCATAACAAACTCTTGCATTATTGACTGTGATATGACCATGTTCACATTAAAACATGCAACAATAAGGACAATACTAATATGCGATACACAAAATACCATAAACCGTTAAAGATGAGGTGCTTTGAATCTTCCGAGGCCAATATCGTTCCAAGGGCAACAAAATCAAAACTGAGAGTGCAATTACATGGAGTTCCTATTTTTTAAAGATAATTTCTAAAGCAAGTGTTAAATACAGAACACGTCAGCATCACTGATGGTTACACTCCGTAATGTGAGATGCAGACTTATCACATTCACCAATTACAGGTGTCTCAGGTCCTGGAGAAGGATGTTTTCCTGTGGTTGCATCAGTACTGTATACCAATAACTGAGTGGCTCCTTTGATTGGTTATAGAAACATCCCTCAACTTCCTCCTTATCCCTTGCAAATAATAATAATGGACTACAGTACTTCATCTTCAGTCCAATGGGTTCACATCCAGATCAATGGAATAGGTGTTTCATAAATGAAACAGAAATTTGGTCATACCTTTGTACTCTCAGTTCTAATCATACAGACACCAGACTCACCTGCACCTCCTCAGCACACTCCTCTTCCTCCACCTCCTCCTCGGACCCAACCACAGGCTGTTCGTCCTCTGCCATTGATGAGATGATGGTGGGGTGTGCAGGGGAAGCCTTTTTCTGCTCTGGCGTAGCTGGTCCTCCACTCCCAAGCTTCAGTTTAAGCTTGAGTGGTGTCTTTTCCATGATGGTTCCTGATAGGTGTGTGGATTTCAGTACAGAAATATTACAGGGAACTAAAGTACAGTAAGTCCTCATTATATACCACCTTTTAATGTTCTTTTCTGGTATAACATCCACAGTCAAACACAAAAAAGTTCATATTACCATACAGTTCCACTGCCACCTATAAAGCTGTCATTCTTCCCCATTTAACAGCATCAGTTATATATATATAAAATATGTACTATACTAGAACATATCTTTGACATATAAAGAGGACTGCCTGTTGATGTGGAAATTTTATACAGCCGCTCTGCTCATGCTGCAATGCGACCAATGCGACATCATGCATTGTGGCAACACGTGTGATGCTGTATATCAAGTACTAGTTGTATGCACAGCTGTGTGATATGAGGCAATATATCAATTTCAAGTTAAATAATACATCAGTGCTACACACAGAGAAACTCATACATACGTGTGACAAATCCACCAGGGTGCAGAAAAATGAGAGAAAACAAACCTCAATCAGAAATGGCACACACATGGGACAAAACTGTGGACAAGACTTATGAAGGTGAACTAGTGCAACTCACAACAAGGAAAACATTTAACTGACAAACATTGAAAGACACAAGAATTTAATACAAACTGAATGAGTATAAGGTGTAACAAGATGTCTTGTCCTTAAATTTGAACCTACTTGATCCAGTAGCTACAGCAGATGGTAATTCAAACTACAGTAACTACAGTATTCATATGAGGCAAAATCATTACTTGCACAAAAACCTACCAGCCTGCTCTAAAACTCTGGTCAATACGAATACAAATGAATGACAGACAGTGCCATGTAAATTAACGACATGTAATTATAATACTGTACTGGTATCATTGCTACAGTATTCAAGTACAGTGCTGTACTGTACTGTTCTGTACCTACCAAGAATAGTTAAAATATAACGACCATACCAATATGGCTATGTTGGGGTTATGACTAGGTGTATTCGTACATATAAAGTATTTTATTTGTAAATAATAATGGTCTTACAGTTATTACACAGTATGGTATTGTGTGTGTAAGAACAGAATTTAAAGGTGAATGTAGGGAAGAGTAAAGCTATAGTCTTCGAGAGAGGTGAAGTCAGTGAATCTACAGTGAGGCTGGATGATGAGGAAATGGAAAATGTGAGTACATTTAAGTACTTGGGTAGTGTGATAAGTAAAGATGGGAGTTTGGCGCGTGAAGTGCTTGAAAGGGTACAACAAGGAAGAAAGGTTGCTGGTTCCTTGAAGGCAGTGATAAGAAATAGGGAAGTCAGCATGGAAGTGAAAAAGCTATTACATGACAGTATTGTGATACTGACTCTGACTTATGGAAGTGAAGTTTGGACGTTGTTGGAGGGACACAAGTCAAGAGTGACGGCAGTGGAAATGAGTTATTTGAGAGGAGTGTGTGGAGTTACATGGAGAGACAGACTGACAAATGAGGATGTGAAGGAGCATTGTGGTGTGGATGTGGATGTGACAGGAAGCATTAGGAGAAACACATTGAGGTGGTTTGGCCATGTGGAGAGTATGGAGAGTGAGAGACTGACAAGGAGAGTGTATATGAGTGAGGTGGAGAGGGAGAGAGGGAGGGGAATACCAAGAATGAGATGGAGGGATGGAGTGAAGAGGTATTTGAGAGAGGGGGGGGTGAACTGGGAGCAGGACAGTGAAATGGCAGGGGACAGGGTGACATGGAGGCGATTTGTTTGTGGCCACCCCGAACAAGGGATTAAGGTGTCTGTCACTAAAGAGATAGATAGTGTTGTATCTGTACGCTGAAGTATGCATTCTATATGTGAGCACTTGCCATTTACTGGTTTGGTTATTTCAGGGTTAATAAACCATCTCTAAATACACTTCTAAATGAGTCAACATCCGACAATGTCTGAGTACAATGCAATGGGTTTTTATGCAATCATGTACCATAGTCAAATTACGACTGTAAGGGCCATTTTGGGACAGTTTAAGCAATGTTGGGTCTGGTTAGTACTTGGATGGGTGACCGCCTGGGAACACCAGATGCTGTTGGCATCCCTACGTGTCAAGTGGGGTTGGTGGAGGATTAGTGTCCCTCCCTGTAAAACAATTAACTCTAAGCGCTTGACCACCCCGTTTGGGATACATGGCGTCTGGCAATGGATGGATGGATGGACCAATCATTCATATATTTTCATGATCTTACAGCCAAGTTTGTACCATATCCTCCATAAATATGAAGTGCCAAATATATACACTGAAGTAATTATTCTATTGATAAAACTTTTTTACAGGAATTAATATTACCGCATAATCCGGAACCCATTTTGTATACATGGCTGGAGCTCTTTTTTGTTTTTAATCATAGAGCTGTTTCTTGCAACAAAGTATTACTCTATCTGCACAAGTCTAACATCATAGGCTTTGCCACACCATGAAATTACTTTCTCATATCTCATAAGCTTATCAACAGATAATAAACTACACAATTATATTACAGGCACCATCCTCTGCTGGGAGGATACCTGGATCGAGTAAGAAATTAGATACTGAGCATGATTACTATGGATTCCTGAGGCAGTGGAAGTGTTTTTCGGCAATAACTTTTTATCAAAGTGTTGGATTACAATGATATTTTACCAGGGTATGTTTCAGACCCCGACATAACTGGCGTCAGTATGGTTTATTACCAAATGTGGAGACTTAAGGAACGTATAGGAGGAAAATAAGCATGCAAGGCGACTGTTTTACACATTGCTGGAGCGAGGCTAGTGGGGGAATGCCCCGCCCCTCGCTCATATTGTGACGTCACTTAGACGTTGTCCATATAGACACCATCCCCTAATCATTGTATGGGTGAAATACAGTAAGCCCTCTACTATCCGACGTAACAGAGCCAAAGGCATGTCCGGAAAGTGGTCCTGTCCGAATAGTGGGCCCCAGCCTCCTGGACTTGTACTTAAGGACCCTAACCCGGCCTAACTTTGAAAGCCACCTAAATAACTCCCTACCGGATATGCACAGCACCTATTTAAACCTATTTAAGACCCTATTCACACAAATAATGGACATAAAGCATGAAATAAATGAAAAGGAACCATAGAATGAGGAATTAGAAGTGACTACCTCAGCCAGGGTACATACAGCACGTCTGTGGCCGCCTTCTCTATGGCTTTGGCAGTGGTGTAAATGCTCTTGAAGCACGTACAGTAATCCAGTGTTGTGCTGCACTTACAGTAATTCTCTGCACTGTGAGTTATAACTGTTTAACACTGCACATTCTGTTAATTGCACCACACCAGTTTCAATCCCCAGTTTGCACTCCGCAGTTAATCCTTTGCACTCTCAATTCTTATTTCTTAACACTGCACAACACTGTAAATTCCTGTGTGGTCTAGTGGCGAGGTATTGCAGTTTATTCACTGTTTATTCGCAAAAAATGAGCACATGTGGCATCCATTGCGATAAGCATCTACTCGCGATCGAAGATAGACAGTAACTGTTGGTGAGGGGGAAGCAGGGATGCCAGATTGCAACTCGGCCACATTACCAAACTCCTCAATTTTCATTACCAAATTTAACTTTTCATTACAAAATTCGTAAAGCTAGCATTTGTTCTTCACTAATTATATAATTATATAAGTGGAAGAGTTGAGAGGTAGGATGGGACTGGAGTGTATTGGTGTTGTGATGAGGAAAGGTAGATTGAGGTGGTTTGGACATGTGGAGAGGATGGGGGATGATAATTGGGTGAGGAAGGTCACAGCCTCACATTCAGTTACCAATAATAGTGTACCTAGCTTCGCAATGAGACTGGTACTGATTATGTACGGTATACCTTAAAATCTGGCAGTTTTGAGTTCAGCTTTGTACTGCCAACCCTGAAATATGTCATAAGTAACACTAATCACCTTACAAAATTTGAAAGTTTCTAACATATAATAAGGTATTTAGTATGAATGGAATTATGGCAATACAGTACAGTAATAAGCGATCTCATACACACAACCGTGCTGTCTACAATACCTCAGTAATATCACCAACAAAGTACTGTAACTCCTTCAGTCCAAAGATGTCATTTTTATTTTATACTGCACTTTTTGCACGCAAACAATTTCATTCAGCTTAGGAAAGCACTCTGCCAGTGAAAGAGTTAATTGGTAATGTACATCTAACACCTACACCTCCAACAGTTGGGTCAACAGCATATTCACCTACCACTTCTGACCTGGGCTTAATCCCACTTCAGGGAAGACATTTATGAGGGTGAAGTGGTACGTCCTTTCACACGAACAGTATTCACATGTTCACATCCTATAAAGATTACCTTGACGACTTACAAGCTCTTAAATGAAAAAGATGCAAAAGTAACAATTGGAATTCCCCTATACGGTTAAATTTCACCAAAATTTTATCATTTGGTACAAAATGTGTCACGTGAGTACCTGAAAATCCTAAAACTGTGCTCACATTAACATAAATTGGGCTTACTTGAAAGACATGGCGGCGACTCCTGTCACAACAATGGCAATGCAATCTAGTCAAGACGGTTGCATTACTTTTCAAGTTGACTACTGCTATCTTAAGGCCTCTATCTGCACACATAAACAATTAATACTACAATATTATTAGTAGCTCACCTAATGTAGTTCCTTCAAGATGCAAGGCGGCCGAACAGGACGGAAGCGTCACCGCTTGCATGCAATGTACAAGCTCGGCTTGATTAATTATTTAAATGCCGCTGAGTTTTATTAGTGCAGAGCAATCGTCCAATTATACAACTTGGTTTCCAAGGTAGATGACAGCTCAAAATGAGAGCATACTCATCAGCAATCTATTTTACATCCTTTAAGGTAGCCATTTGTAAAACGTATGTCGAATAATTCAACTCCAAAGTTGACAATGGCATGCAAACAAACGCTAGCGTCGTCGGGTATGTTCTTGTACAGTAATTTATATCTGTCCGAGAAATGTGTAACTACCAATGGACCTGCTTAGTTGAGTCATAGAAATATATTACATCCTGTTTTGCTGACGGCACTGCTCTTATCTCACTGACTGGTTGAAATATTGTTGTATACAAAGTACTTATACAACAAAAATGGGTCTAGCTACTCACCTTCAGCAAATAGTTTAGTAAATTTTTACAAGTGGTCAATACACCCCCCAGGTAGTGCAATTTTTTCTGGCAGTTTTTGATGCAATTCAAATGTTTCTGACCTTCATTTTTGTCGGAAATGCCCCTCACCGAACACAATAAAACTAACCAAACCAAACCCAACATACCTAACCTATCTTAGGGGAATAATAATCAATTTCCGAATGGGGTAATGGGGCTTATTTGTGATCCTTAGGGACTATACTATACGATACTGGTGATAAAATTCCAAAACTGCATATTGTCCACTTGTAAAATAATACCAATAGAATAGTTTTATACAGTCACTGGTAAATTCGTGTGTAGCCACACGCCCATTAGCGAATATTAGCTATGATATATGGTATAAAATGTACAAGAATTCATATATTATGTATGTAGAGAGAAGTAGCACCAGAGCAGCCTAGAAGCATAGCTTTGGCAGCACCTTCCACTGCCTAAAGGCCCGTCCACACTATGGGTTACAATGCACACCGTTTCGCGCTATGTTGCCCAACCCTGTGTCACATGCACGGAGTGACTTATGCTGGAAGTTACTGTTCCGCTCAGTGCGCAGTGTCAAGTGTCCTTTTGGCTGCTGTGCTGAAAGTATCTGCATATTATCTCAAGGCTAAACAGAGAAGGGAACGGTAACTTCCAGCACGTCACTCCGTGCAGACAACACCGGTATGCACTCTGTAGGCTATACTTTCAAGTAATGAATACTTCAGTTCATCTAGAAAGAGTCTGTGAATGAAATGAGTTGACAAATTTTCCGACCATTAAAGCTTAAAAGCTGTCATAAATTCTGACCTCGGACAATATTCTCCCTCAGTCTTATCCAAACACCCAAGAGACAGATTTATTACCAATACACCTTCTCCCACCTTCAAACTTGCTCACATATACTCTTTTACCACCCTACTGTATTTACATCCATTCCCTCATGACCTTACCACCGAAGCACATTCTCCCCAATTCTGTTATACATCGTCTTTCAAGAATCAAATTTATTTACTTTATCCACTCTGCACTCTACAAACATTCCTTAATAACTGATGTGGTGACTTGAGAGAAAATATAACCCAGGTTGAGGTCCAAGTATCTGCCAGTGGAGAAGCAGTTCAGTTAAACTGTAAGCACCAGTTCTTCTCAAACACAAGCTCACATTCACACCCATGCATTCATTTTGTATGCATTACTTTTACGCACCTGATGGCCACTTGGCACACTGTGCAGTCATGCGCAACATACCTGTTAGTCCCCTAACCCAAGGTCTCTTCTTTTAATTTTATACAGTATCATATATTCCTTAGTCTACCAAAATTCAGATTTATGCATACATTTCTCCTGTCCAATCCACCTCAACCTGCTGTTGAACTCCCCAACACAAAGTACCTATTTGCACCTTTTACTGTATTTTCTCCCTCTCCACCACTGTCCCTCAGCTCTCCTCCTCCTACCCTCACTACATCACCTCCCACAGCCTACTGATTTCCTAGGTGGCTCTTCCACTGTTTCTATTTCCAATACAGTATTAGCACTTTTCTTACTGCTCTTCACATCATACATTTACTTATTTCCTCCACTCCCTTCTGCATTAGTCCCATATAGCTATTTTATGGCTTGGTGCTACTTCATTTTTTCCTTCTCTCTCTCATTACACATTCATTTCACCATTTTCCTTACAGTTTGCAGCACACAGACCTCATCCTTCCTACCCATGTTTCAATATTCCACAGAACTTAACTTCTCACACAGGGAGCACAGAACATACTTGAGAGAGAGAGAGAGAGACCCTTAAAAAAAAAGTAAAACCCTTAATTCAAATTTCATCTTCCTTTCTGGAAGAACAAACTGGCATAACATCCAGTCTGTATCTTGTTTGTTCTCCATCAGTGGAAACACTGAGTGTCAATCAGGACTCAGGAAGTTTGTATTCAAAATATCTAAGACACAGCATCATTACATATTCACCTGCTAAATTAGCAGTCGTGCTATTTCATTGAAAGCAACAACAAGCTGCTTGTAACACTCTCAGTAAAGCAGTAAAACCATGGAACACTGCAACTAAAATCTATCTACCTGTCTATAGCCAGACGTTATAATCCCTTGAGGGGAACCGTTTGACTTAGCTATTTTACGGGGAGGGGCACTAACCCTCCACTAGCCCACTTTTTGACATGGAAGCATTTGTGGGTTGGATATATGGTAACCATCCAGCACTGTGAATGGTTTCCTGGCTTACAGGAAACCATTAGTCTTGTCCATCCATCATCCAGTCCTATGTTGCCCCATGAGGAGCAGAGAAGCCTGGGGTTAGGCAAGTTAGTCTTGACATTTAAGATGACAGTGACCAGCCTTACTCATCCCTGAGTGGCATTATGTGAGCAATAAACTCCAACCAACCCTTGGATATAAACCTACACAGGCTCAATCCAATTGGAGTACCTTAATTACCTACTAAACCACCAGGTGCCATAATTTGGTTATATGGTTACCACCCAGCATAGTAAATGGTTTCCCGGTGTACAGGAAACCATTAGGCTCGTCACTCAATGTAACACCACCTGAAAAGGAGAAAAGAGCAATAAGAAGTGACAGGAAACAGATGGGAGAAATAGGAAGAGAGGAGGGTAGGCACAGATATGCACAGAAAAAGAATGATAATGGTTAAGGAAGAAGTACCGGTAGGCAACACTATGGTATATCAAGTGGGCGGATGATGGTCACCACCACCTACCACCCACGTGGAGAGTACCCACATCTCGAGTATTTGTTCTGTACTCATACAACCAGTATCAAGTACTTTTACAGAAATGACACCCGACTACAATTCCTCGCAAAACTGGCACACACAGATACAGTATGTTTGGTTAGTGAGCAAGCTTTTTCATGTACCTATACTGCTGCTGCTAATACTCTAGATCAGTTTTTAATACTGTATCTAAAAATCATACAACTGACTCTTGAAAAAGGATGGACTACTTTTGTAAACCAAATGAAATAAGAAAGGAAGAGAAAGTTGGATTTTTATGCTGTAAAGACAGAACATTCTGTTTCATTCACCTCTCAACTTCACAGACTTACAGCCCATCAGTGATAAATTTTAGAAATATAACAACAGCAGACTTTTATTACCTCTCCTATGATGCTATGGAATTTTAATATGCCTCACTGCTTAGGTGCACGGTGCTCTATTAGTACTGTGTATTGTTCAGGTGAAGGTGATGCCTGTGTTGTATGCATAAGTCTATTCTTTACAAGGTACTGGATGTCCTTCTGTTGCATTATGTAAAAGGCAGCCAAATGAAGAGTCAGTCTCCTACCCCTAAATATTGAGGAAACATCACAGACTGCCAGTGCACTGGCAGGTGAGAGTGAATAAGAGACTCTTCACCTCTTCTTCCAGACTCATAGCAGATGTATGGAAGCTGTTTCCATTGAAACTGGTTTAAGCACCATGAGCAAATTTGATGTGAAACAAATACAAATTTGATAATTTGTAAATGAAAATTGGCAACAATCAGTCCCATATTATAACTTGCAAGGTGTAGGGACCTGAGCCAAGGCTGCTGAGGTCCAGAGCATTTAACCCCAATTCTGTAACAATACATCACTGTTGGATGATTTTATTTAACCAAGGAAAGCTCTGTCATTGCAAAGGGAGTTAATGAAGTTTGTTATGCAATTGGTCAATTGTCTCTTCTAAGCTTAAACAAACTGTGTGATAGCAGGAAGACTGAATTCATCCATCCATCATCCAATTCTATGTTGCCCCATGAGGAGCATAGGAACCTGGGTCTAGGCAAGTTGGTCCTGACATTTAAGATGAGTGACCAGCCTCACTCATCCCTGAGTGGCATTACATGAGCAATAAACCCCAACCACTTTTTGGATATAAACCCACACAGGCTCAATCCAACTGGAACACCTTAATTACCCACTAAACCACCAGGTGCCATGATTTGGTTATATGGTTACCTCCCAGCATAGTTAATGGTTTCCTGGTGTACAGGAAACTATTTGACTTCTCACTCAGTGTAGAGTTACCCATGGGCAGAAGGAAGAGGAAGGAATGAAGGAAGGAAAGACAAGAGCGAGTGTAAAGTCACCCCTAGGCAGAAGAAATAGGAAAATGTGAAGGAAAGAAAGACAGAAGAGGAAGGATGGAAGAGAGGATAGGGCAGACACCCAAAGCAGCACTACATCGAATGAGTGGATGGTGAGTGCCCCTAACTACTATATATATATATATATATACTGTATATATATAGTCAGGTAATACACATAAGGTACTGTGATGGTAAAGGCTAGGCCAACTTGCACTCAGATTTACTCCCAGTAACATCACTTTATTAATCACAGTCATGTACTAATTTTTCCTTCATAGCTAATAAAACACTAAATTTATTTCTCCCCCTCCTGGCCATCATCATCATAAAGCAGGGCACCATTATCCAGAAAGGTGTGGGGAGGGGAGGAAAGCCAGCACTGTTAAAGAGAAATATCGTTTACAAGAACAACGTTAAGTGAAAGTTGCCTGTACAGTATGTAACTTCCCCCTACAAATACTGCAATGATTTTAGATCCAAAAGGAAAAAAACAATCCCAACCTTAGTAATGGCTTGTATAATTTGTTTGTTTATGAAGGTACTGTATTATTTTCCACTTGATATAAGGTACTGAGCATGCAAGCATCATATGGGTTACATAGGAGTGTATAAACAATGATATGAATGATGGCGTGACAGCATGGGTGGTATGATATGATGGTACAAATGCTGAAAAAGCTAGCTGAAGAATAACTGAACACAAGCTTAAAACATTATGCTACTTATGAAAACAAAAATATTTGAGTCAAGTAAAAATAATTTATTTCCTTTATTGAATACCCACTTGAAAATCATTTTACAAATAATAAAAAATAAAAATATACATACTATACAGGTAGTACAGTTAAAAGAATAATTAAACTGCTTTGGCATAGGTGAAATTAGGTTCACCAATATCCACAAAAATTTAATCCCCAAGCTGACTTGACTGTCGACTATGTGGAGCACTGACCTGGCAGGGACTCTGAGCTTTCTCATATTTCTCAGACTCAGCTCAGATGCAAGTCTCTACACGCTACAAGGGATTAACCAGTTTCAGTTGTGCATTAGTTATTTACAATGTACCTTACCCCGCCCTCATTCAGTGACTCAGTATTTTAGCTGACATACCTTACTATTTTCCTGACATGTTGCCTGAGTTTCCTTTGTGTGTCAGCAACCTACGTGAATCAGTCGTGCACAGTTATCCATATGTCATGTCGTCAACTCCGGTCTGATGCAAAGCCTTTCAGAGTACGACAGTGACATTGAAACATAATGAGTTTTAAGAAAATTAACCTGAAATGTAGGAGAGTGTAAGACAGCATAAGACTGTTAATCTGAAATGCAGGAGGGTGTAAGACAGTGAACCTCAAATGTAGGAGAGTGTAAGACAATTAATCTGAAATGCAGGAGGGTGTAAAACAGTGAACCTCAAATGTAGGAGAGTGTAAGACAATTAATCTGAAATGCAGGAGCATAAGAAAGTTAATCCGAAATGTAGGGGAGTGTAAGACAGTTAATCTGAAACATAGGGGAGTGTAAGACAGTTAATCTGAAATGTAGGACAGTGTAAGAAAGTTAATTTGAAACATATGAGAGACAAATTTCCTTGACAATAACTCAAGAAGGGCTTCAGGTTAGTAAGGAACTTTGGGTGAAGAAGGTTTGGGCAGGGTGGTGGGGTGAACCGGGATCAACAATATGACTTGTGGATGACTGCATAGTTTCGGACAAAAATATCAATCCACTTCTCGGTCAAAAAATTATGATTTACGAAATACAGTATTTGCATAATATCCTCAAGAGTTTGGGGGGCTCTGAATATCGCATCACTGGGTTTCCAGCTACCATATCCCATCCTAAGGTGGGAAAAGAGGGCTGGACGATGATAATAATAATAATGATGATGATGTCTGCTCACTGCCTCATCACTTCCTGTAAGGATGTGGACTGATATTAATTTCCGCAACTGAATGTCTTTCGTCTGTTACAGATGCCCAGCCAGCAGGATCACTTGTTTATTTACAGATTACTCTCTTTGAACGATACCCAGCTTCATCTTCCACAAAATGACAACACAAGTACAGGGCATTGTGAAACAACGATAATGGTAACAGCCCAACCCATTTTACACCTTCAAAGAGTGTACAGGTCTCAGGCTAAGCTACCCTAGTCCTGTACATTTAAGGGCATTTGTCCAGCTTACTTCCCTTGTGGCATTACACGATCAAAAAGCCTCTAGTCACCTCTTGGGAATCAAACCTAAGGAGGGCAATCATTCTGACTGGGGCATTCTAACCACTTGACCACCAGGTGCCCTTGTAAAAAAACAAATGTGCAAAAACATTACGGCCTGGGAGCCGCAAGAAATGACCATGTGGGTCTAAATTAAGAGCTTGTACATAATGTTATTTTTACTTAACTAAACTGTTGACATTAATATATATTTACAAAACTATTATAAGCTATACCAAGTGAATAAGAATTCATTTTTTACAAATTTCTCCTTATAGATCACGATATGCAAATATGATCATCTTATATCAGCTTTCATGCCATTCCCCTGATGACCACTTCAGTAAAGGCATGATGAATATACAGTACCTGAGAGCTAGACAAGAAATTATAAACAACAATCACATTCTACAAGTCACACTCAGAAGGCAATGTTTTTCACCACTTGTGATTACTGAAACCTCGCTAACTCTCACTCAACCCTCATGTCATACTCTTCTATGCACATCACATATAGGCAATAAGAATTAATTTGTACAGCACATATCCATATGTTTCTTATGTGTTAGTGAGTACAATGCATTATGAAACTGAAAGATACAATTAGTCACACTGAACACAATTCACACACTGACTAGCCAACACAAGTCATGCAGACAATTGCTAAATAATTGTGTATCAAGTTCTGACAGAATCACAATGAATTTCTTACACTTTGTAGAACAAGTCAACTGTCGTGTCAGATCCTAAATGCACAGTACGTGGGTGTACTGCTAAGTGGTCTCTGGACTCACTGAACGAATCATCACTTTCAACTATTATCACTTAAATCACAGTCATCACTTCGGCCTCCTCCTGCACAGCACTGGCTCACCTTCAACCCAGACCAGTAACCATACCAGCCTCTGGAATGTGCTCAAGACTTGTCACTCAAGCTCAGGTGAAGACCACTAAAATGTATGGTACAATTTCCATTTATCCAATTTCTAGAAAACTAAAACAGCTAGAATTTGAATAGCTATAGTTCATTAATTTTCTCTGGTTACTTGAAAACTAAAATATCTAAACTTTGAATTATGATTAAAATAAAGTGCACCATACTACTGCAGGAAACTTGGTCTTAGTATAGGAAGGGGCAGGTGTGGATGCTAGCAGGGAGTTCCAGCTGCCTCTCCTGAGTCTGGCGCTGCATCAGTCACTGAGGAACTAGAGTGGTTCACATGGTTGCATACTTCACTATCCATATCACCATCTACTTTATTACTGTCTGAGTCAGGCCAGAGTGTGGGTATCACTGTCACTGGAATTGTGTCCCCCAGACCCACCCCTGCCACAGCACCTAGTCCACCTGCTCCAGCCTCCTGAGGTGGAAGAGCCAGCTGTGGAGGCTTGCCAGTGGTGCTTGTGATAGGGTCCATTGAGGTTAAGCCACCATTACTGGCCTTAGAAGCAGCATGGAGGCCATGTTTACTTCCTTCACCATGTGGTTTACTCATAAAGAGGTTGGCTCGTGAAGTCTTCCTCACTCGAGTCCGCACCGGCCCTCCTGCTTGCATCCCTGTGGCACCACGCACTTCCTTTTCCTTATCTCCTGGTACCCCCTCCCGTTCTTTCTCCAGGGCCTGGGACTCCCTGAATGATGCTACAGGGGACTTGCAAGTAGTTAGGTTGGAGGATAGAGGGATGTTCTCCAGACCCGCAGGTGGAGTCATCTTACGAAACTCCTCTTTTAGCAGCTGGAAGTTTTTCTGCAAAAGCATAAAATGCAAATATTTGGGTCCTGTAATAAGGGTGTCGGAAGTAACTCCAACTTGTGCACTGTTGTGATAAGTGGGTGCATAAGAGATGTACTGGTATTAGAGGTAGGCTGCAAAATAATGCTGATTTCATGTGTGCTGTCTGTCGGTGATAGCATGCAGAGATTGAAAGGTGTGAAAAGAATGTTCCTCCTGGAGTCTCTTGAGGGTGTGAAGTTGTTCTGCTATTTGGGGGACATGTTATATGCTGGAAGTAGGGCTGCATCTCTAGCTCTGTGGCTAGGGTAAGGAGTGGCTGGAGGAAGTTCATGGAGCTGTTGCCTCTTCTGACACTGAGAGGGCTCTCCCTCTGTGCTAAAAGGTCATTGTATGTAGTAAGCATTAGGAATATAATCCTATACAGTGGTGAAACCTGGGCAGTAAAGGAAGAGGATATTCATAGGCTCAAGCATACCTGGTACAGAAATGATAATGATTACATGGATATGTAGTGCATCCTTGAAAGAGGGGCCTGGTGGGGTGGGGGGCTGGAATGACACTGTGGGGTTGAGAGAAAGAACAGGACATTAATTGAGAGGATGGAAGATGACAACTGAGCGTAGATGGTGAGAGGTGTGAACGCCGTGGGAAAGGCTGCAAGATGCAGACCAAAGAAGACCTGAGACTAGGTCATAAGTGAGTGACCTCAAGGATAAGGGACTGAACAGGGAGACTGCCAGATACTGAGCAGTACGGAAAGCCACTATTAGATGACCAAGGCTGACATATGCAAGTATGTTGAAGTCTTAATAACAGAAGCAAAGCAAAACTATACAACTTTATTTGTGAGGTCAACTCTATCAATGAAAAAAAAAAAAAAACAAATTACATTATATATTACTCAATGTATCATCATTAGAGATGCGTAAACAGTGATACCAGTATGACACCAAAAAACTAGTTTTGTATGGGTAAGATTATGCTTAAAACAGTGATAACCTTGAGGCAATGTAATGGTACAGGGTAATGGAACTATTGGTTCTTTGAATCACCATACGATTATTTCAACTTAACTGACTTATTAAAAAAAAAAGAAAGTTTTTAATACTTTTCCTAATTATACAAACATAAGTGAAATATTTTAAAGAACAGTTACTCACCATGTGAGTGCATTTAAGTACTTAGGTGGTGAGATGAGTAAGGATGGAAGTTTAGAGGGTGAAGTGCTTGAAAGGGTACAACAGGGAAGAAAGGTAGCTGGTTCCTTGAGAGCGGTGATAACAGCATGGAAGTGAAAAAGCTACTACATGACAGCATTGTGATACCAACTCTAACGTATGGAAGCGAAGCTTGGACCTTGGAGGGGGAGAAGTCAAGAGTGAGAGCACTGGAAATGAGTTATTCGAAAGGAGCATGTGGAGTCAAGTGGAGAGAGAGACTGACAAATGAGGAAGTGGAGGAGCATTGTGGTGAGGATGTGGATGTGATGGGAAGCGTCAGAAGAAACACACTGAGGTGGTTTGGCCATGTGGAGAGGATGGAGAGTGAGACACTGATGAGGAGAGTGTATGTGAGTGAGGTGGAGGGGGGGAGACGGAGGGGGAGGCCAAGGATGAGATGGAGGGATAGAGTGGAAAGGTATATGAGAGAGGGGGGTGTGAGCTGGGAGCAGGGCAATGAAGAGACATGGAGGCAATTTCTTTGTGGCCACCCCCTTTATGGGATTAAGGCATCTGGCAATAGATAGATAGTTACTCAAAAGTATGTATGTATTTTCTTACAAAAATATGTTGCAATCTCTTGCTTTACCACAACTGAAATAAAAACAAGTAGCCTGTACTGAAACCTGACAGAAAACATGCCTTTACTACTTCATTAAGATATATTTAAATTTTCCTGGACACTTCCACACTATCATATATGATTTAGGAGAGGCCTCTCTTAGTGTAGAGGTTATAAACAATCTTAAATAATCCATTTGGTAAGATGTCTTCTTTTTTAACTTATTTTTATTTTTATTTATTATTTCTTCACTGCCAGATGAATCTGCTCGGTTGCAGAGATTTCTTATAGCGATGCATATTTGTGTATATATATATATATATATATGTATGATGGTAGTGAAGCATGTATAAGGGTAAATGGGCATCTATGTGAATGGTTCACGATTAGTGTGAGCATGTGACAAGGTTGTGTGATGTCCCCATGGTTGTTCAATGTGGAATGGGGTGATGAGAGAACTAAAAACATGACTAACGGAGAAAGAGATGGTGCTGGTAATGAATGGTGATGGATGGAATATCTCAAATTTGTTGTATGCTGATGATGCAGTACTACTTGCAAATACTACACAAGAACTTGGTAGACTAGTGCAGACTTTTGCTGATGTTTGTGAGCGTCGCGCCTTGAGAGTAAACGTAGAAAAAGTAAAGTGATGATTACTGACACAGGAGGTGACTCCCAGTGTAATGTTACAGTGAAAGGAGAGAGGCTGGAATTGGTGTGAAGAGTTCATATACCTGGGTACAGTGATAGAAAAGTGAGGGAAATGTGCAAAAGAAGTGAAAAGTAGAGAGACACAAGGTAGGAAAGTAGCTGGTGCTATGAAGGCCTTGATAAGAAACAGAGGCTTGAGTGTTGCAGCTGAACGAGGCTTACATGAAAGAGTGTTAGTGCCAACTTTATCATATGGATGTGAGACTATGGTATGAAATGAAAATGACAAGTCAAGAATAAGAGCAATGGAGATGGGACTTATGAGGAATGCATGTGGAGTACAGAGAGTGGATAAGTTATGAAATAATGTGATTCATGAAAGATGTGGAGTGACGAAGTCTGTGGACACAAGAACTGAAGAGTGCACTGAGATGGTATTATCACGTGGAGGGAACGGATAACAAAAGAGTGTTGAAAAAGGTATATCTGAGTGAATTTGAAGGAGGGAGGAGGCAAGGTAGGCCATGGAGAAGGTGGAGGAATATGGTGGATGTGTGTGTGAGGAAAAGACGTATGGAAGTCGGTGAGGCTAGGGGACTGACAAGAGATTGGGCTGGCTGGATGAATGTTGTGATATGAAGTGCATGACCAGGGATTTGGCACCCCTTTTTAACGTGACAGCTTTCAGACTGACTATCGGATACGTCTATGTGAAGCTACAGAATGTGGTGAATGTTTTTGGCATGTCAGACAGAGCCAGGATTCTGGGGGCTTGAATGATGAGTGAATGGAAGCATGGTCCACTGGGCTGGGCAAACTTGGGCTGTCTGGACACTGCATCTCCTCACCCCGCCTTAAGGTAGGAAAGGAGGTCCGGATGATGATGAAGATGATAGCTATATATATATATATATATATATATATAAAAACTGTTGCTGGGGGGGGGGGGAAAAGGCTACACAAGCATGAGTTACCTTGAGTCCCACGGTGTTGTGTGCAATGGTCTTGCCGGCTCGCCTGTTCTCACTCAGAGATTCCATATTAGTGATCCAGCTCTCTACCTGCTCCAAGATTTCTTTGTGCTTCAGCCAGAAGTGACGCTCAATAACCTGTCACAGGAATGACACTTGCTCATATTAAGCAGTTCCTTACAGTACCAGGTAATAAAAACTTAGATCAATGTGTCTAATGGAAGAGATAATGACTAAGCATATGTAGCACCCTCTTAATTATTGCAGCACAACTACTCAAGTTTAAAGTTCAATAATACAAAGAGTAACAGAATCACTGAAACTGGCAAATGGAATCTTTGGCCATTAACCATCATAACGGTATACATTACCATCCCTAATGGATATAAATTTGCACAAGTTCAAAATCTTATGATAACTAAACATACACATTCCAGTTGCTTCTGCTGCATTAGTCGAGTTGTGGACAGTACTTCAAATGGATGTTACCAGAGGATGCACAGGATATTTGGCTGGCAACCACTAACTCTGTGAGGCACTATTCTTCTTCTACCCTAACTTGACCCAGATGTTTTTGTTTTACCAGCTTATTTCTCATAACTCACTGGTAGATAAAGACAATGCTATGGCTCAACATCCTTTCCTCAGCACTTTCTTATTGTCAGCATCATATTTTAGTGTCAATTTATTCAGCATTGAAGAGTAAAACAAGGTAAATTTAGGCCAAGTTAGAGTACATGGAGTATTGTGAGATGATGTGTGGTTATAATCCTCACTTGTAGACAGGAGCTCACACACCAGCACAGACTCAATATCCAAACTGAGATACTCAAACAAATACATATTTGTTACATAATCTGCACAGCTTTTATCTCAAGAGTTTCCAGTAATTGTTAAGAAGTAACCTGCTACTTTTGGCATTTGATATTTTTACAGCCAACAGTACACCATCAGAGTCTGCACGACCCACCCAAGTATAAGAGGTTCCTGCAGAGTCAGTATGGCATCATTTTGACTGTCTGACTGACTGATATACTGGTTATATCTGGTGAACTGGTGCGCTATGATATGAAAGATGGTTTTAATGAGGGTCATTATGAGATGGTAAAATTCCGCAATTTGAGATAAGCTAAGTCAGCATTTGGCAATCGTGTGCATTCAGCTTAGATATTAAGTGTTAAGGAGTTACAAGTACATACACCAAAAAGAACATACATTTTTATCCCTTAAAAACTCACACTAACTGACCTCTTTGAAGCAGGGAGATGGGTTACGCAATTGGTTAAGCATCGCCCATTTGACTGTCGCAGCACGGATATTGGCGTCATACTCTCGTGAATTCTGCATTGCAGTTGTGGTGCCACGAGACCTCTCATACCCAGGCTCATTGAAGTATGGCTCACTCACAAAGATAAGGCTCTGGATTGATACGAGCACCTGTTGGAAAGACGGAAACCTTACCTACATGCAGCTTGTCTGATTAGTCATATCTAATTCCAGATTATCCCTTGATAGGTGCTGGGGCCTAATGTAACTCTTCTGTAGTCTACAAAATTAAGGTGATTGGTCAATGCCCCTGGTAGCATTAAATAATTAAAAACCTTCCAATTCCCTCTTGTAAGTCCAACCTTTCCACAGTACCACTAACTGGCACCCTAGGTACCACCAGGCAACTTATCTTTGCAACATCCGATCTTGTAGTGCCTCATCAAGAGTGCTGACATCATCAACTTCCCATTTCTATTGCTAACATGGATATGTAACACATAAGTTGTCATTGTGTTAAAGTACACTATGCCCTCACTTAAATCTTATGATGTATACTGGTGGAATGTTACCTTAAGTGGGGGGGGGGGGGAAATATTCATTACTGAGACATTAGCAGAAAAAACAAAATCATTTTTGGCTTCAAAGCAACTTTGCAATTAATTATATGAAACTTTGAGTATGGGTTTGGATTTGATCTCATCCACAGCAGACACTCACGTGTTCTCACATGTGTGCACCTTCAAGGTCTCTCGAAAGTGTACACAACCTCTCTGTGATAAAAAAAACTGCTGGCCTAAATGCAGAAAATGTAACATACACTCTTTACCCTACATTCTAAAAAATCTTCCAGACATCTGTACCTGTATAGGTGGGTCAAATCTCAAGTGACAGAAATAGGGTCCATAGATCCCACTGGCAGTGAACAGACTGAAAGACAAGGTCAGAAACAGATGGAGATAAGACCAAAAAAGACTTCCTGAGTTGAAAGAACAAGGAAGATTGTTCCCGAGTTTGTCAGCTGTGTTGGCTTTGGTTAGTAAAAGTATTTTTGTGCTTGAGGAGAGGTCATACCTGGAGAAGCGATGACGTCTGAGGGTTCCACTTCTCCTCAGGGCGGCCATGCCAGGTATTGAGGATACTCAGGCACACTTTCCCGTCCTGGTACAGGTTCGGGTTGAAGCGCACCTACCAATAAACAAAGGCAAGTGTTAGATGTTTCAGGGTGGACTTTCTGGGTAAAGGTGATTTAAGACGACAGAGAAATTAGTGAACAGATCAAAATGATCAAATATAAGTATTCAATTCCTATTATCATCATCATAATCCTAATTACTGTGTGTTAGACATTTCAGGGGGGACTTTCTAGGTAAGGTGAGTCAGAAACGGAGTGAAGCTGGTGAAGAATTATAATATAAGACTTCAGCTACCATCATCCTTCTACTCCTACCTGTATTTACAAAAACAGGAGTCGGAAGAATCCACAGTACAGGTGTCAGAATACAGTAGAGTGAACAAAATGTAACGGCATTTATAAAATGTACAAATTTAATGGTTACTCAAGGGTTAATATTTAATCCATTATCATCATCGTCATCATCATCATCATCATCACCATCTTAAGGGTTAATATTTAATCATCAATTATCATCATCATCACCTTTTTGTTTTATCTCCGTTTTCCTTGTCAAACGGGTCAAACATCCTTTGATTTCTTCTTATCTTAGTGACAGGAAAATAAGAGTAAAAGCAGATGATGTATATTCGAATTTCCACTCAATTAACGCCAGCGTGCCGCAGGGATCAGTTCTGACACCAACCCTATTTCTGGTTCATATTAATGATCTCTTATCTGTCACTCACAATCCCATTCACTCATATGCAGATGACTCAACACTACATAGTTCATTCACACTCAGACATCCATTTACAAAGTCTAATATCTCTACCTCTCAACTCAGTACAGCCATCTCCTTAAGTCAAGATCTAGCTACAATCAGTGAATGGGGACAAAACAACCTTGTCTCTTTTAATGCTAGTAAAACTAAATATATACAGTTTACTAAGAGACACATATTGCCAGATTCATACATTACCTTCAGTGCTACTAATATTCCCATCTCCAAAAGTATTGAAATTCTTGGTGTCTCACTTAACAGTACCCTCAGCTGGACCTCTCATGTCAGATCACTTGCTAAAACCGCCTCAAAGAAACTTGGATTATTGTACAGAGTCCGTAACTTCTTCGCCGATGAGCAGTTAGCTATAAAATATAAGAGTCATGTGCGCTCTCAGCTTGAATATTGCTCACCCTTGTGGAATGGTTGTGGGGAGGTTGCATTAAGACAACTAGACAAAATTCAGAATAATGCTGTTAGAATCATTAACAACCCTGCCATTACATATAAACTATCTCCCCTGCAAGTAAGAAGGAATGTTGCCTCCCTTGCATTATTTTACAGATATTTTTTTGGCAAATGCTCAGAGGAAGTTGCGTCCATGGTGCCACCTCTCCATGCCTTCCCTCGTGCTACACGGGCATCTGGTAAAGCTCATGACTGGAATGTCACTCAACCATATTGCAGAACTTCTGCCTATCAGAATTCTTTCATTCCCCGAACTGCATCTCTCTGGAACTCGCTTCCCCAGAATTGTTTTCCTCCAAATTTCAACCCACAACTGTTCAAGTCTAACTGTTACAGATATTTTATGAAGAGAGGACACCAGTAATCTGGTGTATGGATTTTTTTTTTTTCCCCCATTTGTTTTTCCTTCCTCCGTTCTGTTATCAAAAAAAAAAAAAAAAAAAAAAAAAAAAAAAAAAGTGTTCTTACCCTGCCCTCGCCAGTTGTCTGCAGGTTGATGTGGAGGGGTGAGGTGGGATAGTCGACAGGAAAGTAAACATCAAACTCAAAGCACCCATTGGCATACGGAGTGTCCTCAGGTCCCGTGATAAGCACCTACAACACAAAGATATAATTAAGTTGGGGCTTACTGCTCACATAATGCCATTTGGCATTAAGTGAAACTGGTCACCCTTAACTTAAATGTCAGGACCAAGTGGTGCAGTTCTGGGTCCCTATGCTCCTAATGTGGCAAAAGGGATTGGATGAAATGGTAATACAGTCATTCCTTAACATCCGCGGGGGTTAGATAACAAAGACACCTGTGAACGTTAAAAATCCGTGGATATCTGCTGCCCCCCCTTAAAAACTCCTCTGGACCCCCCATTTCCTTATATAACTAAAGAAAAACCCTATGTGCATGTTTACAACTACTTTATTTAATACAAGAACACTAAACAACTACTTTCTTTAATACAAGAACACTAAAAGTTAAAAATAATGAATAGTGTACTCCTGCATGGCCTCTTCTGACTACTGTGGTCATCACAGCTCCCTCCAAAAGGAAGTGTGTTACAGTATATTTCATTCACTGGACAATGGCATTACTGTACTAAAACAGCCACGAACTGTGCCTGGGATAATGTTACAGTGTCAGCAGAGTTCAGTGAGATTTTTTTTTTTCTGTAGCCATCTGCGGATATTCAAACCCTGTATGTTAAAACTGCGGATGTTAAGGGATAACTAACTAAAATAGTAATACCTAGTGAATAAAGTATTGCCAAGCAATAAAAAGTCCCCAACCAGATTATAACCATAAACATATGTACTGTGTATACAATGTGGGCAGGATACCAATACATATGTACTGTGTACACACTATGGATATGTAAAGCCTAAGTGCTGTAAATTGGCAAGCAATAACCAATTAATATCGGTATCGGAAGGGATAAATTATCCGATAATTGGAATCAGATTGGAATCAGTTGTATAATGATGAAAAATACAGTAAGACCTCGATATAATGGACTTCCATAGACCGGAATTCGCTTTTATCAGAATCGAGGAGCTACCAGACTAAATTCCTATATACAGTCACTACTCATTATACGATGGGGTTATGTCAGGTCATACCTGAACGTATAACAATTTTATCATAAATCAGGAGATTGAAACATGTTATAAAAGGGGGGTTATGTCAACTCAACTTCCCAAAGTCACCTACCCAAGACTGAAACAAAAATGACAACCCACCTTAATCACTTCCTCTGTCGGCCCAAGTCGTCTCCAGAACCAAAACAAACACTATCACACCAATACAGGCGGCATTACTCAAGTACAGTAAATCGTTGCAACAACACAACAATCACACTTGCGTAACGTTGGCCTGGTGCTACACGACGTATGGGCCTACTGTAGCACGATGCTTGGCTGAGAGGTGACGATAGCAGGAAGGCACATGTGAACGAGTGGAAAGGACAGGGCTTTGAAGGGATGGCGGGACCGCAATTGAACCAAAACGATGCTCTGCATGCTGGGGCCGCCATTTTGCCTGAGACAAGCGACTGTCGCCTTGTGAGTGCATGGCGCTTTGTACGAAATTTTCCGAGGACAATATCGTTATAGCAGGAAATTCACCGCAAATCGGATTTTGGGGTGGAACTTTCGTTAACGTTGTAGCGAATTATCGTATACCGAATCAACGTATAACGAGTAGTGACTCTATCAGAAAAAGTCCGGAAAAGCCAGAAGCAGTCCAGACTGCCTGACAACTTCAGCTATGTTCACCACAATAAGGTAAATAAAAGACAAGTCTATTAGTGTACAGTACAGTATTATTACATATATTATACCATTTGATTATTCTAGTGAAGGTATAATACAGTACAGTATCGTAATGGTAGTGAAAACAGTTTAAAAACCGTTGGTGCGATCCGGACTAATGTCTGACATATCGGGAAAAGTCTGGGTTAGCAGTGGGAAGTCTAGATATCATTTTTATCAGAATTTCGCTTTTTTCGGAATGGCTTTGACCCCAATCAGTCCGTTACAGTGAGGTCTTACTGTAAACAAATGTAAGTGTGACCTTGACCTTGGGAGTAAATGGCTGGTTGCTGTGCGCAATACACCATCATGGTATGGGGAACAATAGTGTGAAGTTATATCAAAATCTGTCCAAGCATGTGAAAGTTACAGAGCCGATACAAACCTGTGCACGGTTGTTGGATGTACTGACGGAACCCTGCAAACCTATAGTCCCTGATCAGTTTGACCGGTAGGGGACTAACAAGCTTTCCAAATATCAAATCAATTTCTTCTGATTCAAACATACTGAAACATCACAATTCAAGTTTCCAACATGATTTGTCTCCTATAACATTAATATACAGTACATCAGAGTAACAAAAGTATGGATTATGACTGATACGACGAATCAAATGAACATTAACTTTTCATCTTACTTTTTTAAATCAAGGTTCACATTTCTTGACACCTACTTTCTTGGGCTGGTGTCTGAATGCAAAACAATACCTTAAATGCTCATGTCCTCTCTTTGGCTGTCTCACTTAAATGGCCTGAAAACAAGTCCACACACAATCAGAATGAACACAGTATGCAAAAAATATTCCTAGCGCTAAGATACGATATGGAAGCATTATTTCCACATACGAAAATGTTGTTTGTCAAAAAGTTCAACAACTTGGCCTGAACTGCACCCTCTACAGGTATGAATCAAGACAGGACATATACCTGAAGAGAGTCCAAATAGAACAAAAACTGGTGGCACTGGCTCAGCTGCCCAGATATGCAAGTGTTTGACTCCCTCCCTATCCCCCTAAAAAAGGACAGTATATTGCAGAAGGGCAACTACAGTTTGCAGTCCACTGGGTTCATGTTTCAGATATGACTGTGGTCATAACAACAATATTTCCATATGTGAGTACATGTCTTCCATCTGAACAAGTCACATCACTGTGAGATCAATGCATATGACTTACCATATTATCTTCATGATGTCCACATGGTCAAGGGCTGTATGAACAATCACAGATGAGAAGTATGACAGTGGGAGTAAGAATGAAAGAGTGGATGCCACTTCCTCCACCCAAGCAAAATTACAGCCAAAGATAATTATTTCTACATCTAGCTAGAATAAAATCAATACATCACCATCATGATATCCAGCCAGTCAAGGTCTGCACAAACAAAGACAGATGTGGAGTGTAAGATCGAGAGTCAGGATAAGAATGTGACAGCCTATCATTCTACACAAGCAAAAACATGGCCAGAGAAAACATTTTTCTACCTCTAAATTAGAATTACCTTCATGATATCCAGCCGGTCAAGGTCTGTGCGAACAAAGACAGATGAGGAGTATGAGAGCGGGAGTGAGGATGAAAGTGTAACGGCCTCCTGTGCCAGTCGCTTCATTCGCCGCGGGGTGCACAGCTCCCCTGCGCCCCGCACGGATCCCTCATAGTGGTGTGACACAACAAACCGGATCCCTCGCTCACTGTCCTCCACCACCATCTCGTAGGTATCTGTTACACCATACCAATTCAAGCATTACCAGTACATGATCATCATCTAATAATTATCATCATCCTAACTTTAGCAGGAGTTGGATGCAGAAAGAGGAAAAGAGAAGCATGAAAGCAAATGAACTATCAAGAGAGTGCCAAGCAAAGTGTGCCATCCATTCATTCACTAATCAAGCATTAAATTTTTACAATACAGTACAAGCTTTTTTTTTCTCGCATGAACTATCTACATTTTGCAGTCTTCCAGCCTTTGGCTCTTTCTTCTTTGTTTTTTTCCCTTTGGTCTGTCCCTAATATGTTACCAGTTCAATCAGCAAAGATTAACATACATGATGCATGTACTCCTATAAGCCAGCCTCTATATGATTCTTCTCGGGTCCAAAATATTGTCACAGTTAACCTTTTATAAAGTAGTACCATGAGCTTACAATCAAGAGATAATGACTCACCAAACTGAAGAGGCTTAAGTGTGCTGAGGTAGACTTCCATGAGAGACTTTGATGAGGGAGGTTGGGCAGCTGCTCCCCCATCAGGCTGGTCCTCGCGCTCCATTTCCTGCTGGAGCCGCTCTGTACACAGCTGCAAGAGAGTAAATATAAACAAAATGCTCCAGCTGACACTTTACATTTATATACCAGCAAGACCACTCAAACAGACCTGGTCAAAGGCTCTGCACCCATTCTCACAAGATGTGTTGCATCAGCCTCAGCAAAGATTTAGTTTAAAGTAATAATGTAGTTTATCTTCCCAGTGATAAGATTAATGTACATGAATAAAAGTCGCTAAAAATGCTCAAACTCAAATTAAATCACATCATGCATCAGTGGATAAGAGCAAAAACTGTAAGCTTAAAAATGGAGTCACAAACATCACGACTGCAAAAGTCAAAGTAGTGATTGTGTGACTGGGGTGCAGGGAGTGTATAGCATAAATGAAAACGAGGATGATTTTGTGAACATCTGTACTGAGGATGCTTTTGTGAACATCTGTACTAAGAATGAGAGTATAAAACAAACATCCTCTTCTAGCAAAAAAGCATTCACAAGTATAAATGGTATTGGGAAAGTGTATGAGAAAGACAATAAGGAAGAGAATATGGAGCTACTTAATGGTAGAAGACTTATAGTAAACAGCACAAAAACTTAAATGGAATACGGGTATGAAATAAAGATGATATAGTTCTGAAAAGTGTATAAACTATTATCCTTCATCTCTCCATACCTTAACTACCATGGCAGTGTTCTGAATATCCGGAACTATTAACGATAATCCTTCTTCTTGTTCCGTGTCATCTGTTGAGCTGTTGTTGCTGTTCCCCCCACTTCCATTATTGCTGCTTCCTCTCGTCGCTGGTCCCACAGTCGTCGTCCGCTCCTCCCCTGTGGTTCCTCCATTTCCAGCAGTGGCCGTAGTTGCTGACTTTGATGATTTCCACCTCAGTCTGGCCATGTATGTATTAACAGTTGTCTTCATTTTCTCTAATAGGGTTGGTATACAGGGTAAAGAGCTTGAGTCCGGGGTGCCAGAAGTAACAGTGTTGGTGGTGTTGGCTGGGGTAGTACTAGAGTTTGGAGTAAGGAGCAGCGGGGCCAGGCTAGAGGTGACCGAAAGTCCCCGCACCAGAGCCAACAGGGCACGGTACAGAGGCACGTGACGCGACATGTCCAACACTGTAATGCAGAGAAAGAGTTTAGTGTTTTTGGTCCTCACCACCATCATCCTAACCTTATTTTCCACTAACAGGGCAACCACATGAGTTGAGCAGTCACCAATCTGCAATAATTTTCATTCCTAGTATTCATAAAGGGATGCAGCCATATCCTTACACTGGAGACGGTGGGGATATATGTAAGTCCCCCAACTATTGATGGTTACTGGTTGAACCCATGGTGAGTGCAAAGCATGTTGGCTTCTCCTTGCTACCGAATGCATTATGTAACATGGTATTCAGGTTAACCACACCTACTGCTCACAATTAATCCTTATTTGATATGCTGGAATTTGTGGACTGGCCAACATCTTCACTTCTCAGTTAAAAATACAATCAAATAATAACAACAGCATAAATTACTACTCAGCAAAAGGAAAATGCACCCTAGACACTATTTTCAAACAAGAATAATGACAAGCCTCTAAAATACGATCAATCTCCTACTTCACCAACTCCATTCTAGTACATCTTTATTATATTATTCATCCTACCCCCAAATGCTCTTATTCAGCTTCGTAGAACCATCTGGCAGTATCAAAAAAACTATGAATGATATCCTCATTACCCCTTCAATCTGATAATGCACTTCCAGTTTTATTCTTACTATCCCAGGACAATTTTATTCAAGAACTGCAGAACCTCAAGTAGGAAAGGGTTAATGACGGTTTTATCCAATCCCTGCAGGCAGAGAAGTCTCACACCGGCTGAATAAAGATGACTGGAGTTAGAAAGAACAGAATATAAAGTGCATCACTGGACTGAGGGGATTAATGAGGACGTTAAGAGACAGCCAACAAGTACCAAGGGCCAAGGACTCCAGGCGCTCAACATGAATCACTGTTTGCCAACCTGAGTCGTTGCTGAGGTTTGAGGCAATGGTGGTGATGAGGCCTGAGTTCTGGAAGAGTTGCAGGAGGGGTGCAGGAAGGGCTGGGGGCGTGTGGGAGGTGGGTGAGGCCATGGTGGGGGGTAGTATGGGGCTGTCACTGTGAGACCCACAAGACCCCCCTCCACCCTCTGCCTGGGAGTCAAAACTGCCCCCACCGGATGCCTCACCACCATTTGCCTGTTGTAACTCTGGTGGCAAGATGTCACCTACATGAAAAAAATACCGGTAAAATAAAAATTATAAATAAATAGATAAATAATTACACAATTATTTCTATATCAAATAGCTGTTACTGTAAAAAAAAAAAAAAAAAAAAAAAAAAAAAAAAACTGAATTACAGAAAAAGGACATCGTTTATGTAACTACTGAAAATACAGTATTCACCAACAGAACAATTTCCCTTATTTGGACATCCACTGGATATTAGAGAAATTTATATTTCAAATAAAGCAAATCTAAAAGGGAAGGGATATGCCCTTATGGACTTCTCATTATTATGCCCATTTATTTCCATTATTGGGTTTTCTTTGGAGTAATGCAACATGTATACTTCCCAACAAGTGGAGAAAGTTCTTAACTTACTCTAAGGTAACCTTATAAAATCCAACATTATACACAAATATAGCCTAATGTTGCCTTCTTAAACCCCAGCACAGTTGCAGACTTTATACACAGGTTTTATTCGCTTGTGTTGAGTACAACTCTCATGTGTGGGGAGGCTCACCACACAGCTCTTCTCAACGGAGAGGAGTAAAAGGCTTTTCGTCTCATTAACTCTCCTCTTACTGGCTCCCTTCACCCTCTGTCTCTTCACCGCACTGTTGCATCTTTATCTTTTTTTCTATCGCTTCTTCAGTGGTCACTGCTCCTCTGAACTGTCTGCTTGCATCCTTCCACCACTACGGCAGTCACGTAGTGCCCATCTAGCAACAAATTCTCATCACTTTTCTGTCCAACTCTGTAATGCAAGAGTTAGCCACTACTCCCAGTCCTTCACATATGCAACAGGTCAACTCTGGAACTGTCTCCCTCTGTCTGTTTTTCCTATTGCCTATGATCTCCAGTCTTTCAAACACAGTGTGCCCAAGAATCTCAAAATGAACGGATCTTGAATTTGGCTCCCTGTTATCTTGTTTTTTTCCTAGAGGTAGCAATTTGCTGGCCCCTGGCATCTGGTTCCTTCTTCCTGGCAAAAAAATAAATAAATAAATAATAACTAAATAAAAAAAAATGAAGAAAGAACACTGACCTGGGTTGATATACTTGGCCAAGAGCCTGACGAGCCACACCACATGCTCCTCCTCAACCCGCTGCCTGACCAGTGCCTGCTCCACGTCCCAGCTCTGTGTGGTGCTGCCAGTGCCAAACCCAGTGCCTTTGGCCCAGTAGTGGCAGCGGTCACCCTCCCCTCTGTGCACGCCAAGACTCTCACGCCCATCAACGCATGTGGCTCGAGTTGTGGCTACCACAAGACCAATCGGTACATTCTGGAGAAAAAATAAATTCACTCATTCATTCATTCATCATCTACTCCAGTGCTGTCCCATGAAGAGCGTAGGGGTCCATGACTAAGCATGTTGGTCCTGACATTTATGAGAGTGACCAGCCTCACTCATCCCTGAGTAGCATCAAGTGAGCAATAAACCCCAACCATCCCTTGGATACAAACCCACACCTGCCATGTGTTCATACATAAATCACCCAACCACTCAATCCCATATCAACTCCCTACACCATTACCTTCCATACCTTGTATTGATACACTCATTTATCATATCCATCCACTTTCTACTTGGCATATCAGGACTCCTCCCACCTTTAAACAGACTAACAAATGGTAAAACATCCAGCCAGAACAAAAAACAATTATACCTGGTGATACAGAGATGTCACCACTTCAGGTGTATCCTGATGTGAGAGAGCTGCCAGACAGGCCAGGATAAGGTGGAGGGCCCCTGACTCAAGACACATGCGGCGTAGCAACACCCCATCATCAGTGGTCAGGGGAGTGGCCTCCAGGAGAGACTCCAGCACTTGGAAAGGCATCGTGGCTAGTGAACCTCCAACACCTGATCCCACGATGTCACCTGAGGAATCAGGAAAATATGCATATTTTCAAAGTGTCTACCCATTTTCAACACAGCATGAACTTGTATAGCATAGTTGCCCGTCTATGTCACAAATGTGCGCGACCGTGCAAGACAGCTGCTACATTACATAATTCTGTACCCATTTATTACAAACCTCTCACCTGATCACCTTAGAAAACTACATACAAATCAATACTATATCAATCAACAAACCATCACTGATGTTGCTGTCGCCCCTAGCTCATAAATTAATCACCTGCTTGAAAACTATTTTATTTCAGTCTGGCTACCAACAAATTACTTGTATTTTACCCAAGGAAAGACCCTTCACTCTGATGAGGTTAATATGTATTTTACTTATCTATGGAAAGACCCTTCACTCTGATGGAGTTAATAATTATGTACAAAGAAAAAATACAGTTACTGCCAACCCTACATAACCCTGTTCATGATGTACTGTAGAGGGACCTAAGACTAAGCAACTGTTTGAGTACAAGACCAACTGACTTTCATCACAACTTTTTTTACAAGACAGAATTCCTTCAATCACTTCTTAAGGGTTTGAACTGTTGTGTGTAAGGCACAGCATTCACCCCCTGATGTAACCCATTCAGTATAACAAAATAACCATTTCTGAAATTCATTCCTCCAGACAATTTTATTCAACTTTGAAGAAACTTTTAAGTGAATGGATTAGTGGATGCTACCAGTAATTTCTACCCTCTACAGTAAAAGATGTCTCTCCTAAGCTGAATAAAATTGTCTGAAAGTATATCAAAAAGGATGTTAACTGAGTGAAGTGGCTAAAGTGCTCTACCACTACATCTCCAATCACCTAATTGTGAAAAATGAAACTAATTACATAATAACAAAAAACTCAAAACCACCCACCTCCATCCCCATCATCAGTGACTCCGAGGGCAAGGCGCAGGAGACAGCAGGCCTTGTGAGTGTCCTTGAGTAGGGTCTCCGCATAGCCCGGGAGTCTAAGGAAGAGGGTAAACGCTCCCAGGGCATGGGGTGGGATGGATGGCAGGGTTAGCAGGCTGACGGTACCCCCACCCACTGGCCCGGGTGATCCACCACTCCCACCACCCATCAGCAAGTACTCAAAGGCATTGGTGGACTGAAATGGGATGAGGGAATAAGAGGGTGCTATACCAAGTATCATCATTATTACAGCAAGTCCTCATTGTTAGTCATTTTGATTTTTTCTTCCCCTATTCAGTCCAAAGTACATTTGAAGGAAATTCTTTACTGAGGTTTTACTAGTACAGCAATGTTCCATGTAAAACTGGTTTTCCATTTTCTTCCATTTTAAAGCACATGATGTATGAAAAATTTTAAGGTCTTTCTGAGCACTGACTAACAGTGAGGACTGACTGCAGCCTGTACATACACGCCATTCAGTATCACCATTACACATACTGGGGAGTCATCATATCATCATCATCATCATCATCATCATGGTAAACACATCATGTACTATTCTGTGGATGAGTGATGACAATTTTAACATGAACACCATATCGTAAACTGACCTCATATTCATTCATCTCGACGCTAACCCAATCGTTCTCCACTACTATCTCTCCCTTGTCCCCATTGCCTGGCCGCGAAGAGGTGCCACTGCTTGGTTGCTGTGAAGGTGAAAATACATAAAATAATACAGGAATATAGAGAAAAGCAATCTGTCCACACAAACATTAATACAAGTACACATCATGTTAACTGACTTCAATCCATCATTTACCTAGAGACAGAAACAAATGATTTTTTTTTTTTTTTTTTAACAAGCAAAGAAGGTACCAAAGGCTGGAAGCCCAAAATATTGTTCCTCCCAAGAAAAATATATAAATATATAAGTAAATAAATAAGAGCCAAGTTCAAAATCAACTCATTCTGAGATGCCTAAACACATTTCAAAGGACTGGAGGTTACAGGCAGTAGGAAATACAGACAGAAGAATACACTTCCAGAATTGACCAGTTGCATATATGAAGGACTAGGAGTAACAGTTAACCCTTGCATTGAAAAGTTAAGATAAAAAATGTATGAGAGTTTGCTGCCAGAAGGATGCTACATGCCAGCCACAGTTGTGGATGAATGCAAGCAGATAGTTCTGAGGACCAATGACCATTGAAGTACCAACAGAAAAGAGATAAGGGTGAAACATTGTGATGAAAAAAGGAAGGGGTTGACACAAGCTAATGAAGGAAGAGTGTTATGGGAAGAATAAGGGTATCTATTTGACATGGCAGAAAAAAAAAAAAGAAGAGGGGGGGGAAAGGGTGTGGGTACCTGTTGTGCAGGGCAGAAAACTGGGAAAAAAAAAAAATAATAATAATAATAAGTAAATAGCATATAATTAAAAAAGGCCAAATGATGTGATGTAAAATGCATGTAAGTACCTGCTATGCCACATCTGGGTAAGGGAGAGATGAGACAAACAATGAAAGAAAATGCAAGAGATGTGCTGGTATATACTTTACTGTGCCTGTTGGAAAAAAAAAAAAAAAGGAGGGGGGGGGCAATGAAGACTATCAATATGGTACTGGTCTGTACAAGGCTCAAGTTGGTATGAGATGGAGAAAGTACAGAAAAGAAGAGAAGTAAGGCACAGCTGACCATATTTAAAACTGTATAACACAAAGAAAAACAAAATGAGAGAGATGAGACAAGAAATTTGTAGGTACCTGTTGTGCCATGTCTGGGTACAGCAGGGACATATGCTGGGCCAGGAGTGAGAGGCCTCCTTGGCTCGTGAACACGTGAAGGGTCGATGGCAGAGGCTCCATGCTGAGTAGTGCTGCCTCCCTCCCTCCTTCAGGTTCTGGTGTGCACATGATAAATGAACTAGTAAGTACAGTAAGTCCATTTTTAATTGCCCCCCCCCCCATCCCTTTTTATCAAGTCCACATTAAAGTGAAGGAAAATCGCCTACTGAAGCTCCCTTGATACCTACAAGGCTTATCTGTCCCCCCTTTTTCCCCAAAAATTTGCAGTGGCAATTAAATAAAATTGTGATATTTTGCCTTTTTAAAGACTTTCTCTTATAAGTCCACATTAATTTACAAGAAGAGTGCTTGTTGACATTCCCTTGCTTCCTACAGACCTGACATAACATTTTCCCTAAAATTTACAGTAGTCATTGCATGGAAAAAGTTGTGTGACTTTGAAAACACAACAATATCTTACAAAGAGAGGGCTGTAAATAAGGCATAAAGGCATGGTAATCCTCATCCAGCCAGTCAACTTAAAAACTTCACTATGGACCTCACACAGTCACCAATACGATACTATGTACAGTTGTGTTATGAATGCCAACCTCTATTTCCTACCCAGCAGCAGGTATGGGTAACACAGATCTCATGCAGACTGTCATAATTCTGATACACACAAAGTTAAACTACGGACACAAACCTCTATTTCCATCCCTGCGGTTCGTAAGGGTAAGTGTAATGTGTGAGGCAGGCGAGTGTCCGTCCTGGCGTAGTGCGGCCATGAGCTGGGCCACGGTGAGGGCTGAGGGCAATCCTGCTGTGGAGCCCAGACTCTCATGAACCACAACATAGGAAGAACTGCTTGATGACCGATTGTTGCCACACCCTCCTCGGTACTGACGCTCACTGTCCGCCTCGCCTCCTGGGTCACCAAACACAGAATTAATCCCTGCTGTACAATAAGGTTTATTCTATTCTGACCACTGCCAAATGACTCTGCTCTGTCTGAGGAAGAAGACCTTCCTTAGTGAAAGGGTTAACCCTTTACCAGCAGCAGCAGTTGTTGAAAAGCACCTAATAAAAAAATTGTCTTTATATAGATGCCCCTCACCATGGGATTGGAACATAAATATAGTTACACCATATTATGTAAGGTGTTAATATAATCTACATAATTATAGACTCTACCGCATGTAAGATTGTAATCTTATTACTAAAAAATAGACTCTACTGCAATGTGGAACAGTTGCTATATTTCATTAACATAGCAAAAAGGGGTTTGCATGCATCTGATTGGTGGAGTGGTATGAGTAGATTGTAGGCTTCTTTACTATGTCTTGTAAAATGACCAAACCTAAAAATGTATACCTCTCCCAAACATTAGTTTCCTTCCACATTAGAACTCTCCTCTTTCTCATCATTTTCCCCTTCCATTTCTTTTCTTTACAGACCTTGGAAGCATATCTGTTTGTTTCTCTCACTATATGCTCAATTATATCCCTGCCTACAAAAGACATAAAAATCTCCACTGGGTCCTGAGGATTTTGCAAAACTACTTTGGCTCCTGTGTATCTACATATTGTCTCCCCATTTTTCAATACATTTTGCAGTCTATATATAGTTCTGCAGCTGGCTAAGGGTTAATGCCAGCTAGGATATGAAAAAATAAAAAATAAAAATCCATACTAACATGACTTACATAAGAAACATTCATTCTTAGTATGGAGATATATATTAGACGGCCTACTAAACTGAAAAGAACTGGACCCCTGTGACAAAAAGCTCAGGATGCACCTCTTTTGGACATCCTGTTGTGAATGGCAGTGTTTGCTTTGTTTTTGCTCCTCTTGTCCTTGGCGGTGACTCCTGCTGCCACAGACAGCTTGTCCATCAGTTCAAGGTGGCCCACTTCATTAGCTTCCCTAGGGTCACTTCCTGCAAGGTCAAGTTCACCCCCACTGCTGTTTAGAACACCTCGTGACCAGTCTGTAGAAGATGTGCATGATTATGAGAGTTATTCTTCTTCTCTTTATTCTCTCTGTTACTTGCATGCACATATGCACGCATGGACACACACACACACACACACACACACACACACACACACACACACACACACACACACACACTAACCACCATTTGCTTATCACAGTCACTGTCAGCAAGTAAACATCATTCACATTAACCCAAGGTGTCCTGTTGACGTTTGGATACATCACCACATTTTGTCACGGTGACACCCGTTGATGTATCCATACGTTTTGCAATTGCAAGGTCTGTCATTTGCACATTTTGCAAATTTTGCATGTGATTTTTGGTATGTATACGCGGGTCACCTTCCTCTACCCAAGGCCTGGTGGGGACAATGCCTTACCCTGCGTGACTCCCCCCCCCCCCCCCAGCATGCCATTGTCTCGGCAACTCACCTGTTACCAGTGACCTGGCCAGTAAAGACATGTCGCACCACAGTACGAATTTCAAGGTGAGAGTGATTCCTCAATCGATGACAATGTGGAGGACAAAGTTTACGTTGCATCAGAGGAAGAAACGAGCTGACGTGATGAGGAGGTAATGTCACCAAGGAAGGTGTGGTATGTTGATGTGTTTGGTGAGTGAAACAACACTTATATCGCCTATATTACTGTGTAAAAACATATATACTCTTGTACTACATATAAATTTGTACCAAATAAATGAATATCTACCTATTCTGAGTGGTTTGGAATAGTTACCACTCCCATAGAAAACATCTTCTCTGGAGCCGGGCTCGAGAGAAGACGGTACCAGGAGAGGGGAAGGTCACCAGTACTGGGCATTTCTAAGCTCAGGCGAGCACTTTCTGAATTTTTGATGTTTCTCATAAAAGGCGGAGGTTTTGGGGGGGGGGGAAGAATCTGCTGGGATTGGGGGGGTGGGGGGCACTGGTGAAAAATCCGCTGGAATGCGATGGGTTAAAGAGATTAGTTCACAGCTTCTACATGTTTCCTTAACAAAACATAAGCTATGCTACTAAGACAGCAGTTCTCTTTTCAACATTGTTTTTTCTATGCCTCCTTTCTTCAACGCTGCACATACCATACACTCCATCAGTACTGAACCACGCACTGTCTCTCTACTTATCCTTTTTCATGACTTTCTTACCACATACTACTTCACCTGCTTCTATAATACCCTTCTTAGCATCATTTTACATACCCTCTAATTCATTCCCATCATGAATTCCCAACTCTCACCCTCTTCTATTCATCTCTGCCTTAATTAGATTTCTCAGTATTTTCATTCATTTCCAGGTTTTTTTCAACTCTATTCATGCTCTCAATAATGCATGCTTTCCTTTAAAATAACAATAGCCAATCCTATACTACCAGTTTCAGGGTGTAGGGGATTCCAAAGCAACAACCTCAGTCTGGGCTACTTTAGGGTAAGACACCTACCTACTTCCCTGGTAGCATACTTTCATTTAGCTATATCTAATTCTCATTTTCATCTCTGCTGAAACTACATATTGACTTTAATCTTTTAGTATCATGCTAAAATGTTTTTGCATCCATGACACATCCTCTAAACCTTCCATCCCCCAATGCATTATCTACAATTGCTTACTGTTAATTTTCTTCTCTCTGCCAACAAAACATATGAATTACTGTATGTTCAAAACAGGCATTTGCAAAGAAAGAACAGAAAGTGTGAAAATATAATTTCTCCACTCCTATTCCTTCCTTCCATACCCCATTTTCCCACAACATTCTGTACCCACTTGTCAACAATGGTAGCGTAAACTTTCACAATTTCAGCACGAACAGATTTACTACAACCTTTATAATCATGAGTATGTCACATTTCCTACTACATATATTCACACTAACCTAAGAACAGCCAGGCACTGAATTTAAATACAATATAACATCCCATGTCAAAGTACAGTATAGGCATAATAATGTTTAGACCAACTGGCCAAGAAATTAGGCCAAGGCAACAAGCATTGGTAAAAATTCCACCAAGAAGAAAAATGAAGAAATAAAATATTTCCTCCTGCGGAAATGTAAAAAGTAAAAAAGTTAGAATATGCCAGCCTGTAAGAAACAATATCCCAGCTCACCTGTAACCATTTTGACAATATCAGCCATGGTGGTAGTCGTGGGGAGGCTAAGGAGGCGGGTCTTGTGTCCTGCACCAAACTTTGGGTGATGGGTGAGTGGTGGGAGGCAGCAGCCGGGTGGGGAGGACAGGCCACCCTGGGGACTGTTGATGTGTACTACCACACGTTCTGTCTCAAGCAGGAGTTGCAAAACCAGTCGTCTCGTGAAGCCAGACATTGAATGCAGGTAGCTCACACCTCCTGCAAGCATTAAGTGTGATTAAATCCCTTCAGTACAAGAAGTCTTTCCTACACTGAATAAAACTATCAGGTGGATTCTCGGGAGGGAGGGGGGGTGAAGTAGTTAACAGCTGTAACTACATACAGTTGTGTGGTATTTACTATGGGCAAAAGTAACATTATGACTACCACAATCATCATCATAACCTAATTTCTCCCTATTAACCCTTCCACATCATGTGTCACTTATACGTGCCACAAAAGAAATGTCTGTAGCCATCAGGTGGCACATATATGTGTTCTGGAATTTTAATATTTGCATGCCAGTACTGGGGGTCCAATGATGGTTAACTATCAGGAGGCACCAAGAGTAAGGTGCTGCCATCATGGGAGCACTATTTTAGTCTCTTAGTGCGGTATGACATGTTTCTGCTGCCACAGCAGCCTCTGGCTGCTCTAATTACTACTTGGAGGAGCTCCAACATCACAGTTTTTGACACCTCAAAAAACAAGCAATTATTAATATTATTATATTCTTACATCATCGTATGTTAGACATCATTTTACTCAGAAAATTATGGTCATTTTTTGGTGTGGATTAGTATATATAAAAAAAAATTCTCTACACATATCTCAAACTCCTGCATGTGGGACATCCATCCAGCCCAAAAAACACCCCTGAGGTGGAAGGGTTAAATGGGGTGGGAAGGACTAATGAAGAGAACAGAAAACATAAAAGGTAGAAATATCAAGTGTATGTCCAATGAACTGCACAACAGTGATCCCTTGGTCATCACATACTTGGTTACAGCAGTTTTCATTATCACTGCAAGATGAAAATCTGCATTCCTGCTGTTATCGTGCAATTTTGGCTAAAAACTTTATCTCGTACCTGAGTTGGTTTCTGCTGAGAATAATGGTACAAAATCTGTAGTTTTTAATGGCTTTGAGGGATTCAAAGATGAGGCCCTACTTGAGGAGTTAATCCCATATAATAGAGACCACTAACTCTCCACCCCCTAGCCTCAAAACCCCTTACCTCAAGCCCATCTCAGGTCTCTGTAGGGCACATATTTCTTCCTTATGGTGCCCTTTTAATCATTTTCTATTACCCTAACCATATCTATGTCTATGTTTCTAATACTGTACTTAACACTAAGTTTGTATTTAGTAGGTCTAAAATGACGTAAAAGGAAAAATTTTGGTTTACATGAAAGGTGTCCTGTACCAATTAGGATGAATCCCATACGTTCTGTGCTTTCGTTATTTTGTTATCATGCACAAGGCATGGTACCAGTTATGCGCAATAACTAAAGGATCCTGTACATGAGATGCTGGAGACCATGCACCTTACAAAGCAGTCATCAAGTGAAAAGAGGATGACCAATGCAAGCATCGAATGCCTTACAAAGTATGAATTCAGTCCTCATTTGAGGGTAGGTATGTACACAGGCAATCTGCTGTTTTGAGTGAAACACTTTTAGGTGAAACATGTTTCTACTTCATGATTAATTAAACAAAAGCACTAGAAGCACTCATTTCTGATTTCAAAACAACTTTCATCAAGAGCTACGTTATAATAAGAAGAGGAATCAATTTATCAACACCTTTGCGTGAAGCACCTTTACAAGAGGATTGTCTATACCTGGTGGTGGAATATTCTGACGCTGTATGAGGTGGCAGAGAGTGGACGCGAGGAGCTTTTGGTTATGAGGGTGGTTCTGGCATGACTGACGCATGAGGTGGATGGTGGCATCCTCAACACTGCTGTAGTCACTCTCATTCCCACCTCCTGCCCCGCCACACCCGCGCATCAACGGCTCACTGCCTCTCACTAGTGGGTCACCTGTAAGTATGGCTCATTTTATTACTACATTAAAGACATCCTAAACCAAAGAAAATCATCACCCTTACCATCTCCCACTCACATTGGAATGAGGTTAGGTCCACAAAAAAAAAAGTGGGAGAGTTAATCAAGAGTATGCTCAATGAAATGGGCCATTTACTTGTTCACCCACCATTTAAGCAACAGGAATCCTGACTAGGCAACAATATGTCTTATCTACACTAAATAACACTGTCAGTAATAAGACTAAAATTAAAAAGGCATAATACTGAATGGGTTAATGGATATTATCTCTCCTCATTTCCCCACAAGATCTTCCTTAAACTGGCAAGATCAAGAAGTAATAAAACTAAACACACAAAATAAGTAATAAAAATGAAGAGGGATGAAATGCTGCAAAACACTCACGTGATGTGCTGTAACTCAATAAAAACATTCAGAATTTTATCATGCATTTTCCCTTCAAATTTTTTTCATGGACAACTGCCTACTCCAGAGGGAATATATGGAAAACAAAAGACATCAGGATTTATACACAGTCAAAATTCCTCATAAGTGTCAGAATTATGAAGTTAATAAAATACACACTAACCACAATCAATACTGAAATGCATGATTTTTTTTTTAATTCATGAAACCAGCTGTACAATGTATCAAAATATACAATAAAATTCTTAACAGAGCAGAGAAAACAATGGCAGACACTAACCAAGAAGAGTAAGGACAGATAACCAGGAGGGGTTAAAACAATGACTTACACTCACCAAGAACAGTCAAGAGAGGCAGCCAGAAAACAGATCCTTCAGAAGATCCTAGCCAGTCCCTCATGGGGGCCTCAGCACACAAGGCAGCAAGGGTGTGAAGGGTGTGGGCAACAAGGGGTGTGCTCAAGGTGGGTACAATGGCAGCTGTGATTTGTGGTGGGGCCTGGGGTGTGGCAGAGGAAAGGGCATCTTCTGCACTGCGAGACTTCTCTGCTACACTGGCCTTCTCCATGTCTGTGGCACTCTCACCTGCACTGGGGGAGGTGCAGCTCTCCACCTGGTGCAATACCTCGGTCTTGCACCATTCTGTAAAGTGATAATTACCATACTGAATCAGGTAACTCGGCATCACAGAAGATACAGTGATATTAACCCCATCACTACAAGAAATGTTCCCACAGATTAACAGAGTTTGGTTGTAGAGAAATTAAGGTACTGTATAATTCTACTCCTAAACACTTCTAAGAATATCTTATCAAAGCCATGTGAACAACAATTTCAACTTCATCTGTAACTAGCTACAAAAAATATATCAAAAAATTGCATAAAATACAGTAATAATATACAGTATTTCTAGTGGGGGTGCTCACAATCCACTCACTCAATGTAGTCCTGCTCTGAGGTGACTGCCCTATCCTCTCTTCCCTCCTTCCTCTTCTGTCTTTCCTTCATTCTTACCTCTTCCTTCTGTCTACAGGTGATTCAACACTGAGTGACAAGCCAAATGGTTTCCTGTACAGTACACCAGAAAACCATTTACTACTCCGGGTGGTAACCATATAACCAAATCATGGTGCCTGGTAGTTTAGTGCATAATTAAGGCAATCCGATTGGATTGAGCCAGTACAGGTTTATATCCAAGGGGTGGTTGGGGTTTATTGCTCACGTAATGCCACGTGGGGATGAGTGAGGCTGTCACTTTCATCTTAAATGCCAGGACCAACTTGCCTAGCCCTGGGCTCCTATGCTCCTCATGGGACAACATAGGATTAGATGATGAATGAATGAATGAAATTTCTATATCACATCCGGAAGCCTAACTCTAACCTACTGTACACTCTGAATGCTCACCGAGGATGCCATGGACAAGCAGCAGAGGAAAGCCCGAGTCCAGCATGAGATGTATGGCCTGTGGGGACTGTGCCACGGTGGCCAGGGTCTGGAGGTGGGCTGGGGTGAGGGAGATGACACTGGGGTCCTGCAGTATCAGCCGACCCTCCACTGCTCCACTAGACCCCTCAACACCTTCCTTCATGTCGTCAGTGCGAGCTGCTCGGATTTCAGCTTCACGGTCCTTCCTGTGGGGGAGTCGGAGTACTATTTTTAGTTAAATACACCCATACCCCGATTCATGATGCATTGATAACCGATGATTTGCCAGACTGAACAAAAGAAACAGGGGAACATTCTCACAATCCGAACAATATGAATGGCCGTCACCTCGCTAGTCTGACACCCCGCTGCTCCCTTGGTCTGAAACGAGGGCATCCCAATGCAGATGTGGTGGCGCAGGAGGCCCTCCCAGTCCTCCCTCTATCTCGTCTCCTCTTCCCCCCTCCCATTCCTTGTCCATCCCCCACCATACTCAGCAATGCCAGGCATGTCTCCTTCCCAGTCCCTCCACACTTCTCCACCTCTGCTTGTCTCCCTCCCCCACTCTAGCTTGTCTCCTTCCAGTCCCCCGCCCTCCCCCATCCCTGCTTGTCTCCCTCTCCATCCCTCCACCCACCCCCACCCCCACTTGGTGTGCTGCCAGCTGCCTGCCTGGCCGTCAATTGCCCTGAAGCGTCTAAACACCGCACGTCCCACCACCATACCTTTTTGCATGTGATGTCTGATGTCTCATTTTTTTGGCAGTAGTACTTTTTATGAGGATAACAACATTAACTATGGTGTTTCTGTGTTAGTCTCTATTGACTGAGTAAGGTATAAGAGAGTTTGGGTTTGGGCCTGGATCACATATATCTGACTTTCCTTGAGTATCTTATGGGGAAAATTGCTTCGATATCCAACATACTTACTGACCGAACACTCCCACCGGTACCCGACACTGTAGGAATCTAAACCATCCTCAGATTTAAACCTTAATGGGTCACATCTTTCTAAAATAGCAATATTATACAGGCATACCCTGGTTTAACAATGCACTACGTTAAGTACAAACCCATTCCTAGGCGAGGTTTTGTATCTCGGGGTGGATTTAACGTGTAAAGTACAGTATAGGGACCCGTTTTTGAGCTTTGGGTTCCCCCCCCCCCAACCAAGTCATAAACCCACCCAAATGAATTCAGAAACAAGATTCTGGTTAACTTATACCCTCAAATAGCTTTAAAATAAGCTAAACTAAGCCTAAAAACAGTTGATAACTCACCTAAACCCAAAAATAAAATTTGAAAATAATCAAAAATGTCTGGAAAAATCAAACTTAGTAAACTGTACCCCAAAACCACAATGTTCGCTCCATCTATGACTAAAACACATTAATCAAAGTCTAAAAACAGTTTATTAATCAACCTAAACACAAACCTTAAGTAAAAAATATCATCAACACAGGTATATAAAAAAAAAAAAAAAAAAAAAAAAAAAAAAAAAAAAAAATATTAAACTGGGGTTGATCATCATTCGGCGGGGTAGGGCGGTATTTCTATCCCCATCGTTATACTGGGGTATCGCATCTTGATGTATCGTATCTCTGGGTCTGCCTGTACTAAAATACAGGCAAGGACTTACTGTAGCTATATAAGTAGTCTTATCATCATCATCAAGACCTTTTTTCTCACCAAAGCATAGAGTGATATAGGGTCCAGGGACCAAGATATAACCTGATAGGAGAAACTAATCAAAATACAACAGACAAAGTGTAGTGCCTGACCTATCATCGGTGATTGACTGGTTGTTATCAATGGAGGTGAGTACAGCCATGTTGAGCAATAACTGTGTGAAGAGTGGAGGTTGCACGTGGCACATGGAACACATGATGTGATCCAGACCAGCCTTCACCTCACCCTCACTGCGTTCGGACCACTCATACACACGTCTGAGAGAGGAAAAATTATTTTAAAAATAAATCAGATGCATCACCATCACTCCATCCTGTTTCTCCCCTAAGGAATGAAAATGGTACAATCCTGATATAGGAAGCAGAGGAAGAAATAAACAGCATGAAACAGTAAACTCTGTAATTTTTTTTTTTTTTTAAATGTACAGTACTGAAGAGAAATTGTGAAGGAATAAATGGTGATGTGGCCCTGAGGGGATATTCTCCCACATTTGGTCTGATCAGCTGATCAGGTCAGGTGCGGGTAAGGGGATGGGCCCATTATGATGTGACAAGGGTAAATCAGCTCTGCTGTCAGGCTCTAATGCAGATGTCACTGATTGCACTGTGCAGTTGACCCTCATGCGGTGTGATGTGGTGAGGATCTGTCACTCCTCCCCTCTCTCTCTCTCTCTCTCTCTCTCTCTGTGTGTGTGTGTGTGTGTGTGTGTGTGTGTGTGTGTGTGTGTGTGTGTGTGTGTGTGTGTGTGTGTGTGTGTGTGTGTGTGTGTGTGTGTGTGTGTGTGTGTGTGTGTGTGTGTGTGTGTGTGTGTGTGTGTGTGTGTGTGTGTGTGTGTGTGTGTGTGTGTGTGTGTGTGTGTGTGTGTGTGTGTGTGTGTGTGTGTGTGTGTGTGTGTGTGTGTGTGTGTGTGTGTGTGTGTGTGTGTGTGTGTGTGTGTGTGTGTGTGTGTGTGTGTGTGTGTGTGTGTGTGTGTGTGTGTGTGTGTGTGTGTGTGTGTGTGTGTGTGTGTGTGTGTGTGTGTGTGTGTGTGTGTGTGTGTGTGTGTGTGTGTGTGTGTGTGTGTGTGTGTGTGTGTGTGTGTGTGTGTGTGTGTGTGTGTGTGTGTGTGTGTGTGTGTGTGTGTGTGTGTGTGTGTGTGTGTGTGTGTGTGTGTGTGTGTGTGTGTGTGTGTGTGTGTGTGTGTGTGTGTGTGTGTGTGTGTGTGTGTGTGTGTGTGCGTGTGTGCGTGTGTGTGGGGACGAGTAAATTGCGAGTGTGTTGTCCTGTCTCAGTTACCCCCCTTTTGGGAGGAAGCTGCCAAGGTACATAGAAATAGACAGATGTACAAAAGCAACACAAGACAGGCAATAAAAACTGTCCAAGTGGAAACTTGAAGCCTATACATAACCTCCAGGTATAAGGACTACATACTAAATACTGAAACCAGAATAAAGGAAACAGACTCATAGAACAAGTTGTCCATGATAACTGCCTAATGTAAGAACTACACCCTAACTAGCTATTCAAACCACGAGAAATGAACTGTAGCACCTGAGCTAATTGTCTGTTTCAGGTGCCTACTGTAAGAACAATGCACTAAATACCTATACCGCAAGGAATGAAATGTCTCACCTGAATAAGTCATCAGTGATAAGACTGGTGATATTGTGCGGAGTATTCCACAGCACTGCAGCAATGCAGTGCAGCACCTCAGCGCTCACCCCACTGCCTCCCACACTTCCTGGCTGCTGTGGGGGCCTCATACTGTGGGCTGGGGGTGACAGGGAGGGGTGGAATGGGTCCTCCTGAGGTGAGAGAGTTGAGGGAGGTGGGCCAGAGACAACGTGGGTCAACCAGGACAACAGCACAGACACACCCTCCATGCTGCTGCTTCCAACACAGAGCTCATACAGCAGAGCAATGGCAGCATCCAAGTTGTTTCCTCCTGCAATAAAGTCTCAAGTGTTATACTTACATCAAAAGTTAAGTGAATAATCATAAAAGATAACAGAAGCCTCTCCAGTACATCCTGGCATTATATCCCATGTAGTCTAAGAAAATTATATTAATAAATATATGTCCACTACAGTATTATCTTTGCTTTCTACATGTAAAATCATCATCATCATCATCATCTGCACCTCCTTTCCCATCCTAGGGCAGGGAGAGGAGTTGCAACGTTGCTACTCTACACGTAAAAACACATCAAAAAAGGCATCTCCAGTACATCCTATTATTACATTACAATAAATCTACGAATTATATATATATAAATATAAGAACGTCATTCATCATTTCTCTCTATGTGTAAAAATAACACAATTCCATGCCTAAGGGAATGGTTATGGGAATACCTGATGGCTGCCTGAGGAGAGGGTGTGTAAGGAGTGTCATGATGAGTGTGTGTAGGAGCTGGGGTGACAGTGCAGCCAGGGCGAGTGTGGTGGCCTCAAGGGGTGCTGAACCGATGGAGGCCAGATGGAGGGGGCCAGGAGGAGTGAGAAGGAGGGTGACACATGCTTCCATCACCCCCGGCACACTGGCTCCTGCCTCCACACCCACGCTCAGCCCACCTTCCACACGACACATACACTGGTGGATCAGGCGCAGCCACCACATGCTGAAATGCATTGTATTTATCTCAGACCATAGAAAAAAAATTTAAAAGCAAGGCTCATGGTACACTCTTCATTAACTGGGGCCTGAGGTTACACTACAATATTCTAAAGTATTTTTATAAAGTCAAATAAAAAAATAAGCTATGATAACAGCAATATTTAAGATCACTAGAAATGACCACTAAATCCAATATACGTAAATCATTAGAAACACTACAGTACTCAACAAAAGTTACTTTATACAGTATTTTTTCTTTATTAAGTTGTTCTTAAGGTATGTAATTAAATTAGCATTTTTGCCTGTGCACCTCCATACCTTTAAATGAGACCCATCATTATTTGTAAAATAAAAAGGAAAGTGTGACCCTATGCTAACTACATACCTGGCCCTGTGCGGAGTATGGTCAGTGACGGCTGCCTCATGGCCAGCCCGTGAGGCTTCTCTGAAGGTGGTGGTGCCAAGGAGCTTGAGCTGTGACAGGCCTAGAGTGGAGGAGTCGCGGGGCCTGTGGAGTCGAACCACAACAATGGACGCCACCACAGGCCGGGGCAGCACCAGCCTCACACGGGAAAGGCCGGCTGTGCTAAGGGGGCCACTCACAGGCATCAGATGGCCACCCTCAACACCAACCTCAACTGACACGGCTGATGGGCATGCTGTAAATGTTTGGTAATTATGTAAGCATCATTTGAAAATTTACTCCTCTGACAAGCAAGCCACAACATTATTATTAGGGTAATTAATTAATTTTCATCACTTATACATTCTTACCACTACTAGACACTGCAACATCATCAATTATCACATACAACTCCATCATTAATATATTTTCATCCTAATGATAGCACTTTCCCATTCATTATCATCGTTACCTTCAGTGTCTTTCTCTCTCCTGGAAACCCCCCAAAAGGTGACTGACATCATATCGTTGTATAATTTGTAAATGCTCTAACATGCTTGCATGCATGAGCCTGATGGCCTTGACGAATATTTCCTGGCTACTGTATCCCCACACACCTCACTCACTATGACACCTCTTTTCCTCTTTTTTCTCATTCACCAACAACCTGCTCTACTCTCTTCTTCCATACTGCCCAAGGTCTGGCTCAACCAACATTATCATTTAATAGTTAGAATTTCAATACACATTCTCTCAGCAAGGTAGACAACTATACTGGTTTTATGCTAACTCTACCTAAAACTGCCATGTCTTCATCCTGAAATCTGAAATGTAACAACAGATTAACACTAGAATATGGTGCTAGTCGTGAAAAAGTGCTTTAAGAGTGATGTACAGCCACTGTATCATCTTATTCTGCCACTGAGCTATATGAAATAAGCTGTAAAAAATTGGAAATCTTGGCCAAGTTACAGTAAAAATGGTATAATAATGATAGCACCCACTACCATGTATGCTGATAAGAGGACATGCTACCATACTGTAAACAAGAGCATTAAAGGGCCTATATTCCTAGTAGCATTATACTGAAAAACCTTCAGTTACACCTATGATACCTTAGCCCACACACAAAAAGAAAGACTGTCATTCAGATTGGTACACTCTGGGCACTAGACAAATCTGAACAAAATCTTGCCTATCACTGCCCCTAACATCACAATATACTTAACTAGCCTTGTGCACTTCACTCTCACGTAGCACACAAACCTTGAACATAATGTCAACAAAAGATCTCTGGGATTATCTAGCTGAAGTGGCTGGACTCCTGCATTGCACTGGGTTCACATCCACTCAATTTGAAGCGACAATGAGAACAAAAGCAAGAACAAAATCATAAGTATACTGTTCAGTACTTACAGACAAGGGAGACTGTGTGTGGGAAGAGGTGAACTTCATGTAGGAGGACAGCACAGGGAAGTGTCAAAGTCAAATCAACCCAGCTCTCATCAGGGTAGAAGTGGTAGGACCAGGGTGCACTCTGATGACAAACCAGATTACCCTCAATTCATTTTGCTGCATAGTATCTTGACCACTCAAATGGATGAATTGTAACCAAGAAACACAAATGTGGCATTCGGGTATAATTATTCTGCCTTTATAATAAACTTTTAAGCAAATACCATAGCACTCTAAACTTTCTACTCCAGGGAAAATATACCAATATTTTACATAAGGAACAAAACAATCACAAGATATTGATATTATTCGGTAAAGTCAATCAAAATCATGAATCTCTGAAAATTGATTGCCAAGTCCAATGATGCCCTATTAACTTTATTCTTGCTCCCATTGGCCAATTTTCTTCCGGATGGAAGGGGGTACGCTTATGATAATAAGGTCAAACAATTTGCAAAGACCCATTAAGTAGAGTGATGCTTTTTGTACTTTAATCTCCCCTGGCGATTTTTATTAAACTCAGGAAGATCTTTCATGGTAATGGAGTTATAAGACAATCTAGCTGTTTACCATCCAATTTTGTATTCACCACTAGTAGCTACATAAATCCATTAGTACCAGATCACACTGAAGTGATGGGGTTAGAAGTTAACATCTAAATCCATAGGTTAATTGCTATAAAGCTATCATTGAGAAAAAAATAAGAAAGTCTGCAGTTTTAATCCCAACCTTAGTACGCTGGAAAAGCTGATTAGAGTCGACAAGAACATTTGCCGGGCGTGCTGTGGGATTGCTGGACGTGACAACGGCCAGTGGGGCGAAGTTGTACAGCCCCTCAGCCTGCTCTACCGCCTCACTGCGCTTACTGGAGGGGGCACTCTGGGTGGTGGGGGGCAATGGGGGCGCCAGGTGGTTCATCACAGCAGTAACCAACCCTCCACGGCCGCCTCCCATCATACCTACACTGCTCACTAGGTTCTCCCACAACATCTGCAAAAATATATTAATGTTTCTCAAGGCCTGTATGCTAAATCAGGGTAAAAAATTAAACATTAAATAAACATCATCATCATCCAGACTTCTTTTCCTACCCTAGGGCAGGGTAAGGAGTAGCAAAGTCCTGACAGTCCAAGTCTGCCCAATCCAATGGGCCACGCTTCCTTTCACTCATCATTCAAGCCCCAGAATCCTGGCTCCATCTGATACACCAAAAAACTTTCACCACATTCTGTAGCTTCACATTAACGTATCTGATACAGTCAATCCGAGCGTTGTCACGGTAAAAGGGATGCCAAATCCCAGATCATGCACTTCTCACAACACTCATCCAACCAGCTCAATCTCTTGTCAGTCCCCTAGCCTCACTGACTTCCATACCTCTCTTCCTCACACACTCATCCACCATATCCCTCCACCTTCTCCTTGGCCTACCTCACCTCCTCCCTCCTTCAAATTCACTCAGATATACCTTTTCCATCATTCTATTGTTATCCATTCTCTCTCCATGACTATACCATCTCAGTACACTCTCACTGATTCTGGTGTCCACAGACTTCCTCACTCTGCATCATTTCACAAATCACATTATTTCGTATCCTATCCACTCTCTGTACTCCCCATACATTCCTCAGCAGTCCCAACTCCACTGCTCTCAGTCTTGAATTTTCATTTTCAAGCCACACCATCGATTCACATCCGTATGTTAAAATTGGAACTAACACTCCTGCATGTAAGCCTCGCGCAGCTGCATTCAAACCTCTGTTTCTTATTGAGGCATTCACAGTACCAGCTACTTTCCTTCCTTGTGTCACTCTACTTTCCACTTCTTTTGCACATTTTCCTCTCTTTTCTATCACTGTACCCAGGTGTCTGAACTCTCTCACCAATTCCAGTCTCTCTCCATTCACTCTAACATCACACTGGGAGCCATCTTCTCTCTCTCGTTTACCGTCACTTTACTCTTTTCTACATTTATTCGCAAGGTATGACACTCAGACATCTGCAGGACTTTGCACTAGTCCATCAAGTTCTTGTCTGGTATTTCCAATTAGCACTGCATCATCAGCATACAACAAATTTGAGATATTCCATCCATCACCATTCATTACCAACTTCATCCCTCCCTCCATTATTCATGTTTTTACTTCTCTCATCATCCCATCCATATATATACCGAACAACCATGGGGACATTACACAACCTTGTCACACACCCACACTGACTGTGAACCATTCACTTAGATACCCATTTACCCTTACACATGCCTCACTACCATCATAAAAACTCTTGATGGCACCTAGCAGCTTACCATCTGCACCGTACACGCACAAAACCTTCCACAATCCTTCTCTGTCTACTTTCTAGTATCCTTTTCCCAGATCCATAAATCCTATAAACACCTTACTGTCCTTCTCACAAGCCTTCACTGTCTGTCTCACTGCAAATATTTGACCCACACATCCTCTGTCACTCCTAAAACCCCCCTGTTCATCACTCACTAGGACTTCTTATCTCTCTCTTACTTTCTCTATAATTCTTCCATATACCTTCCCTACAACACTCAATAAACTTATGCCATGATAATTCTTGCACTCACTGTGCTCACCTTTATTTATGTACAGGGGTACAATCACAACCTTTATCCATTCTGCTTGCACAGTTTCACTCATCCATGCTTTCTTACATATCTCCAACAAGCACTTCATTCCCCTCTCTCAACTACACTTAATCATCTCTGCATACATCTCATCAACTCCAGCTGCTTTCCCATTTTTCAGGCAGCTTCACAGCGTTCTTCACCTGTGCGAGTGTCACGTTTCCTGGCACTGCATTCCTTCTCTGCACACCCTCAAAGCCAATCACTTTTACAGCTGCTCTGCTCTCTCTACTCCCAATCATCAGACTTTCAAATTATTCTTTCAATCTGTTCCTTACTTCATCTCCACGGGTTAATAATCTACCACTTACATCCTTCACACTTTCACACTTCTTTCCACTATCAATTCTACATTTCTGCACCTTTTTCCAAAATAACTTCCTATTTTCAGAGTAATCTGCATTCATTTTTCTTCTTAGATCATCATTTACCACCTTCTTTTTCCTCTTCAATAGTCTCTTTACGTGCTTCTTGCTCTCAACATATTAAGTCGTTACTTCAATTGAACCCCTGTCCTGTAACCACTCTAGCCACTTCTTCCTCTTTTCCTCCACTGCTCTCTTAACCTCTTCATCCCACCATGCTGTACCTTTCTTCTTTGTTGTTACTCTTGCCACACCACACACTGCTTCAGCATTCCTAACTATGAAATCCCATATGCATTCCACAGGCTGTCCAGATCAATTTCATTCCAATTCACTGATTCTACCTCTTCTCCTACTTTGGTCCTGTATTCATCTGCCAATTCTTTGATCCTCAGTTTCTCAACTTTCAGACTTTCCCGCTCACTGCTCCTTTCTCTCCTGGTCCACCTCACTCCTCTCAGCTTGATCTTACATACCACAATCGTATGATCTGACAGACCTTCACGTCATCCTCTCACGGCCCTTGTATCAGCAACCATTCCCAGCATCGACCTCTCAACAAGCACGTAATCAATCAGGCACCTTTCAACACTATCCCCATTCCCTTTATACCATGTATATTTATATGCATCTTTGTGTTTGAAATACAAGTTACAAATGAACAACCTCCCTTCCTGACAAATCTCCTTCAGTCACTTCTCATTATCATTTTCTCCTGGTACTCCATTACAACCCATTACATCATCCTCAGGACCAGTGCCTACTCTTCCATTCATATCACCCGTTAAGGTCACTTTATAGCTCCTGGGCATTTCTCCCATTGCTTCATCCAACTCATCCCAAAACCTGTCTTTCTCTCACTTACTCCTATCATCACACAGTGCATATGCTACAATCACAGCCACTTTCACCTTCTCAAACCTGAACTTGGCAAATATATATCTCAAGCTGACACATTTGTAATCTCTCATACCACTCCGCCATACTCCATTCAACAACAAAGCAACTACTTCCTTGCATCTTCCTCACCCATTCATTCCCAATCTTAAACATTTCACACTCTCCCACTCCTCCATTTCATACCCTTTCATCTTTGTTTCACACAATGCCATCATGGCATATCTTGCACTCTTGGACACATTCACCACTTCCACCATCTTGCTCTCCCCATTCACACCTCTTACATTACACATGGCCATGCAAATCTGCCCATTTGGTTGGGGTCCTGGGCAGGTATTGGACCCTCTGAGGCTCTCTGAAACATTTGCCATGATTAAGTGATTTTAGATAGGGGAATCTGGGGGACACTTAACTCGACCAAGAACCCCGGTCATATGGTTACCACCCAGTATAGTAAATGGTCTCCTGGGTAGAGGAAACCATCTGGCTTGTCACTCGGTGTAGAGACCATAAGGCTCCCCTACACTGAGTGAGACGATGATTGGTGCCCCCACCTACCACTAAATAAACACAATTTAAAAAAAATATATATATCACACTCTCCCACAATATCTGGAATAATACATCAACATTTCTCAAGGTCTGTATGATAAATTACTCAAAAGTCACACATCAAGTAATTTTAATACAGTAATCATAAAAAAAAACAGTGCAACATAACCCCATAACTACCCTATTCAGGACATAGGAGACCCAAGATTAGGCCACAATAGTCCAGAATATTCAAACAGTAATAGAAGTAGAATCTACATGTTAGAAATTAATATGTAATTAGGTAATCTCATGGTGTAAAGAAGCTCACCTTCATGCCTCCAAGAGCAGCAAACTTTTCAAGAATGGTGGGGCAATCAAGAACTCGGGTGAAGAAGCACAGTGCAGGTTCTGACAATGAAGGTGGACTCCACCATCCACCTAAACCAAAACAAAACACAAAATCATCATTATTATCACCATCATGGCCTTAATTACCATCCATCCATCATCCAGTCCTATGTTGCCCTATGAGGAACATAGGAGCCTGGGGCTAGGAAAGTTGGTCCTGACAATTTAGATGAGAGTGGCTAGCCTCACTCATCCCTGAGTGGCATTATGTGAACAATAAACCCCAAACACCCCTTGGATATAAACCTACATAGGCTCAATCCGATTGTAGCTCCTTAATTACCCACTAAACTACCAGGTGCCATAATTTGGTTATATGGTTACCACCCAGCACAGAAAATGGTTTCCGGTGTACAGGAAACCATTTGGCTTGTCAGTCATAGCAGAGTCACCCATTGGTAGAAGGAAGAGGAAAGAATGAAGGAATGAAAGACAGAAGACGGAGTGCAAAGTCACCCGTAGGCAGAAGGAAGAGGAAAGAATGAAGGAAAGACAAGAGAGGAAGGAAGGGAGGGAGGAAAGGGCAGACACCCAATGCAGCACTACATCGAGTGAGTGGATGATGAGCGCCCCCACCTACCATCAAATACAAAAGTAACAGAGGCAATAACACTATCAACAAAGGCCCCTGTGAAATGTGCCATATCTCTATTCATTCATCTCTCAAGCCTTCGAAATAACACACAATTCCAGCCCAGGAAAATGATCCACACAAAATTATAAAGCACAGGGGGATACACGTTTCAAATATCATAGAACATTTGGCTGAAATCACATTATGATTTAAAGTTTACCTGCATGATAGTTTTGTATTGCTACTACAATCCATGTTCTAAGGGCATATTTCCAACTATACTCTTTTCACCATAATTTGGCCCTAATTTTCATCCTTTTGCAGCACATTTCATTAAGTTCAGTAATAGAATAAGACAATGCCATCGCTCTGCATTCTTTCCACAGCACTTCTACATGACTAGTATAATCTTCTAGTATTAATTTATCATTAGAACCCAGCAGTGATAAGAGGGAGAAGGTAATTCTGGGGCAAGTTAGAGTACGAGTATAGTTATCATCACCATCATCATCATTAGGACCTCCTTTCCCACCCTACGGCAGGGTGAGGAGTAGCAATGTCCAGACAGCCCAAGTTTGCCCAATCCAATGGGACACACTTCCATTTACTCATCATTCAAGCCCCCAAATTCCTGGCTCTATTTGATATGCCAAAAAACATCGACCACATTCAGTAGCTTCACATAAAAGTATCCAATAAAGTCAATCCAAACGCTGTCATGTTAAAACAGGGCGCCAAATCCCAGATCATGTACTTCTTCTCACAACACTCATCCAGCCAGCTCGATCTCGGCAGTCCCTTAGCCTCACCGACTTCCATCCCTCTCTTCCTCACACACTTATCCACTATATTCCTCCACCTTCTCCTTGGCCTACCTCACCTCCTCCTCCCCTCAAATTCACTCAGATACACCTTTTTCACCACTCTATTGTTATCCATTCTCTCCACATGACCATATCACCTCAGTACACTCTCTTCAATTCTGGTGTCCACCGACTTCCTCACTCCGCATCTTTCACAAATCACATTATTTCGTATCCTATCCACTCTCTGTACTCCACACACATTCCTCCTAAGTCCCATCTTCACTACTCTCACTCTTGAATTTTCATTTTCATGCCACACCATAGTCTCATATCCATATATTAAAGTTGGCACTAACACTTCTTCATGGAAGCCTCACGCAGTTGCAACACTCAAGCCTGTTTCTTAACAAGGCGTTCACAGTACCGGCTACTTTTCTTCCTTGTGTCACTCTACTTTCCACTTTTTTTGCACATTTTCATCTCTTTTCTATCACTGTACCTAGGTGTCTGAACTCTCCCACCAATTCCAGTCTCTCTCCATTCACTCTAACATCAAACTGGGAGTCACCTTTTCTCTCAAAATTACCACCACTTTACTCTTTTCTACATTTACTCTCAAGGCATGATGCTCACAGACATAAAAAAAACTCTGCACTAGTCTACCAAGTTCTTGTCCAGTATTTGCAGGTAGCATTGCATCATCAGCATACAACAATTTTGAGAGATTCCATCCATCACCATTCATTACCAATGCCATCCCTCTCTCCACTACTCATGTTTTTACTTCTTGAATCATCCCATCCATACATATACAGTATATATATATATATATATATAAAACACTGTGGGTATGATCTGGCATCCAGAGCAGGAAAATGTTAAGTTATGGCATTTCTAAGATATAAAGGCACTACTGTATTGACAACCAGACATATCATACTTTCAGGATATCAGGTCTGTTCAATACAAAGAAACTATTTCTTTTCATAACTTTAATATAACAGTATGGTATTTGATGAAGAGACTGCCAACAAACCTGGAGTTATGAAGGCAACAACTGGTCTGAGGATGAGGTCAGGGGTGGTAGCTTTGGTGTTAAGTGTGAGGAGGAGCTGATACAGAGCATCGGTGAGGGTCTCCCCAAGGCACAACTTCTCTGACACCTCCCCCGACACAGCACCCAGCAGCATGGACACACTACTCCCCTCACATGCTGCTACAGACTTCAGGAGTAGCTGCATTGTCTCTGTGTTTTGCAGTACTGGAAAGAGAAGGTGCTGTTGTTAGTCTACAAATACAGTACTCTGTACAAACATAGTATCACCATCACCATCCAAACCATATTTCTCAATCGTTTTTACTGCTTTATAAATGCTTCATTAGTTCAGTGTTAATAAACAAGTAATCACATATAATTTACAACTATCTGGGGGGGGGGATAATATATATATATATATATATATATATATATATGTATTTTTTTTCAATTATATCCAGTTAGTGGGAAATTTCGGCAAGTCAATCAACCCTAGAGCCCAATATAATTCAGTTCATAAAGGGTTTACTGTGTACAGTATATATTTTATCTTATTATGTACTTTGCATACACCTGCTTACAATTCTACATCACATACATCTTCTTACAACAATAAAGAACAAAACACACAATCTAGTCACCTGTATCAGCAAGGCAGGGTACACTGTTGGGAGCTGCGTGGGAACAGGTGTGGGGTGCAGTGTGCATGGCTTTGTGTTCATCTGTCTGGCTGGAGCTGGCATCACTTCGTTGCTGTTCCAGTTTGCTCGAATCCGTCAGTGACCCACCAGGGTTTTCCGCCTCGTAGTTGGTTGGTGCTGTCCGACTCTGGAAATACAGTACAGTATATACAAATATATGAGCTGATCTAATATCCAGTCTTTATCTTCCTTATGAACCAAGATGAAAAGGTAAAATGAAAAACTGATATAGTAATCATAAAAACCATCATACACTTGGACAAGTTCAAGCAAATGAGCTTCAAAAGGGGTCAGAAATACTTATAAAAAGAACAGAGTGTAAAAAGAGGATCTCATGTAAATGGAAGCAAAAGTTTTGCAACAGGTCTCTAAAAATGCAAAAATTACCTGTGCCGACTGAGGACTGAGAGGTGTCTGAGCCAGCTTGCGAGAGAGGTTGAGGAGGGAGCAGAGAAGGGCGAGGCGAGAGGGGGCAGGGCCCTGGCGACCATCTGAGCCAAGCACCGAGGCAAAGAGTCCGCCAAGCATGTTGGAGTTGTGGCTGGTGGCTCCATATGTCACACCCTCACTCGACATCAGGTGCCCGTGGACAAGGATCACTAGAGAAAATGGCAGTGGAAACAACCGATAGAATAAAGACAGTGTGATCAAACTAAAGCTCAGTGACAAGTTACATACAGAAATGCTGAAGACTTAACTAGTCTGGGAAAAAAAAAAAAAAAAATCAAAGTCCAAGATGAGGCTCTCAAACTATTACTCATAAGCATCTCTTATTTATTTTTCCAGAAGTTTCAAGCAACTGTTGGAGAGCAATTGGTTGGTTTAGGCACTTGGTTTAGCTTCTACTCTATAAAAAAAAAAAAAAAAAAAATTAGACATACTGCAGTTAGTCTCAGTATGGAATTTCTGCTTGCCATCCACACATTCGATGTAGTGCTGCTCTCAGACGTCTGCCCTTTCCTCTCCTCCATCCTTCTTTCCTTTCATCCTCTTCTGTCATTCTTTCCTCTTCTGTCATTCTTTCCTTCATTCTTTCCTAGTCCTTCTGCCTTCAGGTGACCTTACACTCCCTCTTCTGTCTTTCTTTCCTTCATTCTTTCCTCTTACTTCTGCTTGTGGGTGACTCTACACTGAGTGACATGCCAAATGGTTTCCTGTACACCAGGAAGCCATTTACTATGCTGGGTGGTAACTATAAAACCAAATTTTGGTGCCTGGTGGTTTAGCAGGTAATTACGGCACTCGAATCGGATTGAGCCGGTGAAGGATTATATCCAAGGGGTGGTTGGGGTTTATTGCTCACGTAGTGCCACTCGGGATGAGTGAGGCTGGTCACTCTCATCTTAAATGTCAGGACCAACTTGCCTAACCCCAGGCTCCTACATTCCTCATGGGGCAACGTAGGATTGGATGATGAATGAATCAATCAATCAATCAACTTCTGTATTTATACATTATAACTCAGTGTTACGCACCTCATAAGCTAACTTGCAAGCTGAAATTGGGACAAATTTAGCTGAAGGATATCCCTATGTCCCCTTATCACTGACCTATTGCTTTTGCTAAAATTTCTATTACACAGTGAACTAAAATCAATGTCAAGAAACTAAAAAGGGCTGACTGACTCCATCTTCATTTCCTGACCTGTAGCATTGATGATGGAGAGTGCAACATGCATCCTTTCCATCCCCTCATACTGCATGGAGAGAAGCGTTCCCAGGAGGCAACACTGAGCATCCAGAGGGCCCATTGCCAATGATATGGCCCCTTGTGGTTCCAGGAGGCACGCCACCAGTGTGAGAAGTGCCTGCTTTAGTGTGGTGCCAGGTCCACTAGAGGTGCTCACAACATCACAACGCACACGTAACCTTACTAGAAGGTCTTCCACAAGGCCAGTTACTGTGCTCCCAACCTGGAAAATATTGAGATGATAAGGTACTAATGAAAGCATAATGAAGCAAAATCGCATCAGTTAGTGATGAAAATATATAGTAACAGTAAATCTCAGGTTACTCCTTGTGTGGTGTAGGATCTTAAGAAAATGCTATCACTGATGATAAAACCTTATTAATGAAGCTAATGAACTATATTTTAATATACCACCCACAGCAGAGATTAATCATGTGCTGGAAAATATTGATGGTTGTCTAGCATAAATACAATGACTAACATGACAAAAACAGGACAAAATACTGCGTAACGTATATATATATATATATTAAAAACCACGAACCTGAAAAAGTTTATGTACTGAACGGGAGTATTTCAGTAAAATTCTCAGAAAAAAGGTTTCACGTAAGAATTCTGAACTGCCCTATAATACATAAAGTGGTACTTACAACATCACTCCTCATGTCTGATCCTGAGACACAAGAGCCAGTCAGTAGCTTCTGCAGTGTTGGAACAAAGTTGATGTCTGTCACTATATTGATGGCCATCCCACTCTGCAAAACAAAAAATAATCTTTCCATTTCTCTTACTGCAATACTTATCTAAACTGCAGTTCAATGGATACAAATGGAAACTACTGTATCAAAAGCTTCTCCTCTCCTCCTCCTCTTCTGTTTTTGTTTTCCTCTTTCTGATACATGAAGCAGAGAACTTGAGACAGGCATAAATAAACTCTGTGAATCAAAGATTTAAGCAACAAGTGACAAAACATATTCCTTATCACTGACAACATATAAATAAGCAAGAAATATTCAACAAGTGACACACAGATAAACATGAGACAGTTATATAAATAAGTATGCAACTCAAGGCAGCTTCATAAAAAGTAAGACTGTAGAATAAATAGTAACTGATTCAGTGTAGTACAACACACAAACATAATTTACCAACCACAGTAAAACAGTACAATAAATACAGTGATAAATACCATAGATAAAGATAGCTACAGAGTATAACTTGACAAACAGGGGAAAATTAATTATTTCATAAACATTAAAACACCCAAAGCAGTTGTATGAAAAGGCATCCCAAAAGACAAAGTTCTTTAAGAACTGATACATGGGAAAGAGACAACAGCATATAGTACGCCAAACATAGCTGTAGGCAGTACCTACTTATAAATGCTTCATTTAAAGTTATTTAATCATTAAGCTGGTGATGAATTTACTGCTTTGTCACTGAAAGCTCCTCTTGATATACATGCACACATTTTACAACTTAACTCCATCAATCCAATGACATTCTATATTTAATCCTTTGTAAAGCCCATTCGTTAGTAAGGATACACATCCGCTCATATTATCTACTGTAGAGTCGACTGTTGGTGAGATGTGGAACCATTTCACTTACTGCCTGGTGCACTGACCATCAATGTGCCAATAAGTGAGGGAATTAGTCCCAAATCTTACCAGCAATGGATACCATAGTACAGAAAACAAGATGTATATCGTTTCTCCTGAATGCAACTGTACCTCCAGATGTTTTTCTTTATTTATGAAGGATCTATGTAGTAAAGGAGTTAAATTAAGGCAGTATCTAACCCCTCATAATGTGTTTTCTAAGCTAAACAAAAACTTGAAAAAAAGGGGAGGTAGTGACAAGGGCAAACTGTACAAAAAAAAAAAAAAATGCCACAACACTCACAAGATCAATGTGGTCAGCATTGGTTGGGGGTAGGTGGTCCTGTGGTGTGTGGTTGCAGCAGAGGGTAAGAGTCTGCAGCACCAGGCACCAACACCGCATGCTCACACTCCCACTCCTACAAGATCGTAAAAGTGCATTTCACTGGGTGCTGTTTGATAGATCTAACAGTACTTGCCTATCCCATTCTGCTGCCTTCTGAGCATAGGAACCTGAGGCTAGGCTGCAACTACCACAGTTCAGAACATATAAGGAAAGGAGGCTGATCTATGCCCCTGGTAGTGAATTACACAACAGAAAAACCTCTGGTCACCTTCAAAACTCAAACTGTAGCATGTAAGCACCGGTCCATTCTTATCCAAGAGCTCTACCACCAGATCACCAGGCTTTCAGCTTAATAATTTCTGGGATCTGCTTCAAAAATTGTAGTAAAAAATTAAGGGCTTGCCATTCCTTTTTCAATTTTTCATCATCAACATTATCATCTAATCCTGTGCCGCCCCATGAGGAGCGTAACAGCCCGGGGTTAGACAAGTTGGTCCTGACATTTAAGATGAGAGTGACCTGCCTCACTCATTCCTGAATGGCATTACATAAGCAATAAACCCCAACCGCCCCTTGGAAGTAATATGACATAAGCTCAATCTGGCTGGACTGCCCTAATCACTAAACAACCCAGCGCCATAGTTTGGTTATATGGTTACCACTAGGCATAGTAAATGGCTTCCTGGTGTACAGGAAACCATTTGGCTTGTCGCTCAGTGTAGAGCCACCTGTAGACAGACGGAAAAGGATGGACAGAATGGAAGAGAGACATAAGAGGAAGGACGAGAGGAAAAGGCAGCCACCCGAGGGCAGCACATACAAATCTTAGTGTAAGAACATACCTGACCACTGCTGCAAGGAGTGCCGAGACTGCCCTGGGAGTGAGGGGGAGGGTGGGGGCAATGGATGGCGTGTATTTGCCCCCCGCCAGCTCCAGGTTAATGCTTAACCACAGACCCAGCACTGACTCTACATGGCTACCATCAAACTGTATGCAGAAAAGGGGAATACGTGTATTACACCATGTCCTACTGTATAACATTTTTTAAAATGGGAAAAAGGATAACAATAAAAAATATGGTACAGTAATCCCGCATTTTTTGCGGATTTTTTGTCTATGGTTTTGCCCTCTCGCAGATTTTCTTAGCATTAATAAGTTCAACAAAAATATCCTTGAATATACAGAAAAAAAAAAAAAATTGAAATTCCCGCAGCTTCCAATTGTAGCGCGGTAAACTCACGCCACCCTCTGTCCCTTTCCCGTGGCCCCTCTGCCAGTGTTACCATATCTAGCATAATTTTATTCTTTTAGCATAATTTTGATCAAATTTTCGAGTCTGGAATATTTTTTAGCATATTAGAAGTTTTAGAATCATTCTAGCATAATTTAGAATGGAATGGAATATTTTTAGAATAATTTTATAAAAGCTACAAATCAGAGAGAGAGAGAGAGAGGAATAAGGTAAGATGTTTGAATAGTTGGTTACTTTCAGTTTGGGCTTGGGTTGGATTAGGTTAGGTTAGGTTAGGTTAGGTTTAAGGTTAGGTTCGGTTTGGTTCGGTTAGGTTAGGATAAGTTTGAGCTTTGTACTTTACCCATGAAACCTAGGTTTTTCCGATGGATTTTGGTATGATTCATTCGATTTTCAGCTTCATTTCAGTCGGAAATGACCATTTTCTGTGTTTCCCCCCCTCCCTATAACCCCCGATTCCCCAAAGATCCCTCATTATTTCAGGGGGATGGGGGGTGGGGTCATATCTCAAAATCTGGTTATTTCCGACGGAAATGATGCTCAAAATCGAACGAATCACATCAAAATCCATCAGAAAAACGTAAGTTTCGTGGGAAAAAGCAGTATGGGTAGATACCGATATTTATCCTCTTACTGTATGTAGGTTCATCTTAATATTTTCATAGTAAATAATATATAATTAATATGTTGCACGAATATGTATAGAATTTTATCATTTAGCTTCAAGTTAGCATAATTCATTTTTTACTTGGAACAAATTTGCTCAAACTAGCATAATTTTTTCATTGCCCTAGCATAATTTCGTTGTTTGGATATGGCAACACTGCTCTCTGCCTCGCATTCTTCAGTCCACGCCTGACTGCCTTAAGTGGCTGTTGTGGTTGTAACCACACTATGATATGAGCCTCTTGCCTCCCACTTGCTTTCCACATGGCCCCAGGACGTAAGCCAGCCTCACCAAAGGCTAATAATACAATTAGTAAGAACTCCAAAGTGACAAAACGATCAAGTTATGACCTTAGCAGAGAAAATTGTGTTACTGGACAAGCTAAGAAACGACCGTGCGAGTGTTTGCTATCACCAGTTAATGCATCTTTTTATTTTGTACTGTTTTGTTAATAAATGTGTAGATAATTGTGTATTACAGTACGGTGTTTACGTTTTTCCTTCATAATGGAGTATGTGCTTTCAATCTTGTAAGAAGGTATTTCGGGATGAGTATGGAGGTTTCGGGACAGTTCGCAGTCACAACAAACACAAAACAATTCGCCTTCATTAATGAAGATAGCTATGGGTGACGCTAGAATATAATTCAAAGGCGACTACAGCGAGGAAGAAACAAGTTAATTATTGACTAAAGGTGCAACTAATAAATAATATCCAGAACCTACGCTACTGAACATAGACTTTGCTGGATCCCCCTGAAATATAGTTATTAAAGTATTGATTAATTAATAATAAGTATATTGATGAAAGTATTGATTAGTATATTTATAGAATGGCGGGGAATCGTCCAGGGTGCGAATTGTTCTGAAGGGGAATCGTCCATGTTTTGACGGGGAATTGTCTGACGGGGAATTGTCTCGCAATCAGTATGGACGTGGACTGTGTGATGGGCAGCATGGTGGACACAAGTGCAAGTTTTCAATTGTTAATAGAGTATTCGCGGAATTGACTTTTCGCGGGGGTTACAAGAACGTAACTACCGCGAAATATGCGGGATTACTGTACTGTAGTTTGATACCGTACCACTTAATCTAATACACACAGCAATACTGCAAATTAATGCTGTAGCATCCCCTACACATCATCTATAAAAAAAAAAAAAAAAGGACAGTTAAGAGCTTACTTATACAGGAAAATAATAATAATATAAAAAATAATAATAATAATCTCGTCTTTTGTTTCTCAAAAGTGCAAGTTCTTCCATTGGAAATTCACTAGCGCTCGACACACATATACAGCAAAAGCTTGATATAACGGAATAATTCAGTCAACCCCTACTCTGTTTTATCAAATATTCCGCTTTCTCAAGCTTCTGTTCCAAAACCATAGATGGAATGGAATTTTCCGGAAATTTGCGATTTTTCCCATGTTGCTTCCCTAACTCATGACCTGAAGCCTATACACAGTTGCTACTAAATAGCTTCTATTGCTACACACACACACATGCTGCCTATGCTAGTCATAATGATACACACAGAACAGTCAGAACCCACAATAATAATAATAATAATACGGTTATTAAATAAAACAGTAAAAAATGATACACACAGAACAGTCAGAACCCACAATAATAATAATAATATGGTAATAATAATAAATAAAACAATAAAAAAAACACCTCCAAAGGGGGGGATATGACTTATTTGTAGAATTATGCCTGACACAGCCCCCCAAACATGTGTCAGGCATGATGCTTCGACATTATTTCTAATTTCTAGCCCAAAGAAAGTCTCACCCTTTCCTTTTTTTCCTGCACTTAGGCACGGTGAACAATTGGTTTGCTGATTTTCTACAGAAAAGGCACAAAAAAGTTTGTAATGCCAAGGTAATCACGCACACTTGGAGAGAAGATTTGAACTGTGCGGGGGTTGCTGGTAGACTGCGGCGAGGTGAGCGGCCTCACCCAGCCTGGGACAAAGCAGCTTGTTGCCGTGGCCTGTGACAAAGCACCGCACTTTGTGATCGATCAGAAACGTTCCAATACATCACGATTTGTCCACAGCCACGGACAAACTGGCTTGTTTCCATTACGGAAACCTGATGCCTCGCAACAGAACAGAAAACTTCCGGAATATTATGAGAACCTTCAGGAAAAAAAATTGTTCCATTTTCTCAAGCTTCCGTTTTATCCCGCGTTCGTTATATCAAGCTTTTACTGTACATTACTGTTACAATTACATCTCTCATATACAATACAAAGTTCATCAGTATAAAAAAAAGTGGCACTAATTAAATCCCATAATCATCTGTCACAGTACCTGTCTCTAGATCGTAGCATTTCCAAAAGAGAAATGCTTTTCACTGTCCCTTAAAGAATTCAACAGAAGAGAGTTGTTTCATGGACAAAGGCAATCTATTATGTAACCCTGGGGCTCTATACCCAAAATAACAATCAGGGAAAGATAACTGGTGAATGGCTCCAGGCTCGTCAAGACGCAAGGAATCATCTTCACTACGTAACATCACACTTGGGCACGTCGATAGGAATTTTAACTATTCAGCAAGATACAGCCGAAGCACAATTTAACAGACTAATTCAGCCAACCCCCCTTCCGTTATCTCGAAATTTCCGCTAAATTGAGTTCTGTAACCAAGGCTCAGTATGAGGGAAGCTTTCTGCAAAAACCTCGAAGGCAACTGTCATGCCAAGTTCCAGACAATGCGCACACACACAGAACAGATGCTAATAGGTCCAGGATCATGTAAAGGCTGGCTCAGGCGGGCAACGTGACCCAGGCGATGCGCAGGAACATGTCGCAACACCGTACAGGAATGATCAAGTGTGCTGGTGAGGGGAAAGTTTCCAGTATTGGCTCTCATACGTGCTCGTTTTTACTAGACTTTTTCCGGTAAGTCGATGGTTTTGCGAAAGGAATTTCCTTAACAGAATTACAGTAATCACTCGATTATCCAACATAACAGGGCCAAAGGCATGTCCGGGTAATGGCTCTGTCCGGATAATGGACTTCTTCCCTAGCTCCCCTTCTTACATACCCTAACTTTGAATACCATTAAAAAAGGCCACTACAGTACATCATACAACACTTGTTCCTGGTGTTTTACACTACCGTATCTGGTGAAACAGACCTATAAACAACGGCCAAGCAATAACCATGGTCAAGCACACCCATCAACCACAGGCAAGCAATCACCACCACAGGGCCATACCCTGCAGTGACATGAAAAAATACCATATTGCACAGTACTGTACATGATAAGACTGGCTACACAAGAAAAATCCAGTGGGCACACAAAACATTATGGCAACATGGAATAAAATCATGGTAAAATAGAATAAAATCATGGAACATTACAATAAGCTAGAATAAAATCAAGGAACAGTGCAGTCAGCTCGAATAAAACTGGCTACACAAGAAAAAGGCAAGGAGCACACAAAACATAATGGTTAAATGGAATAAAATCTTGATAAAACAGAATAAAATCATGGAACAGTACAGTAGGCTAGAATAAATCAAGGAACAGTCCAGTATCTGGAATAAAATGAAGAAAACATTCACAATTCCTCACAGGGCGTCGTGTGGAATAACCCACTAGCTCCTTGACTCTGGCTGTTGCATAGTGGCTGGCAAAGCTGTTGCACTGCACAGTACAGTAAATCCCATGTGGTCTAGTAGCGTACCCTGATAGGCTTAGTTGCAATAGGCATGCGACAAATAGCAAGGCCTGAAGCAGGTAGGGGATCACCACAAAAGCAACCATGTGCACCACCATGACAACTTTCGTGGAGATGTTTACTCAGTGGCTATTGTGCCGGAAATCAGAATGACCAAGTTTGTTCTCTGTAAGGAAACCAAAAAACTGTACAGTAATCACTCCAATATCCGACGTAATAGAGCCATAGGTAGGTCCGGATATTGGTTCTGTCCGGATATTGGGCCCCAGCTTATGGACTTGTACTTATGGACCCTAACTCAGAGAAACACCTATACAACTCCCTCTGGATATGCATAGCACCTATTTAAGACCCAAATCACACCAATAAGGCACATAAATGACTGAAATAAATGCAAAAGAAACATAAAATGAGGGTTTAGAAGTAGGTTCATACAATAATAAACATTCTGGTGACTGGCTCCTGGACTGGTACTTATGGACCCTAACCTAGCCTAACTCAGAAAAACACCTTCCTACTGCACATGCCTAGCTCCTAACACCCTATTCACACCAATAAAGGACATTAAAGAGTGAAATGAGGTAAGTATAGTATGGAAAAAAGTACAGTATGAAACATTCTTATGTCTGGATAGTGGGGATGTTCGGATATTGGGCGTCCGGATATTAGAGTGATTACTGTACTTCCTTTTATTATCTTACCTCCATAGACAGATGTAAAAGTATCTTCTGGAAGACATCTGTGAGCAGCTCCACACTGGCAGTCAGGTCCCCAGGTCCACACACCTCACTCTCACTCCACATGCTGTTGCTAACCTGCATGATTACAGAAAAACCATATTCAATTAACACATTTCAAACTTTTACAGCACATAAGCATAAGCTACACTTTTCTCTGGATGTATCTGACAGTGCTGTCAAGTCACAGGTCACACAGTCATTCAAATTCATGTGTAATTATTGGTTGATTTTGTTCCTTCTGCTATGCTGTTAAGATCACTCTAAATAGCGACAAAAATGAATCAGTGATAAGTATCATAACTACCATCATTTCTTTGCCACTGACAAAAAGGGTTGATATATTTTAAAAGAACAGGAGGAAGAAGGCAAAAAAGGAAAACTAACACAAGAGCAATCCAAGATTGCAAACCTCTGCCAAGGCTAAAGTGCAGGCATTGTAGGCATTATTTATCAAGTTAGAAGCAAAAATGTTGAAACTGCCACTATCCTGCAATGGTAAATATTCCTTTTAAAAATTCCTGGATCCAGATGATGATCCAGATCATCACCAAAACCTCATGGACTGTTCCTTGCACCATACCCTACCCCTCCAAAAAAAAAAATCAGCAAAATCTGTTCATAACCTTTTGAGTAATCTTGCTAACAGACAAACATACAAACAAATGGACACCAGCAAAAACATAACCTCCTTGCCGGAGGTTAAAAGTGTCCAGAGGAAAGGACACACATTAATTCTATTCAAGCCTTCAAAATTCTCAACTCCTCACAGACATACAGATTTCACATTATTGCTACAATATGTTCTTACAACTGTGTCAACTCGGAGCAAGAAAAGTGCCAGTACAGTACCTTGAGTGGAGCCGTTACAGCCAATGTCAGGCGTGAGGTGTGGACTGCTGCCATCATGTGGAGGCGAAGCTCAGCCAAAAGAGACACCCCTGCTTCTAGCCTGGCATCTACAGCAGTCGAATGGTCCATGCCTGGGTGGGGCGAGGCCAGGGGAGCACCTACCAGATCCCCAACTCGTCCGTCCTTACCGCTGCGTGAGGCCGGGTTGTTAGGTAGTGGGGGCGGCAGGTACGAGGGAGGGAAGCTGTAATACGCACTACCTTAGATCCTCACACTACCTACACCTACAACTATAACTATGTATAAACATCACCATTCATCATTTATCTATCTATCTATCTACAGCCAGACACCTTCATGCCAGAAAGGGTGGATCTAAATACTGCTTCCATGTGTCCCTGTCCTCTGTCATCTGGTTGCTTCCCTCACATGCCTATCCACCCTATCTCATCCTCAGTTTCCCTTCCCCTTCTCCTCTGCCGCCTCACTCACCTACCCACTCATAGTCATTCTCTTATTCTTCATTCTCTACCAACACTTCCAGCACATCTACATCAATACCAAAAGGCTTCCTCATTTGTTTGTCTGTTTCCTTTATACAGCTCCACATACTTCTCTCAAGTAAATCATTTCCACTCCTCTCACTACTAACCTATTTTCTACTATGGTAATAAACAAGACAGGCTCTACACTCCTAATGGGGCAATAAAGGACTGGATGATGGATGAGTTGGTAATAAGAACAGAAACAGGGAATGGAATAAAGCTATGCAGGTCACACAGCAAAATAGGTTACACATGCATGCATTCACCAATGAGGCATTTAAAATTCTCAGCTCCATCCCGCATGCAACACCCTCCACACATTGCTTCACATTTATTCATGGAGGCAATAAGTGTGATGTAAGGCCATTCCATTAAGTGCTTATGTTACAGAAAGGAAGCAATGGTGCATCTCATACTGGTACAAATTTTGCTGTTTATTTCTAGCTTCTGACAATTTTATTGCTACAATAATACCTATACCCTCCTTCCTCATACTTTCAAACACCACAACAAGATGTCTTCTTTACAGCTTTCTGCACAACCTTCTCTCTTACTTTCCATCACCCTAATTTAAAGTCCCAAACTTCATAATCCGTAGATTCCATGGCTTTGCTAATGTAGGTAAATGAAGCATTAAAACAGTAATAGCCGATTCCTAATTACCCCTCTTTGAGATGCTGGTCTTAAGGCTAGACTAACACAATCTGGTTCACTTCAAGGTTGATGAGTGGCCTACTTCCCCTGAAATCAAACCCATGTTACTGAAAAGGCAGTTACTCTGATTAGGCCATCTAACCATTAGACCACCATGTGGCTTTACAATCTAAAAAACTCATGACATTGCCTTGAACACCTATAAAGAAAATTAAACATACACGGATTCAAGGTGTACTCACTGTGACATGGCGAGCTCGATAGAAGTGAGGGTATTAGAGGCAGCAAGGGGGAGGCAGGGCATGTCTGCAAGGTACTCCCCAATCATGTCCTCACTCTCAGAACTATCCTCCAGCTCCAAAAATGAATACTTTCCTGAGAATCATTAAAAAAAAAAAAAAAACAGGATGTAGCTAATGCTTTTACAATGACAGTGACTTTATATTATTACTGCAACCCCTACGAGTATATTATTTTATCCATCTTTGGAGAGACAACTTATAGCACAGGGGCTATATACAACCACCATTTCCATCTTCAGTGCAATAGTGTCTTGCATATATTATTCCTGCTACGAACAGACAACTTCATTCAGCTTAGGGGAGACTTCTTGCAGTGAAGGAGACAGGGAAAATCATTCTTATCTCCAAAATTGAGAGATCTTTCTGTCCTTACCTTTAGAAAATACCTTTCTTTCTGCCAAAATAAAATACTGTACATACACTGACATCATCATCAAGGGGTTGCTGGGTGGTATGAGTCATGGTTGAGAAATACCTCACTACAGGTTTATATTCATGTTCCAGTACCTTCAGCTAAAAATACACTCAATTTACAAGATACTCCATATATTACAACTACCTATCAATCATGTATTTATCATCATCATCATCATCATCATCATCAGGAACTCCTTTCCCACCCTAGGGCAGGGTGAGGAGTAGCAATGTCCAGACAGCCTAAGTTTGTCCAGTTCAATGGGCCACGCTTCCATTCACTCATCATTCAGGCCCCCAGAACCCTGGCTCTATCAGATACACCAAAAACTTTCACCACATTCTGTAACTTCACATAAATGTATCCAACAGAGCCAATCGAAACGCTGTCACATTAAAAAGGGGTGCCACTTCTCACAACATTCATCCAGCCAGCTCGATCTCTAGTCAGTCCCCTACCCTCACCGACTTCCAAACCTCTCTCATTCACCATATCCCTCCACCTTCTCCTTGGCCTACCTCGCCTCCTTCCTCCTTCACATTCGCTCAGATATACCTTTTTCATCACTCTATTGTTATCCATTCTCTCCACATGACCATACAATCTCAGTTCACTCTCTTCAATTCTGGTTCCTCACTCCGCAACTTTCATAAGTCACATTATTTCACATCCTATCCACTCTCTGTACTCCATATACATTCCTCAGCAGCCCCATCTCCACTGCTCTCACATCTGACTTATCTATTTCATGCCACACCATAGTTTCACATCCATATGTTAAAGTTGGCACTAACACTACTTCACATAAGCCTCATGCAAGTGCACACTCAAGCCTCTGTTTCTTATCAAGGCCTTCATAGCACCAGCTACTTTCCTTCCTGATGTCACTCTACTTTTCCACTTCTTTTGCACATTTCCTCTCTTTTCTAACACTGTACCCAGGTATTTGAACTCTCACCAATTCCAGTCTCTCTCCATTCACTGTAACATCACCTTGACAGCATATATATATATATATATATATATATATATAGATATATATATATATATATATATATATAGATAGATAGATATATATATATATATATATATATATCGATATATAGATATATATATATAGATATAGAGATATCTATATATAGATATAGATATATATATATATATATATATATATATATATATATATATATATATATAATACAAAACACAGGTTTGGACACAGCCAAATAAGCTAAAACATTAGTTTGTTCAAGATTTTAAAAATTCAACATGTACTAAAAACTAAAGTGTCAGTGTACATAAAATACAATGCTAGGGCACTGGTTAATGATCAATAAAAATATATTATATTTCTGGCTCTCACTTGACACTAGGTGCTGGAGAGGGACATTTTCATTTAGTGGCACCCCATATGAGCTTCAGTTCCCTTCTCCCCTTGAAAGGAGAATGGTGAACCGCTGAAGAAAGGCAACTTCAGCCTGCAATCCACTGAGTTTGCATTCAGATCTGTCTGAGGCCACAACACAATGACACACTAAAAAGGAAGGTAAGAAGTAAGAACACGAGGTGAGAACACTCACCTGGCAAGTCATCATCCTCCAGTGTGGTGTAGTGTGTAGTCGCCATATTGACCACTGGTGGGCTAAGTGGTGTTGCTGACTGATCTGCCTGGCAGGTCTGACCGGCCACACACGTCCCACCCAATGTACTATCACAGTCATCTTGAGGGGAGGCCAATACAGTTTCCCCACTCACAGTCCCATTTGCAGTTACACCTTGCGCCGCTGAGCTAGCTGACCCTGAGGCCAGCGGGGGGGTTACAGAGGAGGTGGTGGCAGAGTTTCTGGCGGCATCTAGCACAATGTCGAAGTTGTCTTCATCACGGTGGTGGTCTGCATTCACCACTACTGTCCCATACATTCGCTCACCTAACACAAACAGAAATAAAATTACACTTTCTCACTGACAGGACAATGTCTAAAATGGAAATTAAGCATTAAAATTATGCAAACTATGAATTCTATTATATTCTTTCAGCAACATATCAATAATGAATATAAACTGTCAATAAAATAAGTACCATAGTTACCGCTACTGATAAATCTAACACTGCATTCGTCATAACTGGACAATTGGTTATAAATACAGACCAATGCCATTTAACATCCTAAAAAGTTAGCTTTACCTTTGTTTTAACAAAAACGATGATAATGATGATACTATTGCTACTGATGATAATAGTGTGATAACAGTGTGCATAGCCTGACCTTCAAGTATGTCTTGTAGGAGGCAGGTGAGAGCATGGAGTGCCCAGGGAGCACCCCAAGTGGTGTCAAGGGTGAGAGCATGTCGCAAGAGGGCCCCCAGCTGGTTACTGCTCACTATCTCACCTACAGATGGGCTTGGACGCACCACACTCACTAGCCCACCAATAACCTGAATTTAAAAACTCATGTACAGCAGTGTTTACCATCTGCATCCCACTTCAGAATCATATCAAATACCATCTGACAATATTATCTTTATGATATATTTTTTTTCATTTGTCTCCTCCAACTCAGTCTAATGCTCCAATGATGTACATGGTTTGTTACAAGCAAATTTCTAGTTCATTTCTATATCTATAATTATGAACTGATACTGGTATAACAAAATGTTAAGCTATGGTAGTCTTAATGGTTATCTTAAAAATTACCATAATAAAAAAATGACTCTAATGGTTATCTTAAAAATTACCATAATAAAAAAATGACCCTCAAGTCTCGACTTACTTTGCAGGTTAGTAGAAACGAGTCAACACAACATGGTGAACTGGAATTCATGAGTAGTTTTACAAGACCATGAGCCACTGACAGGGTTGTGGTACGGTCCAGTGGTGTGAAGGCTTCGGTTGGGACATCACTGTCATCTTTGCGGGCCCCGGCACCCCCAGATGAGGAGGAGGCTGTCCGGGAATACCGTCGCACAATGGAGCGACGAATAGTGTCAAGCTTCTGGTAAATTTCACCACTCAGCCCAGCCAATACTTGCTGCAAGGAGACAAACCATGTAACTGACTAAATACAGTTTGTATACTTTGGAGATTTTAGTTATGGCTGTTCAATACACAGGTTGTCCCTGTTATAACGATGAGATGCATTTTGGAAAACCCATCGTTGAGCCGGGGTATCGTTAAAAAGGGAATGTTATAATATAGAAAGAATAGGGATGCGTTTGGGAGCCTTGGGATTCCCCCCCCATCCAAGTCCCAAAACCACCCAAATGAGTCCAAAAACAAGTTTCTAGCTCACTTAAACCCCGAAATAACTTTAAAACAAGCTAAACTATGCCTAAAAGCAGTTTACAACTCACCTAAACCCAAAAATAAAATCTGAAAATCAAAAATAAAGTGTGGAAAAAAAAATCAAATCTAGTAAACTGTACCCAAAGTGACACTATTCACCCCACCTATGACTAAAACACATTAATCAAAAACAGTTTATAAATCAACCTAAACACAATATTAAAGTCTAAAATATCCATCCATCCATCATCCAATCCTACGTTGCCCCATGAGGAGCGTAGGAGCCCGGGGCTAGGCAGTTGGTCCTGACATTTAAGATGAGAGTGACCAACCTCACTCATCCCTGAGTGGCATTATGTGAGCAATAAACCCCAACCACCCCTTGGATATAAACCTTCACCGGCTCAATCTGATTGGAGCACAATAATTACCCACTAAAAACACCAGGCGCCAAAGTTTGGTTATATGGTTACCACCCAACATTGTACATAGTTTCCTGGTGTACAGGAAACCATTTGGCTTGTCACTCAGTGTACACTCACCCATAGGCAGAAGAAAAAGGAAAGAATGAAGGAATGAAAGACAGAAGAAGGAGTGTAAAGTCATCCACAGGCAGAAGGATGAGGAAAGAATGAAGGAAAGATAGAAGAAGATGGAAGGAAAGAAGGATGGAGGAGAGGACAGGGCAGACACCCGAGAGCAGCAATACATTGAGTGAGTTGATGGTGAGCGCCCCCACCTACCAAAAAAAAAAAAAAAAAAAAAAAGCATAACCAGGGACTGGCCATCGATAGGCAAGGAAGCGTGAAAATTTTTTCACACCGCTAAAGTAGGGTATCGTATTGCAAGGCAGACCTGTAACACACCAACATTATTCATGATACCATGGTTGAAGAAAAATCTCAGGTCAAAGGCACATACAAATGCTCTCTCTCTCTCTCTCTCTCTCTCTCTCTCTCTCTCAAAATACTCACCCCTGAGCCAACTTCCCCAAGACTCTTAGTGGCAGTCTCAAGATTGACCAACTGCTGCTTGTGGTGATGAACGAGGCGCTTCCTGAGGCGTTCCCGTGAGGCCCGGGGTGCGCTGCGACTAGCCTCAGACCCACGTCGCTGCAGACATGTCTCGGCAGCCAGCCAAGTCCACCGCCCACCTGTGGAATCAAAATTAACACCATACAGTTTCCTCTTAACCCATGGTTTGTGGCAAGGAAATTGTGCAACAGGCTTGGTGGAGTGGCAATGTGGCCAATTTACTGACCATTGCAAAATGACTCCAAATGTACAGTACATCACTGTCTCAGAAATGGTACTACACACCAACCCATGAAATATGCTTGTTCAACTCACCACAGTTATGGAGTAATTCTATCTATCTACCTATTGCCAAATGCCTTAAACCCATAAGGGGTGGCCACAAACAAATCGCCTCCATGTCGCCATGTCCCCTGACATTTCATTGCCCTGCTCCCAGCTCACACCCTCTTCTCTCATATACCTCTTCACCTCATCCCTCCATCTCATCCTTGGCCTCCCCCTCCCTCTCCCCCACTCCACCTAACTCACATACACTCTCCTCATCAGTCTCTTAATCTCCATCCTCTCCACATGGTCAAACCACCTCAATGTGTTTCTCCTAATGCTTCCTATCACATCCACTTCCATACCACAATTCTCCTTCACTTCCTCATCTGTCAGTCTCTCTCTCTCCATGTGACTCCACATGCTCCTCTTAAATAATTCATTTCCACTGCTCTCACTCTTGACTTGTGTCCCTCTGACAAGATCCAAGCTTCACTTCCATACATTAAATCTGGTATCACAATACTGTCATGCAGTAACTTTTTCACTTCCATGCTCACTTCCCTGTTTCTTCACTGCTTTCAAAGAACCTGCAACCTTTCTTTCTTGTTGTATTCTTTCAAACACTTCACCCTCTAAACTTCCATCCTTACTCATCACACTACCCAAGTACTTAAATGCACTCACATTTTCCATTTCCTCCTCATCCCAGTTGGTGGGAAACCAACAGCTATACAAGAGGAACTCACTCCTGTCAAAGCCTTAGTGTGTTGTCAGTTAGTCTAATAAGCCACAAAGCGAGCACCATGAGCTACTTCTGATTATTTATGTCACCTTTCCTTCTCTTCCTTTAGCCACAGTTGGCCTCGCATTTGGCTTTATCATCAAAAACACCTTTTTCAAAACATGTCTTAAACTTCCTCAGGTGCAAACATCATGGTATATGGAAGTGCATGAATCTCGTTCACAGTAAACAGTATTACCTTCTTTTGGGGTTAAAAACAGGGGAAGAGGATGGGAGAGGATAGAAAGCCTAATATCCCATAAAAACGGTGTAATGCTGCTTGTCAGAGCAACTTTGTGGTGTGTTGGTAAACAAACCACTCATATGAGGCAGGTTGCATGCCCCCCGAGTTAACTAATATGGAGTAAGTGGATGGTGAGATACAGGTACAGATATGGAACCCAACCTCGGTACTCTTTCCCACACCCCACTGTGGCTAGATGCTGTCTACTGTAAGGGAACATCGAATCGCTGCACAGGATGGTTGTTTCACGGGGGCGGTTGCTAACCTGTAACTGATGGGTCTGCTTAGCCAGACTGATCAAGGTTACTCAACAAAATCATCGTCATCATCATCTAATCCTGTGTTGCCCATGTGCAGCATAGGAGCCCAGGGCTAGGCAAGCTGGTCCCGACATGTAGGATGAGAGGGACTAGCCATACTCATCCCTCAGTGGCATTATGTGAGCAATAAACCCCAACCACCCCTTGGATATAAACCGACACAGGCTCAATCTGGTTGGGGCGCCTTAATTACCCACTAAATATGTTACTATTACTATTACTGTTACCAACTCACCATTCTCCTTATTCTTATCGCTATCACTCTTGCGAGGAGGTGTGAGGGCATCCAGGCAGAGAGAGAGATAGAGGAGCAGCCACGACACTAGGTGGGTATCCACATGGGTGCCCATGGAGTGCCACGGCTGCCAGGAGGAGGCATCAAGGCTTGGGGCCGGCACTGGGGCTGGGTCTGAGGTTTGGCCATGCAGCTGAGCCGAGAGTACCCGTAGAATGGCATCAATCACCTGGCTCCCACGCCCACTGCCAACACTCTTCTGACCCAGGAATGTCAACAAGGCAAATACTCTGGAAGAAACAGGAACTCTCATTGGTAAAATAACACATTAAAGCCTTTATGAAATTCTTTCCCAGCACACAGAAAAAAAACACCCACCCTCCCACCCATACACACACACCACCAAATGGTCAGCTGGAGAGTAATGAGTGAAGCTGGAGGAACCGAGCAATGTAATGGTGGGTAAAAAATAGTTGGGAAGCAGGGTGTGTTATTGGTTGAGAATAAAGTGACCATGAAGGGCAAGGAACTACAGTAATGTTAAACAATAAATGAGAAAGGCATCAAAACACCCAAACAACACTAAACTTAATGCTACATGAAAGACACACCAACACAAACCTAGTTGCTGGGAAGTGGAGTGTGTTGTTGGATGAGAAGAGGGTGACCATGGTGGTGGCAAGGAAGTCCCCCCACCATGGTTGGCCGGCACAGAGACGAGCCAGGAGTGAGGCCACACCCACCTGTGCACCCTTTGGTCCTCGCACACACACCTGCTCCACCAGCACCTTGGCTTGCTCTGGACCACACCACTCCAGCAGGTTGTGGGGTACCTTTAATGGAAAAACAGTAACTGAAAAACTGCTTATTAACCCCTTCAGTATGGCGACCTTGTATATTTTATTCATGCAACCACAAGACTATTTTATTCAGCTCACAAAAGATTTTCACACAAAAATGATTAAACAGATTTCATTAATACTGTCCCTATGAAAGACCTCAATCAAACTGAAAAAAAATTGTCTGGAGGCAGCAAGAATAAAATATGACCGACATCTTACAACTGAAAGGATTAAAAGTTCCATCATTTATAGAAAAACTACCAATTAAAGTTTCATGATCCATAGCAAAATTACCACTCAAAGTTCCATCACTCACAGAAAAACTGCCTGTTAAAGTCTGATTAACTGCAGAAAAACTCCAAACTAAAGTACCACCACTGCACAGTTATGCAGATCTGCCAGTTACACGAAGTTACAGCATCATACCAGCTGTTTGGAAAAGTATGATATTCTAGAACATATCTTTGACTTAATATGAGAACTGCCTGTGTACTAACCGACATTCCAGGTATAGGCAGTGATAAAGTCAGTAAACAGTTGAGGAGGTACTGCATCAGCGTCGCCAATTTGTCCGAAGGGCATGCAGCAGCGGTCACCAACTGCTTGCTGTGATTGCTGGCGTTGTTGGCAAAGGCAGTGGGTGGACTCTCCCCGCCACTGCCACTGCTACTGCCGCCACACACACTCTGAAGTCTTCTCATCACCGAAACCACTAGGTTCAGGTGCTGCTGCTCCAACATGCACTCCTACAGACACAAAAAAATCAATGAATTACAGTATTGTAGGTAGACAGTCAGGAAATGTCAACAACTTCAATATTAGAGGTATCCCCTATGCTGACCAAAATCTGGAGACAATAAGAATACTGTACAATTTTGTAAAACTATCACTGTACACTAGAGGTTAATGATTATATGTTAGTTACTGTACTGAAAGATTCTGATGAGAGAATTCAGTATTACATCTTGTAGGATTATACTGTCACAACCCATACATATTATGCTAGCAATTTCTTCACAAGTAAAACGAAATAATCTTCAAACCAAAAAAGACCTGGGGTGAGGCCGTACAGTGTGACATGGCTGCTAATGTACAACTGTGGCTTTAGTTTACTGACCATGGACTACAAAAGAAAGGCTAAATTCTTACAATTCGAGAAGAAAATGTGTAGTCAACTTCAGTTTACTGATTAAGGTCTATGAGAGAATGGAATGAAACTCACACTTCAAGGACAAAAATTTGTGCAACTGGAAGAAGCACCTTTCATACATAGAGAGAGAGAGAGAGAGGAGACTCTGTGGTACAGTGGTAAAGTGTGCGATTTCATACACTGAAGAACGAGGGTTCGAGCCCTGCCAGGGTAATAAACTATGGGAGCGTTCTTCTGGCCACGTACTGCTTAGCGGACATAAGGGGTGCTGTGGCTGAACCAGTGTTACATACTATACAGTATGCTTGCACCCAGTCGGCTTGCACGGGCAGATTACACTTGGTTCACAGTCTACTCACACATCCAAAGCCACTCCAACACAACAGTTACACTTACAAGCACTTCTCACCCTGCATACAATCTCTACCAGACAGCCTAAGCCACTTGGTAGAAATACATTGGCTGTATCATCCCCACTTCAGTCAGGATAGGCCGGTCCTGCAGTGGACACTCAAACGGCTGATGAGATGAGATGATATATATATATACAGTATATATACAATATATATACTGTATATATACACATATCTGACTCAATCGGATATGTTTATGTGAAGTACAGAACATGGTGAATGTTTTTGGCGTATACGATAGAGACAGGATTCCAGGGGCTAGAATGATGAGTGAATGGAAGCGTGGCCCACTGGATTGTGCAAATTTGGGCTGTCAGGACATTGCTACTCCTGACCCTGCCCTTGGGTGGGAAAGGAGGTCCAGATGATGATGATATATATCTGAGTATGGAGGGGTTCAAATCATCTGGCCATGAGTCACAACAAAAACAGCTTTCCTCATGCCTACATCACCTCTAATTACAGTACCTGGTAGGCATGTGTGATCTTCCTCTCAAGGTCAGCGTCACGTGATCCAGGAAGGACCTCAGCCAGGCCAAAGGAAGCATTGGGTCCTGATGGTGTGGTGGGGCTCATCAGAAGTGGGTGCAGGAGGGAGCGCAGCTTACTGCACGCCAGGCTGTACCGGCACCCTATGTCTTCCACTACACTACCCAGCACGGTCAGTTGTGTCTGAAATAAAAGTTTATTTTGCCAAATTTGGTTCAAATTCCCATCCTTCAGTAACTTATTTCATACAGTGTGATGGCAGGAAAAAACATTCCAATGTCCCGAAATCCTTTACACAGTACTTCTGTTACTAGTATCATATTCTAGTGTTAATCTATGGCTAGACTTCAGTATTCCAGATGATGGCAATTTTAGGCTGAGAGAGAGAGAGAGAGAGAGAGAGAAAGAGAGAGAGAGAGCGCGCAGAGGCTGAAGTATAAACGAAGTAATAAAATTATTAGCAGCCCAATAAGGTGGTGAAATGGAACAAAGATGATAAGTTATTTACCCATCATATTCTATGATAATTTATAGCTAAAATTCAGTATTCCACATGGAGCGATGACAATTTTAGTTTAAAAAAAAAAGGGGGAGGTGGGGTACAGTAAAGATGATGATGAAATATAGTCCATCCATTCATTCATCATCCAATTCCATGTTGCCCCATAAGGAGCGTAAGAACCCTGGGCTAGGCAAGTTGGTTCCGATATTCAAGAAGAAAGTGACCAGCCCACTCATCCCTGAATAGCACTACATGAGCAACAAACACCAGCCACCCCCTGGATATAAACCTGCACTGGCTCAATCCGACTGTAGCACCTTAATTACCCACTAAACCACCAGGTGCCATAATTTGGCTTTATGGTTACCACCCAGCATAGTAAATGGTTTCCTGTTGTTTAGGAAAACATTTGGCCTGTCACTCAGTGTAGAATCATCCATAGGCAGAAGAAAAAGGAAAGAATGAAGGAAAGAAAGTGAGAAGAGGGAGCGTAAAGTCATCCGTAGGCAGAAGAGGAAAGAATGAAGGAAAGAAAGACAGAAGGGGAAGGAAGGAAGAGAGGAAAGGGCAGACACCCAAAGCAGCACTACATCGAGTGAGAGGATGGTGAGCGCCCCCATCTACCACAATGAAAATAAACAAGGTAATAAAATTACAGTATTAGCTAGTCGTCCAAAAAGGTGGTGAACTGATCATGGAATATGGAACACAGATGATGAAATGCTGTTTACCCACCAATTTACAACTCCATCTATTTTCAACAGAATATCCGTTTCATGCACAGGATGTAAATTATGGCTTTGTTAAGTAAGATCACATTTTTAAATCTAACCTCTTGGTCTTAATCATGAGCTCAAATGAACATACCTGGGCAGAGACCTTGCTGACAATGGGTGGCTGTGGGTGGGCAGGCTGTAGCTGCCATGGCAGAAGAAGGGTGTGGCCATAAAACGCACCCACAGGGATCCTGCATTGTGATGATGTGTTCATACCGTATCGTCCCAGCGTTGTCACCTGTGCCAATACGTTAAGTTACTAAAGAATCTAAATGAGATCAGATTTTTACCTTTTAAGTGTAAAGATATGGCTGACTAGTTTCATCATCAACATCCTGATCCAACTTTCCAGATTTGCACAGGATGGAGGAGAGATCGACAGCACAGTTTTAAAGCAGAGATGTGAATCAAAGGAAAGTCTTCCTCACTCGAATGCTGCAAAGGCTGTAAGATGGCTTCATTGCTGCAAAGGCCACAAGATGGTTTAATGCATTAAATGGTAACAGCTTTGCCTTTGCCTAGATACTTCAATAATGAACAAGTCTGTCTCAGTAGCAGTAGTAGTAGTTGTTCCCTAGGCAGTCTGGCCGAACAGCCCCGGGTCCCCGAGACCGGGCTTTCCCACAGAGCTCTCAAAGAGTGTATGTTGTGTTGTTGGCATAGGTGATTGTGTGCAATGCAGTCTTCCATAATGTGCTTAATAGTAAAGGGTACTGTGTTGCATCCTAGACAGGCATCAGCGACGGAGTCATCCAGCCTCTTCTGGTAGCTTAAGAGGGCTGGATGGTGCCCACATCTCAGCCTGGCCAGGTGGACCCTGTCCTCACGAGGAAGATAGGATTCAGAAGGGTGGATGTCAGGAGGCCGTGCATGCAGCTGTGTGTTGTCTTTAAGTGACTGAATGGAGCGGCGAGTGATCTGAGTGTGGATATGCTTCTGGAAGCTGGTCTGAGGTGGGCAAGGGAGGAGAGATGACAGTATTTGTGTATGGTATCGTGAGCTGGGTGTTGTTTTGATGTTCCTTGGTGTGGGTGGATGTGCTGCCATGTACTGTAGTGGATGTTGTGGGTTTGTGGAGGCTGCAGCAAGAAACTGGGTGCCTCTCATGTCTAGGTGATCCTTGACTTTGAGGACTTAGGTTTCTTGATGTAGGTGGTCTGTGGGTGTAGTAGCTGTGCAGCCTGTGATTATTTTTAGGGCCTTGTTCTGTATGGTCTGTAGAGTGTTGTGTGTTTTGGTGAGGTTCGAAGCCCAGGCAGGGCTTGCATAATTCACCACTGAACGTATGTATTGTTTGTATACTGTGGTGGTGGTTTCTTTGTTGTGTCCGAATGTTGTATGGGCAAGTGACCTCAAGGCATTGAGTCTTGGTGTTATTTTATTTTTAATGTTTGTGATGGGTTGTTTAAATGACACTGATGTATTGTATGCTACACCAAGGATTTTGGGTGTGTGTGTGTGTATGTGGTAGGGGAGTGCTGTTTATGGTGAGGTGTGGGATGTGACTGTGTTCTGCTGTCCAGTTTGTGAGAAGAGTCACTGTAGATTTGGCTGGGGCTATTTTGAGCCTGTTTGTCGTGAACCATTCATGTAGTGTGTTGAGGTAAGGTTGAATGATGTGTGCAGCTGTGTTTGCGTTTTGGTGGTTTTACCTACAGTTTGATGTTAGAAGGGGATGTCTAGATGTGGTGGCACCAATATAGCAGGCAGCTTCACTGCCTATTATACAAATATCCCTTAACTTCCTCCTTATCCTCCAGGGAAGGATAGTGGACAGCAGAAGGGCAACTTCAACCTGCAATCCACCACGTTCATGTTCAGTTCAGCCTGGGGCTGCAACTACAGTACAATTACTACTTACACCTTGAAGTAAAATTCTGAACATTAATACTGCAGTACCTTGAGGTATCGGCATAGGGGTGGTGGCTGTAAGTCTGCCAGTACAAGAGGTCGCATGCCAATATCTGAGGCCACCACCAGTCTCTCACCATCCATGTCCTCACCAGTCATCCAGATGTCAATGCTCAGGGACACCAGGTCACTACATGCTGGCACCACCACATCTGTAGGGAAGGAAGGAAGGATTTCTTCATCATCATCATTATCATCATCACCATCATAATTTGGTAGTCCAAAGCAAGATATATCCCTCATCCAACCATGTCCAACATAATTTTTCAGTGTTTTTTCTGCTCCATCCCAGCCTAACATAAAAATTTACAATTCTTCTATCCATGGTTCATTCACATAAACCTACGGGAGATTTTCAGCCATTAGCTGTTTATATCACCAAGCTTAATGGCAAAATAAGACAATACTACTGCTCTACAACCTCTCCATGGCATTTCTTCATTATCAATATCATTCTTGTTAATTTTTCTTTTTACAGCTCAACATTCAGCATGCAGACAAAGCAAATCTGATGCCTTGTTAAAGAAAACAGTGTGAAGTTATTTTTTCCTCTCACTTCATCTCTGAATTGTCACTGTACTCATTATCATTATCACCCAGACTTCTTTCCTCATCTAGGGATCAGGCTGGGCAGGATCCCTAAACAAGGGAAAATAATGTACAGTGGAATCTTGTAAATCGCAGTCTTATGAGACTGGGCACATGCCGCAATTTAAAATTTCACGATTTAGAAATAACTGATCTTATGGAAAAAATTACTTCTGAGTCTGTCATTTTGGAAAAGTTGCCCACCTTACCGCCCAAAGCGACATCAAACTGGTCACCAGCGAACCCTAACAACCTAAAAAATAAATTAGTAATGTATTTATTCAAACACACACACACACACACACACACACACACACACACACACACACACACCGCTCGCTGGTGCAGTGGTAACGTTCCCGCTTGCCAACTGGTGGACGGGAGTTTGCGCCTCGCTCAGGTTGCGAAAAGTTTCACTGACAAAGTGGGTGGTTACTGTCCCCCTCGAGCAAGGGGATGGGTGTGTGCATGTGTGAAGGTCACAGCCTTGCCCTTAGATCGGACTACATGAGCTTTCAGCTCCCTTCCGGGAGGGTAAAAGCTGACGATCACGACCATCAAGTGATCCTGACCGATCCGGTGAATTACACACCTTAATAAAGACATGTACAAGCTAAACCTTGTAATTAGGTTCCTGGTGGAAATGTCCCTACCCGCAACAATCCCCCAGAAATCCCCACTCACTTATCTTGGAAAGATCATATTAAGTCTCCTGTAAAATCTGCTTCCAAGAGATTAGGTGTGCTAAGCCAACTCCGTTCCTTTTTTACCTCTGCACAACTGTTGACTCTATACGCGGGTTTTATCCGCCCACGTGGAGTACAACTCACATGTGTGGGGAGGTTCCCCACATAAAGCCCTTCTCAATAAGGTGGAGTCAAAGGCTTTTTGTCTCATTAACTCTCCTCCTCTTACTGGCTTCCTTCAACCACTGTCTCTTCGTCGCACTGTTGCCTCTTTATTTCTTTTCTATTGCTACTTCAATGGTCACTGCTCCTCTGAACTGTCTGCTTGCATTCCTCCACCTCTATGACAGGCGCGTAGAACCCGTCTAGCAGCAAACTCTCATCCCTTTTCTGTCCAACTCTCTAATGCAAGAGTTAACCATTACTCCCAGTCCTTCATTTATGCAACAGGTCAACTCTGGAACTGTCTCCCTCTGTCTGTATTTCCTGCTTCCTATGATCTCCAGTCTTTCAAATGCAGTGTGTCCAGGCATCTCGAAATGATCGGATCTTGATTTTGGCTCTCTCTTGTATTTTGTTTTTCTCATGGAAGGAACAGTTACTGCGGGCTCGTGGCCTTTGGTTCCTTCTTCCTAGCATTAAAAAAAAAAAAAAAAAAAAAAAAAAATCCCCCAACCTTACCCCTACAGAGGGAGGGAGGGGAGGGGGAGAGAGAAAGAGAGAGAGAGAGAAAGAAATAAGCGCGCACACACACACACACACACACACACACACACACACACACACACCACCACTTGTGCAAACACAGCATAGCAGATGTTCAAAAACGCATTGGGAAACCTTCGCTTTCGAGGTTGCAATTCCAGATTATGTATAATTTCCGCGAATTACTGACCTAGCAAACTGTTGTATGATACCATGTATTATAAATTCGCTGTTTAGAAATGTGCGATTTAGGAGATTCCACTGTACAAAAGTGGGACTACAGGTATCAGTAGCATAACCAGTGACATGTGCTACACAATCATCCAATCATTCAAACTCTCCCAAATCCTGGCTCCACCTCACACACACACACACACACACACACACACACACACACACACACAAAATCTTATACTTTAGTGTCCAAATACACTTCCTCTTTTCATATTTTTCCAAACTGGTATATGCTATACTTCATTTTTAAAATTCTGCCTCACAGGACATAACACACAAAGCTGATGTTTCATACCTTCAATAAAGAAGGAATAACTAACCTGTAAGGAGGATGGGCGCACCAAAGTCAAGTACCACAAAGCGTCGCGCCCCTGAGTGCATCCTCTCAATCACCAGCATCTGTTGTGGTGGTAGTGACAGCAACTGCTGCCAAGGGGCACCCAAACTGCCCTGCACTGCTGCTGTGTTCTTCTTCACCCCAGAACCTGATTCTTTAGGAGGGGGATGGCCTGCAGATGGGGTGGAGGCTTTGCTTTCTAGTGAACTCATGTCTTCCTCACTCTTACGCTTAATATACGTGTTGGCAACAAAACTTGGCTTGATTCCTTCTACTGCATCTTTGTCAGTCAGGCCAAAGTCAATCTTAGAGGCCACATCAATGTCTCCATTACCAACATACTGGCCTGCAGGGTGAGAAGGATCACCAGGGAGCCCCAACCCTTCGTGGTCAGGAGTGGCATCCGAGGAGGAGGTGCTGGATGATGCAGAGGATGATGAGCATGTTTCTTCCTTCTCCTCCACACCCGCCTTCCCCACCTCACCCTCTACTACTGGCGCCGCTGAGCTCTCTGCCGCCACTACCTTCGCTAGGGTTTGGGTACGCTGTTTTGCCTGCAAGTTAAATACTGTATGACGGGCAATCCAATACATAAATATATTCTAAAAACTGGCAGGGTTGGATATAATTTTAATTAACTCCTTCACCATAAGGATATCTCTTGATCTTAGGAAATAATCTGGCAGCAGTAAGAAAACAGCAATTAGATGCCCTCAAATGGAATGGGTTAAGTGGAGTTATCCGTAGCTAGAAAGCATATAGGCCTCCTGTAGTTTAAGTCCTTGTTTAAAGTTGTGTCATTAAGTACCTGATATACTGTCCTTCTCCTTCTTTTTTTTTTATGCATGATGAGACAGAACCAAATAAAACAAGACTGTCCCCCCGAAAGAGAGAGAGAGAGAGAGAGAGAGAGAGAGAGAGAGAGAGAGAGAGAGAGAGATGGACTTACAAAAAAAAATGACTGACGAAAGACCTTTAAGAACCAATTATTTTCCTAAGTTGAGGGCAGCCTGTACACAACAACCACCTTTGGCTTCAAAATGAGTATCCAGAAAGTAGGACAACACAAAGAAAGGTTTGCTATCAGCTGCCTCAGACAGCAGTCTCACTGAGGAAGAGAAGGTGAGATTTAGAGGAAGAGAAGTGGTGTCGAAGAGAGAAAATTAGAGGAAATGCCATAAATATTTGCAGAGGAGAGAGAGTCACACAAAGGTTGTTCTACACACCTTGCTTGGTCGTCGCCAAGAGAGGGGCAGATGGTGGGGGCATTTATGGTATCCCATCCTCCCCGGGGAACTCTAAGGTTGGGTACTGAGATGCCACTTTTTAATGATTCAAGAAAAGTGCTGTGTGATGTGTATGTAGTTTGGTGTAAACAGTTAGAGGATAATGTATTGGACAGTATGTTGACCTACTCCCTGTGTTACTGAAACAATGAAAAAGTTCAGCAAAAGGGGATGGTCCTCCAGGCTGGTAAAACAAGAGCTCCAGCTCTCATTATCTCAGTTTTCCATCCACTTCAGGAGCACTGCCCTGTCTGACTGCTACTGTTTCAATGAAAAGTTGTTCTCATGTTAGAAAGGAGCAATTTTTTGTGCTTTTAACCCCTAAATCACAAAAGAATGCATGTCTCACCTTAAGTTGTTTCACTTCAGGGCCATACTCTTGTTACTGAAAAAGGCTTACTATAATCTTTTCCACCCTGACTTGGCCTAGATTTTTTTTCCCTATTGCTCTCATCTTAAATGTCAGGACCAACTGCCTAGCCCCGGGCTTCTACGCTCCTCATGGGGCGACGTAAGATTGGATGATGGATGGATGGATGTAGTAATTCACACAGCTCAGTGGCAGAATAAAATACTACAGCTCTACATCCTCTCCACAGAACTCTGTGACTAGCATCACATTCAAGTCTTCAAAGTAGAATTATATCAATCTTTTAGGCCAAGTTAGCGTAAAAATGAGTATTGATACTCCTCCTTAGTGACATTTTTCATACACCTTAATGTTCTCTTGCAGAGTACTTAAGTCTAGGAAGTGCCATAAATAAAGTGTAACAGACTATTACAACACCACATATAGAAATGTACAGATAAGAATGAGGTGGTAGGGAGTCACTTTAACTGATGAGAATACAGTACATGTCTTCCTGTGGATGAGACTAAAAGCCTTACTATGGATGAGATACAAGCCTTACTGTGGATGAAAAGACAGGCCTTACTGTAGACAAGAATACAAGCCTTACTGTGGATGGACTGTAAAGGTATGTAAGTAAAGTGAGGTGGAACTGAATGACACACCTTCTGGAGGCAATGTTTCATGGAGGCAAGCTGGTCGCTGAGTGTTTGAAGTTTCTCAAGATAAGTTTTCGTTGCTTTCTTTGCCAGTAATAATTCTACCGCTTGGTTCTTCACTGCCATGTCTTCAACAGCCTTGTGAAGCTGTAACAAAATTATTGGTGAAAATTACCATCACTACCAATAAACCTTTATATCATAGTAAATCTCCAACTGTGTGAGGAATACATTACATAAAATATGTTGCTGCTGCTGCTGTTATTATGCAACCCCAGTCTGTCTGGCCACACAAACCAATCAACCACAAACAGACAACCACCCCTATGAAATTACGTAAACAAAATATACGATAAGCTAATACTCAGTACACAAGTATCATGACTCAGAAGAAATTTAACTAAAATACATACTGGATATGACGCAACTCTACAAACTTATTTTTTTCTTGTAATTATAGTATCTGATACATCTGCCATCGTTAAGTGATCAGACTGATCCAGGATTCTGGGGGCTTGAATGGTGAGTGAATGGAAGCGTGGCCCATTGGACTTGGCAAATCTGGGTTCTCTGAACGTTGCTACTCCTCACCCTGCCCTAGGGTGGGAAAGGAGGTCCGGATGATGATGATGATGATGATGATGATGATGAATTATAGTATCTTATGTAAGAGGTAAATGTCAATTCCTTGTGGCAAGGGGAAAAAGATCCTACCCACATATTCCTCATGTCTTGTAAATGATACTGGAAGCTGACCTCTTTAATCCAGTGATGCATGCTTTACTTTCAACAACACTTCCAAACAATTTTATCCAGCTTTGGAGAAATTTCATACTCGATGAATCTGACACAGCCTTCATTAATCCCTGCAGTACAAGATGTCTTTTAAATTAAATACAACCATCTGAAGGTAGCAAGAATATAATGGAAAACATCCACAGGATGAAGAGGTTAAAATGACAAGCAACACATGAAACCTTTACTGCCCTCAACTTATGCTTTACGTACCCATATACTTCCTACAGCACAAAAAACAAAACAAGGGGAGGGAAGACAATACAGCTGCAGCTACAGATAACAAATCACTTCTTGACAAGAGATATCAACACAGTCAGCAGTGACTTTTGGAACCTGAAAAAGCATTCAATGGAACCCACCAAACACTTCAGAATATTGTGATTTTCTTGATGGTCTGACTAGAAAATGAATGCAAGAATTCTGTCTGCAATTGTACCTTGGGCTTCTTTTGTTCTCTAAGCCATATTCCCTAGAAGATTAATGAGCTGTGCTCTTGAACTTTCATCTCATGTGAGTGGGGGAAACTGGATTAGGATGATGATGATTATAATTTATCTATGGTTCCTTATTAATATAGGTCAGCAGAAGAGATGTACCATCACTAACAAAAGTCTGCCAAAAGTCTCCTATTAACATGTGCTCCCTTCACTTTATCTAATTCTTCCTTAAATGTAAGAGAACATCCTTCCTTCTCATGATCTTTTGTTGTGTGCTTCATATTGCTATCACAATTATCATTCATTATTGCTCTATGCTAGTCTGTCTGGATAGGCAGACCCATCAATCACAAACATGCAGTTTCCTTCAAGTGGTAGACAGTGTCCCGCCAGGGTCAGAACAGGGTCCTTTCATGTGACGAGGTGCCGGGAAAATGGAGGAGGCATAGCCTCCACGAGGATAAGCTGTGTATAGCAGATATGGATGAGCAATAGTCTCAGCCCAGACAATGATTGCTTGGTAATTGTGGTTCAGTTATCCATGTAACATCTTCCTTTGCCACAGCCTGCTCAGAGGTGTTGGCAAACTTTTGCTAGTGACAATATAATGAAGAATTACTGTAAGGAAGTCCATCACCTGTACGCAAGTCATCCTTCACATTATCACACCAAAACAGGCTCACAACAAACCATGGCAAATCAGCTAATATTTACAATATGGTATCACAAATCACAAACTACATGATTCGATGAATTATAACTACATATGGAAGTGCTGTCTATACTGAAGCTGCAACAGTTCTGGCCTCACTAGAGCCTTATTTTAAAGGAATTTTCCGTATGAACAGTTCAAGACATAAAAAAAATCACAACAAACTCCAATAACCTCTTACTAACCATGGTAACTGAAGCGTCTACAGCCTTGGCAGTGCCCGATGTGTTGGTGGCCTCAACTTGGGCCAGAGCTACGCCATCCATGCCCCCAGGTAGGGTAAATGGTTGCATCATGAAGGGGCTCCCGGGGTGACCTGAAGATATGCAGACAACGTATAAGTACAGTAAACCTTCGATATACAAAACCCTCTTGTAACGAATTTCAGTTTTAACGACCATCCTGAGCTGGCTGAACATTATGTTCATTTAACAAATTTTCGTTTGGTACAAGAATGAACATGTGGGAAACATCGACCAGTGTTGCATTCCTACACACACACACACACACACACACACACACATACACATACACACACATACTCGCTCCTCCGCAACCCGCAGAAGGCTGCATCAGTCTCTGAGTGACCAGCATCATGAGGGGAGTCATAAATAGAGCATTTATTGAGAAAGGGGCCATTTAGACCTAGCTGTATGTTACTGTGCACAACTGTATGACAGAACGCCATGCTCTATATTAAATTATCATTGTTCGACAAAACCCAGGACGTCTGGGAAATTACCAAAAGGCATGGTGTTCATTTCTAAAATCAAGGGTCTGGTACCAATTAGTGTGTTATATCGAAGGTGTACTGGACTTATAAAAACTAGGGGATTCACAGGGCAACAGGAGACTCACTTGGATGTTGTATCATTTATAATAGGGCCAATATGCAGGTATGTGAACGTCTTGGTCACCTAACGGCGGTTCTCCACACTGCTTAACTTCTGGCAGCCTCCCTATTCAGTCCCTTATTCCTGAGGCCACACACTATCACCCTGTCCCTGATCTTTTCAGTCCACCTCTCGCTACCCTACCCCTGACATTCACACTTCTCACATTCTGCACCCAATTGTCACCCTCCATCCTCTTAACATGCCCAAATCACCTCAATCTACTCCTCATCACGACATCAATACTTAAGTCCCATCCTTCCTCTCAACTCTTCAATCACAATTCTGCCCCCCCCCCCAAGGCCTCACATTCAAGGATGTACTGTACTACACACCCATCTATTCACTGCCACTTCTGTACATTAAAGTATACATATATCCTCTTTCTTTACTGCCCACATCTCAGAACCATACAGCATTACATTCTTAACACAAGCCACATACAAAGATCCCTTATCATGGAGAGCCCTCTAAATGTTAGGAAAGAAAACAGCTCCCTGAATTTCCTACAACCCCTACAGCCACCTCCTCCAACACATAACATGTCATCCAAATAAGATAACTCCTCCACACATTCAAGAGACTCTCCATGCTCTCCCCAACACACCACACACATGAACTCGGCATTGTTTCACAGCCTAACTCTAATAACACTAGATCTCTTAAGCATCCACTTATAAACACTGCACAAGATGAATTTACTTCCCACACCTATGTGGCAAACTGCACATGGCCACACTCTCTCTGCTTTCACAGTACTGCCACCAGCCCTAGATATCATCAATTTTGTTTTATCCACATTTACTCTCAAACCCTTTTGCCTCATTTCATCTCTCCATATCCTAAATCTTCTCTCCGCCTCCCTTTCATTCTCTGCAATCAATATCAAGTTATTAGCATACATCTCCCATTAGAGTCCATTTCTGATGTCAGATGGGAGCTTCAAGCACCTTGACAAACAACAAAGGGCTTACGACTGTCCCCTGATGCATGCCTAATTTGTGGAAAACTAATCACTCAAATTTCCATTCACTCTCACTTGGGTGCAAGCACCCAGATATACAATATAGCCATAACCACTCAAACCAGCCACTCCACAATCCTAAGCTTTCTTATTGCCCACTTCACCACCTCCCTAGGGACTCTGTCAAAGGCCTTCACCAAAACAAAAACAAAGTACAGCTCCCTTTACTTTCCTATATATAGGTCCTCCCCTACTTACGAACGGCTTACTTACAAATTTCCGCACTTACGAATATGTAATTTCAGTAAAATATTCAATAAATTATGTAGAATTACATGAGATATTCAAAACTTTATTATAAAATAGGTTTGTGTTAATGATTTTGCCCAACTGTAGCCTAATGTAAGTGTTCTAAGAAAGTTTAAAAGGCTTGGTGGGCTTGGATAGGCTGTGATGTTCAGTTAGTTAGGAGTATTAAAAGTGTTTTCGACTTACGAGCAGTGTCTCGGAACGTAACCTATTTGAAAGTAGGGGAGGACCTGTATATTTTCCTGAGGCTGTTGAACAATGAGTATGGCATCACTGGTCCCTCTGCCTGGCATAAACTTAAACTGCATCTCATCAATGTTCACTCCTTCCCTTACCATATAGTGAACTGGGAGAGTCCTGGAAGGTATCTAGGCCTCTCTCAATTACAGTAAAAGTCTCGCAATCCGAATGGCAGGGGACCAAAGAGTCTTCTGAATCCCCCCCCCCCCCCCGATTGCTGGGTGGGACCTCTGACAGCAATAGATATTTGTACATGATCATTAACACTCCAGTTCAGTGATACTATTTTCATTCATGGGAAAATTTAAAAACGTGACCAAAATACACTTAGAAAAAAATGGGATAAACATTTTTATACGCTCCCTCAATTTATAATAGTCACAACTATTTTACTTTATGCAGTATCACTTTCGTTTTTCTTTCATCTTACTCTACAAAGTCTCAACTTTCTAATGGTGTAAAAACAAATCCACTAATTCAAATATTTTGGGCGAAAAAATGACTGGAAAAGAAAAAACTCGAGGGTGTGGCAGGGTAGGAGGGAGAGCGGGGAAGGGGGGAAAGCAGGAGGGTTCTGCTGGCTGGAGGGGGGTCAGACCTTAAGTTTATCACTTATTGTGTTACATGCTTTCATTTATCAGTTTTCTTTCCACCATGACTAGCAGATGTGGGAGCAATTTCTACTTTGATGCAGTCACTTATTGGTACAAAAACTGAACAGAATTATCGGAAGAGCGTCAGACTGGGCACTGGTATAAACTGAAAATGACCATCCTCCCTGCTTGCTGCAACTCCCCGCCACTAGCAGGATTTCAGTGCTGCCTCAAAACATTTGGAGTACTGTATTGGGATATTCGGATTATTGGTGATCGGATTGAAGAACTTTTACTGTACCTTCATTATCTGGTTCAAAGTTAAGGCTCATTAATTTCCTCTTTCCAGCACATCCCTCTTCCCCTTACACACAATAACACACCTCAGATAGTCATATGGGACAGCACAATCATATATATAACTGAATTTATCAAATCAGTAACTAAACCCACTCATACAGTCAACCCAGAAATAAAGTACTGTACCACATTTCAAGATGTTTCCTTCAAGGTAGTTTTAATATAGCCAGTATCCTTTACTCATGTTTAATCTGTTATCATAGTTTATGCTCTTAATACATGGAGTAGTTAATTACCAGCCCTAGAACAAAAATGAATTTTTCTTTACACATTTTCAAATTCTGCAGTGACAGATGTACTATGGGTCACAAAAGTATCGGTGCACGATATGCATGAAAACATTTGGGACCACAGAAAAAAGGTCACTGAAATGTTACTGTCCAACCTACCACGAGTTGGTAGTCCTGATGTCGGGAGGTGTCATATATCGCCAGCTAGCAATATCCTCTTGGAACACATAGCAAACATTACATTTATATGAACAGACATTGTTCATAAAAAATAAGACACTGGTAACATCAGCAGTTGTTTGAATGTTTTCAGTAGGCATCAAACCCCCTGTGCACCAACAGTTTGTGACCCATAGTACATGCATGGCCATAGCAGTTTATATAAGGTTATGTTTTTTTTTTTTTCTTTCTTTCTTTTTTTGATACATGTGACCATGTGTGATGTCATCAGATCAAAATGATAATGTGTTATCACCTTCCATACAATCACAAGGGCAACTGGGACAGCGCTGTGTGGCAGTATGATGAAAGGAGGGGTGCTACTATGAGATGCCAATGCATGTGGAAGTGGAATTTGAAGTGCAGCCATTACTGAGAATAGCCTGAAATGTGACTCACACTTCTCCCTAAACACAACTGGAGCTATGGCTTGTACTCCATGGGTTAACTGGAGCTATGGCTAGCACTCCATGGGTTAAGCAGAACATTAAAGTGGTATACTGGCTCACCTGTTGAAGCACGCTCCATTTTGGTTCCATCACTGGCCATGTGTAGTGTAAAGTGCAGCGGCTCCACCTCCAGCAGGCCACAGAGGGCACTGGTGTGAGTCAGACCCAGGAACGATCCTGCTTGTGGCCCCCGCCCCAGTAGTGCCCCAATATCACTGTCGTCCCGTCCCGCCGCAATGTAGGGGTATCCAGCACTGGCTCCTGGGGCAGTGTTCTTCATACCTGTCCCAGTGGAGTTCTGTACAATGCCGCCACCAGGGCCACCCTGTACACTACCTGACATGCCAGCCCCACCAAAGCTGATGTTGTTATTGTTGTTATTGTTGTTGTTGCCGGTGGTGTTCCCAGAGTTTGACTGGCCACTTGTGAGGCTGCTTAGCTGTGAGCAAAAGAAAAATATGATAATAACTGATATCATTATAATACAAGCAGACCCTAACTATAATGGACTAAATGGAGGAAAGCCAGGTTCATTAAAGCCAACAGTTTATTACTGTATATCTGAGAGTCGCCCACCCCACATGGGATTTCAACCACGTTTGAAAATAAATCAGTATAATGGCATATTCTGGTACAAGAAATGCAAACTATGCCTATTATACACGACTTGGCACATAATTCTGTCCTTTTGTTTTTTCAGTTTTTGTCACTGCATTTCATGACTAGTACTGTACATTATTAGTATAATCTCTCAATTATCCAGACGGCCATTACCCGGGCAATCCATTACCTGGACGTTGTGAGCTGCCTGTTTGAAACCATTATTCGTACAATTTTTCATAATATCCGGAAGAAATGCATGTGTCCAGGTGGAAATTACGACCACACGAACATTTTCGTACCCGGCTGGGAGGGAATAACCCGGCGGCACTGCCCTATCTGGCTGGGTAGTTCACCCAGCGACCACAAGAGACCCCCCTCAGTTGTTCCCAGTTCCTGCCTAGCGACAGTGTAGTAAACAGCTCCTCTCTGACAGTTGGTATCGTGGTGCACATGGTGGTTTTTGTGGTTGTTCCCTACCTGCCTAAGGCCTTGTTATTCCTTGCATGCCTCTTCCTAGGGTGTGAGATGATGGCCCCTCCACAAGTGAAAAGGAAGAGGGCAGTGCTGACTCTTTAGAAGAGGGAGATCCTGGGTATGATTGATGCAGGATGGTCGCATCATGAGTGTTGATGTTCATTTTATTCTAATTTACTGCCATGATTTTATTCTATTTTACCATGATTTTATTCCATATTACCATTATGTTTTGTGTGCCCACTGCATTTTTCTTGTGTGGCCGGTTTTTTCATGTTTTCACATCACTGCAGGGTCACACCCTGCAGTGGTGATTGCTTGTCTGTGGCTGATGGGCCTGCTTGACCATAGTAATTGCTTGGCTGTGGTTTATAGGTCCGCTTGACCAGGTAGTGTTAAACAACAGGTACAAGCATTGTACACTGTACTGTGGTGACCAATTACACTGGCTTTCAAAGTTAGGTTATGTGCAAATGGGGGCCAGGGAAGAAGTCCATTATCTGGACAGAGCCATTACCCAGACATGCCTTTGGCTCTCTTACATCTGATAATCAAGGGAATACCATAGTCCGTTATTACAAATCAGCAATCATTATAGGAAGCGGGCAATTTCAGGCCAAGGTTGGGGTAAAATGAAGAAGAAACACATGTATTATGACCCACTGTGCCCCATTTAATGACCACTTTCCAACATACAGTACTGTTCTACATTCTGAGTAACAGATATTTCAGGTATTTAGGCATACCGTATTATTAACTTTAAAAATGTGTGAACACGTGACTTCGTAATGTGTATTGTATGTCTGACTTCTGACAGTACTGTACCGTATATGCATGTCTGACATTCGACAGACCTGTCAGAATGTAACCCCACTGCAACTTGAGGACTATCTGTACTATACTGTACTCAAGTTAACCAATGTTTTAAAAGGGGTTAAACAGAAATTTAGAAGAATAACTCCAGTAAGCACAGTACCTGCTTTCTAAGGAAAAGCTGACCAGTTTCAAAGCTGAACAAAATAATAAAGCATTATCAATAATTAAAAATATCTTAATTCAACCTTACATTAAAATATTCAGAAATGTAAAAGATAACTATTCTTGTCTACTCACTGTCTGTCTGGTAAGTAGAGGAGGGTCAGTGTCAAACAGCTCTCGCTCAAAGGGAGTTCCATAAAGATTAAATCTTGTTTGTAATACTGCATGGAGAGGATCCACCTTCTTGCTCAGAGCTTCCGACACCATTGTCAATAACTGTGTTACCTAAAGCAGGAGAATTACATATCATTATTATCACATATATATTATCATCATTGGCTGCCATGAAATTTAGTTAGTCTCAGTTCATCTAAAGCAGGGTTTATGGGCCCATGGCTCTATGACATGTATAGGTAAATGACTGGTCAAAATCTCTAGAACTAAATGATAAAATTCCAGTTCACTATATGTTTTTAATTATTTGGTACTGTACTTGTATATACAGGAGATAAATATTCATCCTCATGTAAATAAAATAAATTCTCTTTGTAATAATCACTTAAAATCATTTGAAAAAAAAAAAAAAAAAAAAAAAAAAAAGGCATTCCTAGGCCTGACCTTGCGTGCAGTGCCCCACGGGTTGCACCACTTGACATGATTAAGAAGGGTGAAGAACCAGTGCAGAGCACCAGCACTCTGGCACAGCAGCACCTGGTCCAGCCACTCCAGCAGCGCCTCCAGAACTGCCCACCCAAACACTGTCCCACCCTCAACTACACGTGACCCCCTGCAAAAATTAGTTGGCTTATGAAACAGGTGTGATCAGTGGGATTTTATGGTTATCCAAAATGCTTTAGCAGCATCACCAGAGCCACCCACCCATGTCTAAAATGTGCCAGCAGTGACTCCTGTCACCCACTCAGGTCTAAAATGTTTCAACAGTGTCTACAAAGCCCCCACACGTCTAAAATGATCCTGCAGAGTCCCCGGTCACCCACCCCAACTCTGTCGTGTCTCCAACCACAAGTGACTCTCTGCAAAAATGAGTTGCATTAAGATGTGGTTGTGTTTGGCACAGTTTTGATTGTTGAAAATCCTCTCCTCTGGCCTTATGAAAAGGATGTGTTTGAGAGTTTTCACAGATGAAAATCCTCTCCTCTGGCCTCATAAAAGACATAATACACAGCACATGGAAGACACACACACACACTTAATTGCCAATCTCATATTATTCACTGTACACCCTTCCAAATACTACAATGTCTTGCCATTGGCCACACACAACCCTCTGCAAGTGGCATGTTAACTGATGAAGGAAAGGTATAGAAGAATGTCTCCATCCCACCCACTTTTCTCCCAAAGGGAGGTAACAGCCAAGCTAGTGTTACCCTTTTGTGGTGTAGGGGGCTCTGGTAATGTTAGTACAGTCTAGCAGTACATTTAAGGGTAGATGACCAACCTACTTTCATTGACATTACACAACTGAAAAACCTCCCATTCCCTCTTGGGGCCTGATCCTATGCAAATGGTAGGATCATCAATCCAACTAAGGCATTCTAATAAGCCACAAGGCCTCAATATTACTGGAAAACAATATTCAGTACCACACTGTACTCACTCGAGAGCAGTGACGATGACCTTGGCAGCCTTGTGAGCGATGCTGCGGTTGCCAAGGAGGAGGCATGACCGCACCAGGCCAGACAGGTGCAGCTGCAGCATTGTGATAATACCCACACTGATGGTGCGGTCATCAACTGGAATGAGGAATAAGAGGAAGTGATTAAGTAAGCTAGATAGGAAAGGAATACTAAATAATAAATGATAATAATAATAATAACAAAAATGATAATAATAATAATCAAAATCATCATCATCTAATCCTGTGTTGTCCCATGAAGAGCATAGAAGCCTGGGGCTAGGCAAGCTGGTCCTGATATTTAAGATGAGAATATCCAGCCCCACTCATTCCTGAGTGGCATAACATGAGCAATAAACCCCAACCACGCCTTGGAAATAAACCTGCACTGGCTAAATCTGATTGAAGCACCTTAATTACCCACTAAACCACCAATAGCCATAATTTGGGTATATAGTTACCACCCAGCGTAGTAAAAGGTTTCCTGGTGTTCAGGAAACCATTTGGCTTGACACTCAGTGTAGAGTGACAGAAGGAGGTGGAAAGAATGAAAGAAAGACAGAAGAGGAAGGAAGGAAAGACGGAAGGAAAAGAGGAAAGGGCAGCACCCGAGAGCACCACTACTTCGAGTGAGTGGATGGTGAGTGCCCACACCTACCACAGTAAAAATCACCATCATCATCATCAAATCCTGTGTTGTCCCATGAAGAGTGTAGAAGCCCGGAGCTAGGCAAGTTGGTCCTGACAGTTAAGATGAAAGTGACTAGCCTCACCCATCCCTGAGTGGCATTACGTGAGCAATAAACCCCAACTACCCCTTGGATATAAACCTACACAGGCTCAATCCGACTGAAGTGTCTAGATTTCCACTAAACCACCAGGCGCCATAATTTGGTTATGTGGTTACCACCCCACGTAGTAAATGGTTTCCTGGTGTACAAGAAACCATTTGGCTTGTCACTCATTGTAGAGTTACCCACAGACTGAAGGAAGTGGAAAGTGGGGTTCTGAAGCCAATCTGAGTGCGTTTTATGGTTATAACATATTAGGTGTAGGTGCATCACTCGATGTGGTTTGCATATATCAACTATATCTTACAAGTAAAGAGTGGCTGAATTTCAAACACTCCTCTTTCTTTTTTACAGAAAAAAGGGGCTTTGGAGAAAATTTGCACAGGATCAGTAAAAGGTAATGATTATATGCATCTACATTAAAAACAACATTTAGCAATAAAATTTAATCCAATGAAATCTGGAATAAAACATACCAGCTGCAGTGTGGATGGATGTGATCCACAGCAGGAGATCAAGGGCTCGATGTCTAACATGGTCACTAGATGTTTCACTTATTACTGCTTCCACCAAGTTCTTGTGGAAAGTTTCATTTTCTACCAGGGACAGTCTCTGCAGTCTACAATCAAACAAACAACAATTAATCTTGCTATTTAGTATTATTATTATTATTATTTAAAAAAAAAAAAAAGCACTACTTATACAGAAGTCATCACATAAATCAACCTAAATGATACCATGATTCCTCCTAAGCAATCCCCACACTCGGGTAGCTGAACATTTTCTGTGAGCTGAGAGCCAAAGAAGGTATCAAAACCTTCTCATAATTTCCCAACAGTCTATTAAACTGTTAGAAAAATACATCAACTGCATGTACATCAATACATAAGACATTTAACAGTGCAAGACAAGGAATCTGAACATCTGACTCAACATACCAGTCACTGAGCTCCCAGACTGAGAGTGAATTATTTTTTTGCTAGTTGTCATGCTTGTAGCTAATGGCTGTACCTAGCAAGTTAATGACGGCCAATGACCAATTATCTTTATACCTACTTACAAACATCATCAACCTAGTCTTACTTGCCACTAAGAAATGGATTGGTGGAATCTGGAAACAGGAAAAGGAAAGCAATAAAAGAAAAACAATCTATAGGTTACATGTACATTCAACTTTCAAAGCCTTCAAAATTTTCACAGGCATGCATCTTTCACACTTAAAATGGGTAATTATTAGACATGTGCTCTACCTGTTATAATGAATGGAGGTTTTGTCACAGCACTGGACCATGATGGACAAATCCTGTATGGCCACCAATGATCAGTGATACAAATCCTGCAAAATTTTCAGCAAACCTTCAAAATTCTCACCCTCACATAACAGGCATCATATCCCACACGTAAATGGGTGATAGAAAATGTGCACTGTACCTGTCATGTGGTATGGAGGTTTTAACACAGCAGCGGACTGTGATGGACAGCTCCTGTATGACATCACAGCCACGGGCTTGGTCTACCCGCTTGTTGGAGGTCGCCGCAAAACGGTCCAGAAAGGTGGATGACTGTGGTGGCATGTATTGGGTCACCAAGTCAAGGTCACTATTCTTGCCCACTTCCTACAATAACAGTTTACAGAGTTCAGTATACAAGAATAGTGAAATAAATTATTAAAAAAAACAGTCATACATTACCCTATCTGGGGTGCATGGGCCTGAGGCTAGGCTACTGTACTCCATACAACATTTAAATCCTGCAGTATGGAGATATGAGCCACCTTCAGTATGGATATATGAGCCAAAGGATATCTTTTTCATTTTATGCTTGCCAACTACTGATTTTATTCAGCTTAAGATAAGACTTTCTGAACTGGAGGGACTTGATATAGCCTTAATTAATGCAAGAGGTCTTTCATGAGTTTAATAAAAGTGACTGGTAGCAGAAAGAATTTAATTAGAATTGCAGTAAGTCCTTTTTATTTCAAGAGAAAATTACAGAAAAATCATCAATCAAAGTTATACTGCTGTCCAAACACCTGATTTTCATGTTTCCCTCAGTTTAATGCACAGTACCAGGTGCATGGAAAAAGTTGCAATATAGCAGAACATGTCTCTTCCTTAAAATGAAGACTGTTTTTAATGCATCAAAAACTCAGTTTTTGCACCTATCAACCCGACAAAATCTTCCACAGGTATACCCACTTATGTTTAATAATACTCAACTTAATCCTGCATCATCCTTGAACATGCTTGGGGTTTCATTTGCTTGGGACTTGTCTTGGAAAGATCATATTATATCTCTTGTACAATCTGCTTCCAAGCAATTGGGTTTGCTAAGCTGACTCCGTTCCTTCTTTACCCCTGCACAATTGTTGACTCTATACAGGGGTTTTATCCGCCCCTGTGTGGAGTACAACTCTTATGTGTGGGGAGGCTCCCCACATACAGCTCTTCTCAATAGGGTGGAGTCAAAGGCTTTTTGTCTCATTAACTCTCCTCCTCTTACTGACTCCCTTCAACCTCTGTCTCTTTGCCGCACTGTTGCATCTTTATCTCTTTTCTATCGCTACTTCAATGGTCACTGTTCCTCTGAACTGTCCACATGCATTCCTCCACTTCTACGATGGGCGCGTAGCACCCGTCTAGCAGCAAACTATCACCCCTTTTCTGTCCAACTCTCTAATGCAAGAGTTAACTGTTACTCCCAGTCCTTCATTTATGCAACAGGTCAACTCTGGAACTGTCTCCCTCTGTCTGTATTTCCTGCTTCCTATGATCTCCAGTCTTTCAAACGCAGTGTGTCCTGGCATCTCGAAATGAATGGATCTTGAATTTGGCTCTCTCTTGTATTTTGTTTTTCTCTTGGAAGGAACAGTTTTGCAGGCTCATGGCATTTGGTTCCTTCTTCCTCAAAAAAAAAAAAAAAAAAAAAAAAAAAACTATGTGAAATCTTCAGAAGTGCCTACCTGCTGTTGTTGCTGTTGCTGCTGTGTCTGTGTCTGCTGCTGCTGCTGTGAAGATTGTGGCTGTTGAGTCTGTGGCTGGGTGGAGGTGGTCTTGGCAGGAAGGGCTTTGATGTGGATGAGGTAGGTGCGAGAGCGACAGGCCAAGAGGGCAGGGGAGGCCAGGGTCACATTGGCTGCCTGGCCCGATAGGTCAATGCAGCGGTTGACAGTGACTGGGCCACACAGGATCTCGGCATTGTGGCTCAGCTGGAACTCTCTCGTCACTACTGGGTTCTCTGGGAAGTCCCCTGTACAAGTGGAGAAGGAAAAGAAAAATTATCATCATCCAGACACATTTTTCTCACAAAAGATTAGGATGAGGCAGTGTCCAAAGAGCAAAAAGAAACCTGACGGAAAGAGAACTATCAAAAGTCTGCCCAAATATACAGACTACAAACTTATTTACTCACCATTCGAGCCCCCATAACCCTGACTCTATTTACGAGGTCTGTTCAGAAAGTATCCAACCTTAGGCTCTAAAAAAATAAATAGTTAACCTGTTTAGCTAGGATACTAATCTTCCTTAAAGTAAGCCCCTTCTGACTTGACACACGTAGCCCAGTGTTCTTTCCACTGCCTGAAACATATTTCAAAGTCAGTTTTCGGTATCTCCTGCAGGTGCTTCGTCATATTTGTCATGATCTCTTTTCTTGTCTCAAATCCGGAACCCTTCAGCGGAGTTCTGAGTTTGGAGAATAACCAAAAGTTGCATGGAGCCATGTCTGGCGAGTAGGGAGCCTGCTGGACCTGCAGGATGTGCTTGGCCAAAAAATTCCTGAATCAGTTGAGAAGACTGGGCAGGGGTATTATCATGGTGAAGCTTCCAACTTGCCACTATCCAAAGGTCTGGTCTCTTCTGCTGAACTGTGTCACAAAGACGATGGATAACACTGAGGTAGTAATGTTTATTGAAGGTCTGACCTGGTGCATATTCGTGAGGCACAACACCACAGTAGTTGAAAAAAAAATTGTCAATATGCGAGTGCATTTCACCTTGCTGCGGACCTGTCATGCTTTTTTGGCCGAGGCGACCCTGCATGGGACAACTGTGCTTTGGCTTCTGGGTCATACCTGAACATCCAAGTCTCATCTTCAGTGATAATAGTCTTCAGAAAGTCTGGATCGAAATTTACACGCTCCAACATGCCTTGAGCAACATTCATCCGAGAAGAAATCATGACGCATGCGACGAAGCACCTCCAGGAGATACTGAAAACCGACACTGAAAAATGTTTCAGACAGTGGAATGTTGGCCTACATGTGTCACATCAAAAATGCCTACTTTGAGAGGGGTCAGTATCCTAGCGCAACAGATTAGCTAGTTATTTTGTTAGAGCCTATGGTCAGATGCTTTCTGAACAGACCTCGCAATTTAAAAGTTAGATTTTCCTAACCCACTTTTTAAATTGATTAACAAATTTCCATCATTTGTAAACAGCTGTGTAAGAGTAACCAAAGTAAAACAAGTTTTTGCCTCAGCACCCAGTGACATGGACCATAAATCAATTTCTCATCATTCCTCCCTTCAAAATTCCTGCAAACATTACATACAACAGCTTCATCTTCTCTTTCATTATACTTGTACAGTAAGCAACTCTAAAACAAAATCACATACTACACTGTTCAATATCTAACACAAGGAAATTACGTATACAGGCTCTTCTCAAAATTTCTATTTAAATTTTTAACACCTTGGGGGACACCTGACTTAAGAAACTCCCAACTGAAAAAACTTTGGGGGTCACTGCTTTGAGCAGGGTTGGGAGGCTCAAATGCACACTAAGACCTTTAAGCAAACTGATCCATCAATGATGCAGCTTTTGCAAGAATGCACATTGGCATTATGTTCATCAATATAGTTATTTCCCAAGTGTTCATTTGCTTCCCGAAAGGTGTTAACTCCCTGCACTGGCCTGGGGATGAGACAACCCCATAATTCCATAAACTGTGTTGCAAGCACTCTCATATCTTCTACAACATGAAAAGAGGAGTACAAATTGGGATTCCTTTCTTCTAATTTATGCTCTGGATCTCCCCACTTCATGTGGATAAAGTATAATAAACTAGTTTATGATGATTGAGATCAAATGTACAGCCACTGGTATTTTAATTCCTCTTAGTTACCACTAAATGACATGATTCAGCTTGGGGGAAGACATCTTGAAGCATAGAGGATACAAATCTTCCAGTACACCAAACTTCAGACATACATCCTGTACAATAACTTTCACATTACCTAAAATGTCATCAGGAATGTTTGATGTTGAAGGTCCTTGTGATGAATGAGCAGGTGAGCTGGTCCCCACATTACTACATGAGGCACTGCTGCTGCCCTGCTGTGCTGCTGCTGCTGCCGTCTGCTGTCGCCTCGGGGTTCCAAGGTTCTGTCTTAGCAATGTAACCTGAAAGCACAGACACACACACACAAATATCATTAACTTCAATTTAATAACACCTTTATTTTCTTATTCCTGCTAACACCATGTGATTACAATAACTTTGGAGGAAGCTTTCTGAACTGGAATGGTTAGATATAGCCTTCACAAACCCTTCCAATCCTAGGATTTACTAACCTTAATAAAATCATTCACTCTCATCTTAAATGTCAGGACCAACTGCCTAACTCCAGGCTCCTACACTCCTCATGGGGCAATGTAGGATTGGATGATGGATGGATGGATGAATAAAATCATGCAGAGGTAGCAATCACAAACAAAAATATTAACGAGAAAACTTCAGTAGAATGTTATCTTTTTGACCCAATCACAGTCTCCTGAATCCAACAGCACTCCATACAAGTTAATAATGAATTCTTTTGTGTGAAAGGTGTGGATTGTTCCTGGAAGCTCATTTTCCCACTACATACATAAGTCGTGGTTTGGTGACTGTCTCTGCGTGATTATTTTATTCAGCTTGAGAAAGACCCCTACAAGTCATGTGGTTACAAAAAATCTCCATTAAATTCTTCAATAAAAGACATTTCAATTTCATACCTATTACAACCAAATTACTTGATACAGCTTAGCTTATACTGGAAAGCAAAATAGACAACCATGGAATGGGTTCTAGAGGGCCTCATCAGTCAAAAAGAACATGGCCACAAATGAGAATTAAGTGAAGCCAGAAAAATTATGTCAGTTCCACCCTATACAACTTAATACTGACCTGTAATACTGGAAGAGGGTTGGGAGGGGCTGGGATAAAGTTGAGCTTGAGGTCGATGTGCCCAGCCTGAACTGCTCCGGCTCCACTCGCTCCAGCCGGCAGCAGCAACTCAAACAAGTGTTCATCCCAGGTTGAGCTGCAATGTTAAAAATTATGTGCTGTCTCACTTTGTTAGGTGATGTGTTGCCTACTGCAGTTCCCCCGTTAAGTGGGTGGAAACACAAATGTGGTGTCCATCCAAAAACCAAACCTCCACACATTTCCCCATGCCAGACTGTGGCAAGGCACTGTCTAGCACAAGGAAACATCAGTTCACTGCATGAGATAGCCTTACAGGGGTGGCTGCTTGCCTGTGACTGATGGGTCTGTTTGGCCAGACAGACTTAGGTTGATCAACAACAACAACAAATGCATCTTTATCATCTTCAATGCCATGCTCCCTCCAGGGAACTTACTGATTGCAAATGGCCAGAAGAGAATTGCCTCCAAGTTACTTTCTCATATACTTCTCATTACTTCATCACAAGCCTTCTGTATGGCGGGATATCTTTTAAGGTGATTCATTCTGGCTAATGCCAAACAATTTTTTTTAGTTGGGGATGACTCTTGCTTGATAAAAGGTTAATCAACTACATCCAATGGAAGACAGTCATACAAACACCATATGTAATCTATCAGAGCAAAGACTTACTGACAAACCTGAAAAGCCAGAAGTCAAAAATCAGTCTTAACTAGAAGCATATATTACTCCACTTTGAAACATTCCCCAGAGTTCCCTTCTTTGTGAATGATTCGCAGACCCCCTGTACTGACCTGTCTGACTCAAGACGCCAGGTACGTGTGGTGTCGAGATCATCTGGGTGCTGCTGAAGATGCTGGGGGTTGCGACGCTGCTTCTGGGCCTGTATTATCTCAGACCAACATGGAGGAACAGTGGCCACAAACCTATGATACAATTACAAATTATATGAAAATTATCATTCTTATACTGTCTGTCAAGGTGAATACTGTATTAAGTACTGTCTGGTACTTCAAATCCTAAGCACACCTTTTCTACAAGTAGTTATTTATTCCATATTAAAAAAAAAAAAAAAAAAAAAAAAAAAAAAAGCCTTCCAGAACATTAACAGCCAAAAAATATATGCGGTATTTATTATACAGTATATAAAAATATATTTAGACAACAAATATATATTTATTCATTCATCATCTAATCCAGTGTTGCCCCATTAGGAGCATAGGAGCCTGGGGCTAGGCAAGTTGGTCCTGACATTTAAGATGAGAGAAACCAGCCTCGCTCATCCTAGAGTGGCACTATGTAGGCAATAAACCCCAACCATCCCTTGGATATAAACCTGCACTGGCTCAGTCCCATTGGAGTACCTTCATTACCCACTAAACCACCAGGTGCCATAACTTGGTTTTATGGTTACAACCCAGCACAGTAAATGGTTTCCTGGCGTGCTGGAAACCATTTGGCTTTCCACTCTGTGCAGAGTCAGCCGTAGACAGAAGGAAGTGGAAAGTTATATTTGTACACCAAAATAAAGCTTTAATAGAACACAAACTTAGGGGGAAAAAAAAAAAAAAAAAAAAAAAAAGGGGGGGGGGGGGAGACAGTTTTTAGCCATTATCAATTAATGCTACTTACATCTGACACAGGATTACTGTTGTTGTTGCTGAGGCCCCATGCTCATCCATACATGAACATATGGTAAATAAACTAAGTATTTAAAAAAAAAAAAAAAAAAAAAAAAAAAAAAAAAGGGTACTCACTTCGGGCAGCCAGTCTGAAACTGAGTGAGCTCCACACAGCGGTCCAACACCTCCTCCGTCAAGGGTTGGTTCACTAGCATCTCCCCTGCTACACCACAGGAAGGTCATTTTAGATGAAACAGAAGACTCAGTAATTTTTTTTTTTCCCTCCTCTAATGTGTCTGACTCTGGGCATAGACCTGACAGTCTGTTCCCTAGGGACCAGCAATCTTCCTAAGTGAAAAGCTTAAACATCTCCAGTGTTCCAGTCTTGCATTATATGGTATAACAGCACAGTTATAATCATCACAGACCTCTTTAAACCCAACACAGACTCCAAACGTCTTACATGAATGTGGTACTTCTGCCACCCTCCAAACTATGGTGACCAATGTTAACTCTTGTAGCTTGTACAGCTGTTTTGCCCTAAGTTTTTACAACTGCTTAGATAAGAATCTGATGGTGATATGTCATCAAAAGAGATTGGAGGGAGCTTAGTTCGGCAGAGGACATGACGGACACAGCTTCCTGGAAATATCCTTCAGGGTGGTTTTCACCCACCTAGTAATGGGACTGAGGTGTTGAAGGATAGATTAGTGGATGACTGACTAACCACACTGACAAAACTGTACAATCTCTGATCAAAGTAAGTCTCCATTATTAGCTCCCCTTCTTGACATTCTTGTTTATCATCACATCCGCAGTAAATTGCAAAAAAAAAACACCTTAATTCCACTGCTAACTATAACTCTGACTTGCAAGTTTTACCAATTTGTAGCCCCATATGTACAATAAAAGTTCTCATATTTTGAAATACACCCTTGATATAATGAGGACTGCCTGTTTCATACTACATCCTTAGCTTACAAATGAGGGCAGTCCCAATATGTACTTTAAAATCTCCATTCCTTACGCAAAAGTTCTGGTTCCCTGGTGAGTGTGGGTGTTGCTGAGGCTGGGGTGGCAGTGGCTGAGGCAGTGGAGGCAGCAGCTATGGCCTCTGACTCCTTCCCAAGCTCCGCCTCCTTGCGTAGCTGCACCAGGCTCACACGACCATCATCACAGCTCACACACAGACGCTCCAGGCCTGAGGGTGGGATTATGAGTATCAAAAAACAATCCTCATCATTATCATCATCCATTTTTCACTACCAAATGGGTGGGCAGAACCAAGTAAAGTAACTGGAGCAGCAAAGTACAGGAATATCCCGATATCCAGCACATCAACAACTGAACACTCACAACAATGAACAAAAGAAATTAGGGAATGGTTCCACAATATGAACAGCCGTCAATTCACTGGTCCAAACTTGTGCCTGGACTTCTAAAAGGCAGTGAAGTGAGAGGCTTGGGGCTTGGTGACAGCTATGCTTGCCCATCTCATTCCTGTATTTATATCTCTCTCACCAGAGAGAGAGAGAGAGAGAGAGAGAGAGAGAGAGAGAGAGAGAGAGAGAGAGAGAGAGAGAGGGAGAGGGAGAGAGAGAGAAACATGTAAAACTGTGATAATAAAAATAAAGTTGGCAAATTCAATTTTCATTTTGCAAATATCAGTAAGAAACCATATGAATGAACAAAAGAAATCCTCCAAGGTGAAAACATGTCAGGTTCTAATAATTTTCCAATTATAATTTCAAGTGAAGGTAATGTTTTTAGACCTCATCCAGCAGATATCAACATTATCATTCTTATGATAAAAGGCCTAAATGGAACTCGTTCTGTACCTCTACGCAAACTTATGCATGGCGCTATGCAAAGACGGAAAGAGAGAGAGTTTTTCTTTTCATCAAATGATGCCCTGGATGTTTATCTTCAAGTTTATAATAAACAAATACAATTTTTTTTTTTTATCAATTCATTTTTCACTACTCCCCTACGTAAACTTACGCATGGCCCTATGCAAAGACGGAAAGAGAGAGAGAGATCATTTTTTTTCACCAGATGATGCCCTGGATGTTTATCTTCAAGTTTATAATAAACAAAAACTAAAAAAAAATTTTTTTGTTTTACACCACAGAGTAGAACAAAAAAAAAAGGTAACTGTGCAATCCATGGGTTAATCATTCAACCTTAAATCCTTGTAATCCCTGAAGCTTTACTACTGTTACAGAAATTGCAGTAGGTTAACACTAATTACATTTAAGCTGAAAACTTCATACACTGATATTCAGCAAACTCTAATAAATTGTAACCTTTGTTAGAAATTCATCTAGTGTTTTTAAACTAGTACAATAAGGTATCATCATCATCATCATCAATCAAATCCTAGTACCCTCAAATTAAAAGGAATGACAAACCTCACATTGTGAAAGAAAGCACAGCAGCACAAACACAATCTATTGAGAGAGAGAGAGAGAGAGAGAGCTATGCATGACTGACTTACTATTGCAATATACAACATTATTGAAGCTGCATCCAGGTGGTGGGGTGACCTGGTGAAAGAACTCTAGCGTGGAGAGGGCCAGAAGTCGCAGAGACCCATCCATGGTGATGCACGCTGCTACACCACAGATCCCAGTGTCGTTGTCTCCAAACTGACAAAACATACATTGGTTCAACTTAGAGACTATATTCTAATGGGCTCTGGATGCTCTGTAATTCCTCAGAGAAGGCCATGAAGGCAGTCAACCACAGCATCATGTATGAAAGTATTTATATTTTCCTGGATGCTAAACATCAGCAGAAAGTATAACTGGCTAACAGCATGGGCATAAACATGTATATAGGGTTAACATGCCATATGCAGAAGCAAACTGATCAGGAAGAGATTCAAGGGAGACTCAAGTCTAATGTAACTGCAACAGTGATAGGATACCTGTATACAACTAAACTCCAACAGCAAAATACAGTACCAGTAGTCTTTTGAGTTAGGTGACCACCAGATCGGTACTAGAGACAGATGCATTCATGTGGTGGAAGTTCTGCTGTCTGATTCAACAAACTCCCCCTATTCTCAGAAAAAAGAATAGCAGACTACAAGAGAAGAGCAGCTTCAGCCTGCAGTCCACCAGGTTCATGCACAGATGAGCCTGGGGCCATAACAACAACAACAACAACAATGAAGAGTGGAAGAGTTTTGTTATTTGTGAGACATGTTGTGTGCTGGAGGTGGGGCTGGAGCTAGCTCTGTGGCTAGGGTGAGAAGTGGTTGGAAGAAGTTCAGGGAGCTCTTGCCTCTCCTGACATTGAGAGGGCTCTCCCTATGTGCTAAGGGGTCTTTGTATGCAGCATGTGTTAGGAGTGTAATGCTGTATGGCAGTGAGACCTGGGCAGTGAAGGAGGAAGATATTCGCCGGCTCAGGCGTACAGAAATGACAATGATTAGGTGGATGTGCAGTGCGTCCCTGCGTCCAAGGCCTGGAGAGGCTGGGTTTACAATGGAAGAGTTGAGAGGTAGGATGGGACTGGAGTGTATTGGTGTTGTGATGAGGAGAGGTAGATTGAGGTGGTTTGGACATGTGGAGAGGATGGGGGATGATAATTGGGTGAGGAAGGTGAGAAGTGTTAATACTGGGGGTGGGGTTATGAGGGGTAGACCGAGAAAGACAAGGGACGAGGTCATTAAGTGTGACCTTAGGGTTAAGGGACTGAACAGGGAGGCTGCAATGGATCGTGCAGCGTGGAGAGCTGCCATTAGGTGACCAAGGCCGACACATGCAAGCATATTGGAGCCTTTAAAAACGAAAAACAAAAAACGAACACAAGTCTAATGCTCTTGCTTTTCATTTTTGTCATAAGTTGGGAAAATAAAGGAGACGGACCACAGTCACCGCCCACCTGCACAATACCAAGTCCAGGCATGGAACCAGGAATGTTCCATGGTCCACCAGCCATGGCCAGTGGCTGTGGCAGCGGCCTCAGGGCCCTGCCAAGGTAGCTGCAAGGACATCCTTCAAGCTCTCTTTGGCATTAACTGCCTTGTCATTATACACCCACTGACAGGGTAGCCTCCTGAAGTGCTACTCCCAGGTTCTGGCCTCTCTCTCCTGGGCAGAAGCGGCAGCCTGGGAACTGCAATGTCCTGTACCTTCTGGGACTGATTCAAGCCACAACCCATCCCAGTCCCAAAATTGCACAGGCGAGCCTGTGCCACGCCTCCCCTCAGGGCTGCCATTAGGTTGCAGGGACAAAGTTTTCTGGCTGCATACCCTTTCTGGTGCTAATCCCTGTGACATAGTGGGGTATAGTGTGTGGTATGTGATGTTCATGAACAGTAGTAGCTACATATGATAGTCTGAGAAAAGTGTTTGGCAGATTATGCTGGCCTACTCTCCGCATTAGCGTCACAATGAACAAGTCAGCAAAGGGGAATGGTCAGGGTATCCTGATGGCAAGTGAAACTGGAGCTTCAGCTCTCCCTATCACCAGCACTCCCACCCTACTCAGGAGTACCATCCTCATCATCTGGTGCTACAGCCTCCTCCATGCTATTTTTTGCTCAAAAGGGAATATCTAACAGTCTCACAGAGGAGAGACTAGAAACTTTCTCCATGTTACCCCTACTACCACAAAACAATTTTATTAAATCAAGAGGTTAGAAACTTTCTCCATGTTACCCCTGCTACCATAAAACTATTATTAAATCAAGAACTAAAGAGTGTCAGGTTAATCCATCCATCCATCATCCAATCTTACACTGCCCCATGAGGAGCGTAGGAGCCCGGGGCTAGGCAAGTTGGTCCTGACATTTAAGATGAGTAAGACGTGCCCATCAGCAAAATACCACTGTCGGTGACAAAAAAGTAAAAATTTTGAGCTTTAGGACTGAGAATGCTGTGTGGGATTTACAGTCCTTTGCAAGGTATGAAAGCATTGGTTTTGTAACACGAATGACACATTAGGAGGGGGGGGGAGAGGCTAGAACTGGGAAATTATTCCATCTCTCTCAGATAACCTACACAAAGGAATGGATTAAAACAATAAAAATAAATTGGAGAACTGGATTCCATGCCTCCCTTTGCACCATAAGGCAAAGTGGCACTTGTACAGCTATGTGAAATGTGAAGAGGCACTGAAAACGAAAAATTACAGAAAGAGCAAACATATTCAGGATATAAATATGATGCAGAGCTGCTGTATTAAACAAAGGTAAAGAAAATGGAACTGGATGACTGGGAAAGTGTCAAATGTAAGTCCTATTAAGTAATCACAGATAAGAAGGTAAGGTATGTGGTTTAATAATGAATGGATTGAACTGCCCTGACCCACTCTGTTGAAACAGAATTATACAAAAGAGACACAGTACAGTAAAACTAAATATGTAATGTAGGTACCTGAACAATGAACTGAAAACATTAATGGATTTTTTAAAAATTAGAATAATTTTTTAAAAATCGTGCTTGCGCAAGCACTTACTTCTGGTGGGAGGAGCAGGAGCTTCTTGGGTACAAGGTCCCACTCTGTAAGAAGTTTGGTATTGACTGGGTCCTCCTGCAACATAACCACTTCCCCACCCCCACACACCCGATATATCATCACTGCACCCACAACTTCCCTTCCCCCACCCACTGCACCCTCACTGGCACTACAGCTGGAGGCCGAGGTGGGTGTAGGTGGAGTGTGGCCATCACTGCGGCCTAGGGCCACCACCAGGTACTCCCCACACACAGTGGCCACTATTTGGTTCACACTCAACCGCAACTTCACACTGTTTAGCTTATGTGGCAGTGGTATACACTGGATGCATTTAGGCTCTTTCTTTAGATCATTCTTTGATTGAGGCTCAGGCATCACCTGATTTTCTTTGGCTTTAGACTTTGAGGATGAAGTTGTCCCCACTTGAGCAGTTCCCTTATTCTTAACGAACATATTTGGTGGTGAAAAAAACATTTCAATATCATCCTGTAACAGAAGAGGAGGATCTGACCACAGGTGTTTAGTTTTGGGGTGATTCATGATGTTAGTCTGGCCAAAAGTGCCCACTTTCACTGTGGACTTCTTGTAAGGTCCCTGGTGGAGAGCCTTGGCTGCCACCTTGTTGCTTGGTGGTGGTTGTGGTGCAGCAACATTTAGATCATACACTAATAGGTACGGCACAAAGTTCTGCTGGCCAGCTGAGGCAGCAGCTGCCACACCTCCTGATTCACCAATGGAAGCTGACTCTGACTCCCCTGCCAAACTGTCCCCTTCCTGTTCCTCTTCTGTTGTTGATTCACTTCTGGCAGAATCAAGTTTCATAATATCTAGCGTCTCTGCCTCCCGTTGGCTGGCCTGGTTCACATTATTGAGGACCTGCACCACCGTGGGATCAGAGGGATCTTGCCGGTCTCCCCCTGTGGTACCAAAGAGTTCATATCGACGAAGCCCCACACCAACGACCAGGCAGCATCGTGCACACCCACTTGGGGCCACACCTGCCCCCTTCACTCGCTGCCACACTTCCCCTGGATCCCCCAATACGTATACAGATGACACCCGCACATCGTGACTCGGACGAGGCGGTGCAAACAATTCATCTGTAATATAATCATCATCATCATCATCATCATCATCACCATCATCATCATCTCATCATCATCATCATCATCATCATCAACTGGACCTCCTTTCCCACCCTACAGCAGGGTGAGGAGTAGCAATGTCCAGACAGACTAAGTTTGCCCAACCCCTCCTTCAAATTTGTTCACATATAGCTTTTTCACCACTCTGTTAATAATAATAATAATCATCATCATCATCATCATCATCATATAATAACAAGTTCGCTGACAACAACGACGACGACGACAATGATGATGATAATCTTCTATTTTTCAAAAGCTCAAATTCTTCCTAAGGAACTCACTAGCACTCAACACTGACTCATTCTTTTACAATTACAAGAACTGAAACATCACACATTATATAACATAGACTTGGAAAAAAAAAAAAAAAAAAAACTCTTTGAATGTAAATTTTCATGGACATCTTGCAGCTAACTTCACAGATGACACCCGTATCCACAAACGCAATCTCCTTATTGTACACACATTTACATAAGTTTTCACAATATACCAATTGGTGTTAAATTAAGGAACACTTCTCACATACCATGCCATCTGCTCAATAATACACACTATGGCTGTGCAGTTGAGGGATCAGTGTTGAAACAACTATCATCATCATCACCCCAACTTAAATTCCCATATAAGAGAAAGGGTAAGGTATGATACATAGACAAAGAATGGTAAAGCCTAGTGAAATGAGGTACACCAAATCATTCATCCATCCATCCATCATCCAATTCTAAGTTACTCCATGAGGAGCATAGAAGCCCGGGGCTAGGCAATTTGGTCCTGACATTTAAGATGAGAGTGACCAGCCTCACTCATCCCTGAGTGGCATTACATGAGCAATAACCCCAACCACCCCTTGGATATAAACCTTCACCAGCTCAATCCAATTGGAGAGCTGTAATTACCCACTCAATCCTTTAAAATCCTGCTCCAACTCATAAGAAAAACCACCTGCATTATTCAGAGAAGGGGGAGGGATTAAATTACTTACACTCTCCCGGTAACCCCTCAACTACAAAGTACCTCTCAGAAAGTATTTCCAGTAGTCAGCAGCATGCTTTCCACAATCTTGTCTAACAAAGAATGGTAAAGCCTAGTGAAATAAAGTACACCAATTATTCAATCCTTTAAAATCCTGCTCCAACTCATAAGCAAAACCACCTGCATTATTCAGAGGAGGGGGGGGGGGGATAAATTACACTCTCCCAGTAACCTCTCAACTACAAAGTACCTCTCAAAAAGTATTTCCTGTAGTCAGCAGCATGCTTTCCACAATCTTGTCTAACTTTTCCCTTTTTTTTTTTTTTTTTTTTTTTTTTTTTTTTTTTGTAATGCAAAGTGTGCGTTTATGCTTGATGAGTGACCAGACATGAGGTGACAACCTCTGTCTCATGCAGTGGTCAATGGTAGACAACATTGTTTACACACGTCAGAGGGTACATACATTCAAAATGAAGATAGGCCTCACCACAACACATATTTTAATACTCTTTCTGCTGCCCTGCATAAGCCTTTTGAAACAGTAAATATAATCTTTCACACCACAACATTGCCTTTATCTAAGTGATTCTTCACTAACACTGCAGTTTCTGGGAACATATCTACCGTACTAAACCCATGAATCGTGTACTGTATTTTTTAGTTTATGCTCGCATTTCCAGATTATTTTACTCTGCCCTGGAAAAGTCTGATCAGGAGGGGATACAAACAGCCGTAACCTATTTGCACCCAATGTCCTCAGTATAGGATGGAACTGGGCATTTTCAAAAATTGATAAAGATGGGAACCCTAGGGTAGGTACCTATGAGCTTCGTGACTATGAGCCAATAGCCAAAAGGTAGTATGCTTAGTACCCTTCCAGCACAATTCCTCACAAAGGAACCATGGGAGCTAATGGATTATTAAGCACCAGCAAACCTATCAGTTTCTTTAATAAACCACTTCACTATTACAGCTCCTCCCTATTTTGAATACAATCATTTGGAAAGAGTATGAACTACAACACAATGTCCTTGGACTGAGAGGGTCAAGTAAAAAATTTCAGCCTCAGATAATGCCACCCCTTACAGGATTAAGGAGTCTGGAAACAGACAGACAGATAAAACATCACAGGACACTCACCTACTGCTATGTCGTGAACAGCTACATCTACCAATTGTGATGATGGAGGTGGAGGTGGGGGTGGAGGTGGAGGAGGGGGTGGGGAGGATGGAGGTAGAGGTGGGGTGGTGTTGGGGGGCGTTGGATAGACAGGAGGGGTTTCAGATTCCGTTGCGGGATAAATAGGAGTCGCATCTGTCTCTGTCACAGGACCAGACGAGGGGGGTTCAGGAAGACTGGCATCATCATCAGGGACAGCGCCTGAACTAGACCCTCGCTCATCTTCGCCCCATGTCCATGCCTGGCATGGGGCAGGTGGCTGTAGTGGGACATCCGTGTAACCCACAGTGTCAGAGAAGTGCTTGTCTAGGATGGTGGAGTCAGATGGGTCAATGGAGAAGGTCACCTCCTTCTGCAGGAATGAAGTCAAGAAATGAATGAACAAATTACACTACTAGTACAAAAGCTTATCATCATCATCATCATCAGCAGCAGAAGCATGATGACTATATTTTCCACTGTTAAAAGAATGGATGGGACTCAGGATTAAAATCAAAGATGTGGATATTTTTTTTTTTTTTTTTTTTTTTTTAAGAATAATTCCTGCTTTATCCTACCCTTGCTTCTTACGTACACAAGATAAGTTGGAGAGATGAATAATCTCTCTCTCTCTCTCTCTCTCAAGTCCTTTTCCCACCACAGGAGCTGTAATGCTTCTTGCCACCCAAGTGTAAGGTAAAGATGGAAGATTACAAATATCCCTACTAAAAATATGAAAAGAGGATGTTCAACTCTTATTCCAGCTCTTTTTACTTACTGTATCTGTTACAACAACACAAATGGACAATGAAGATAGCACTGTTTCTCCACAAGCCCAAGGGAGAGAAGCCTCTGAGATTATTTTGTTCAGAATGTTAGCTTTTAAACTTTACTTTATCCTGGCAACTAACTTTGAGGGTGAAATGGCTAAAAGTAATCAATCTGGTGGGAAGAAAATGCCAAGAATACCATAAAGGTACAGGTGTATGTGTCAATGGTCTTTACACATTAATCCTTCCAATATTTAAACCCTTCTCTGAAAAAGGGAGCAATGTACTTCCTTTTCAAAGAATGGTAACCATTACAGCCTCCCAGACCATGAAGACTTCCATGTATCTGAGCTTCTAAACAAGCAAAACTATCCTGTTTTCTCAATCCATCCTCACACTCCTCTAAAACTCATATAATCAAAAAAATTATTTAAATTATTCAATTAACTGGTATCAAAAGCCTTTTACATGTTACATGGCATCCATACCTTCAACTGTTTCGAGATATTCCACACAACAATGCTGCCATGACGAGTGGCAGAGGCAATAAACTGGTGACTATTGGTCTGACTGATGAATGCGACTTCCTCACTCCGCTCGCTGTGGCTCAGGGCAGGACTGGTGGCGTATGTCACAGAAAGCGGGACATTGTTTGTGTACTCCCCTTTCACAAACGGACAGTTGGGAGAATGGCGTTCATGCTCCGACCTGGGAAAAATACAAATAAAAGTAAAAATCACAATGGCCATCTTGACTCTTATTCAGATAACGATGGAGGTTGGAGGTTGAAACAAGTGCAATAAAGAAAAGCACAAAACTGGGAGAACTATCAACAGCATGACCAATGAAATGTGCTAATCATTCATACTTCATTTAAGCCCCTTGAATCCTGGTTCCTCCTCATGAGTCTAACTACTTACATTTTTTTCTTTCAAGATGCACTTCACATTCCCATACTGGACAGCATGGGTCGCAAAACCTTGTCATGTGCTTCTCTTAATATACTTCATCCATTCATACTGATCCCCTGTAAGTTCCTTAACCTCATCATCATCCATACCTAGCTTTGGTTCCCTATGCTGTATTTAAGTATTTCAATCCCTTCCCAGCTGAACAACTTCACTGTCTTCCATACCTCACTTTCTCATATACAGTACTTATTTATTATATCCATCCAGTAGCAGCCATGGCTCAGTGGGTTAGAGTGCTCTGACCGAAAGGTACAAGGTTTGAGTCCATCCAAGGGTCATGGGTAGACATCAGGAATGGCATCCAGTCATAAAGTGCTACACATTCCAAAAACTAAAGTCCTCTACCCAGGGGCAATGCCTTAGCCCTTAACAAAAAAAGGAGGCATGGGAAAAAAAAAAAAAAAAAATCTCATCTTCTTGGCTTTTCATACCTCATCACACCTTCCAACTGACCAATATATACCCGCTTCAACACCTTGTCCGTATCCATTCTCTCCATATCAGTGGTCTGATAGCACAAACCCACGTCTGACAAAGAAGTCTATTTAAGCAATGCAGTTTCATTCCATGACAAGGCTGAAGGTTTTCTACATGCTCCAGATTTGAGGATAATTACAGAACTGAATGATGAGTGAATGAACACATTATCATACACAATTACTAAAAAATTTCACATGCTGGTAATCAAGGAACATCTAGGAACATTTTCAATAACCTGAAAGCAGTATGGGTTCATTTCAAGCTTTACTCTGAATAATTTCAATAACTGGTAATAAATTAACAGATTACTCCATTCATCCATCCACCGTCCAATCCTATGTTTCCCCATGAAGAGCGTAGGAGCCCAAACCTATGCAAGCTGGTCCTGACAGTTAAGATGAGACTGACCAGCCTTACTCATCCCTGAATGGCATCACATGAGCAATAAACCCCAACCACCCCCTGGAAATAAACCTGCACTGGCTCAATCTAATTGGAGCGCCTTAATTACTCACTAAACCACCAGGTGCCATAATTTGGTTATATGTTTACCACCCAGCGTAGTAAATGGTTTCCTGCTGTAAAGGAAACCATTTGGTTTGCCACTCAGTGTAGAGTCACCCACAGGCAGAAGGAGAGGAAACAATGAAGGAAAGACAGAAGAGGAAGGACGAAAGTGAAGAAAAGGCAGACACCCAAAGCAGCACTACACTGAATGAGTGGATGGTGAGTGCCCCCACCTAACACTTATCATATATATATATATACAGTGGAAGCTCGATTATCCAGGCTCGGATTATCCAGCTTTCGGTATATCCGGGCCGTGACCCAATGGTTCAGTGGTATAGTAATTCATAGAATTATCCGTACGATAGCTCCGGTTTAAACAGGAAGCATCCAGTTTCTAGGGAGAGAGGCATGGATAAACCAGAGAAAGTCTTGCTCACCCTGCCCCCACCCACATCTCCTGCTCACAACTCGATCACAAGGGTGGTAGGATGGAGTTTGGTGAGGCAACTGTTACTCCTGACGTAGCCTAACCTTGCTTAACTACTTAATAATTTAACCTAACCTGGGCTCCAGTTGGGAAATTGGGAAACTAAACTAAATCCACTTTTGTGTACGATGAGTTTCATCCATTATGCCCGAAGCAATCGTAGGTACGGCTTAAAGAACGTGATAAAAGAGAAAATCTTTCAGCAAGAGAAGGTAATTTACTACCCTCAAAATAGAAAAACAGAAAACAAACTGGAGGAATATGAAGTGAATTGGTGAGGTCTTTAGGCTGTATGCTTAGACGAAAAGTAATGGGTTTCCTAGTTTTAGGGAACGAAATGAAACAAGAATGCTAATCAGAAAAAAAAAAAAAAAAATACTCATCTCATATGTTCTCGTAAGTTAGCATTGAGTTCTGCATTTTTCGTTAGGTATCGCGCCTCCCAACACATTTCGGACCAACAGAGCATTGTTATTTCTTCCTCTTACATTTACTGTTCACTCTTTTGTTCGTTCTTAAGTGTACTGTATGTGTGAAAGAGAGAATTAATACAAACAATAATGCATTCCATTAACCCCATCATAGCTGTCAGCCTCGAACAATGCTTTACTGTACCGGTGTCAGGGATGTTGGGTTAGGGAGAGCTATAAAAAACTGCGAACAATTATGGGAAGGGAACGAAGGTCACTGGTATGTTTTCACGACCCTCCTCTACCATCTCAAACAGTCAGGCGGCCTGCCACTTCATCTCAGATGTTTTCGCCGATATGTTTAAATGCTAATGTAACATGCACCCTAATTATGAGTAAGTTTCTTCCAATATGCCGGAAACAAACGTAGGTAAGGCTTAAGGAACGTTATGATAATAAGAAAACAAACTAGAAAAATACAAAAACAAACTAGAGAATATGAATTGAATTGGTAAGGTTATTACGCTGTATGCTTGGACGAAAATTTAAGAGTTTCACAATTATAGGGGACGAAATGGAACAATTATGTTTACTAATAAGAAAAAATACTTTCATCTCAAGTGTTCTTGTAAGGTGGCATTCAGTTCCACATTCATTGTTCGATGTCGCTTCCCAACACATTTCGGACCGACAGAGCATACAGTTATTTCTGCTCCTTACAGTTAAGTGTACATTTATTGCACATTCTTTTGTTCGTTCGTGTATGTGTGAAAGAGAGTATTAATACAAACAATAATGTATTCCATTAACCCCTTATGGCTGTTAGCCTTGAACAATGCTTTACTGTACCGGTGTCAGTAACGTTAAGTTAGGGAGAGCCATAAAAACTGCGAACAATTATGGGAAGGGAACCAAGGTCACTGGTATGTTTATACGACCCTACTCCACAATCCCAAACAGCTCGGCGGTCCTTTCATCCCAGATGTTTTCGCCGATATGTTTAAATGCTAAAGTAACATGCACCCTAACTTTATGTTTAAATTCTAATGTAACATGCCCCCTAATTTTCTTTCACGAATCATAACAAATCACAAGATGGGTTTAGGGAGGAGGGGAAAAAGCCAGGTGTACCAGACGAGTCTTTTCACATCTGTAAGAAAAAAGAAACTGACTTTATAACTTTGAAAAAATGGTTTCAAGGTCTGCCACGGGAGTACACAAATTTCTGAACTCACGAACATTGAGTATTTGAGGGGGTAAACATACGCTTTGCTGTAAGCAGTAAAAGCACCTTACCAAATCAGTTCATCCTGATAGTCTGTTATATTTTTCTGATTATTTCTGGGTTGGTAAATAAACATTTCTTGTTAAATCTTTCCCCGCTGTTTTTATCTGTTCTGGTGTGACGACTCTTTGATTCGTTAACGTAATGGCAGAAGACACTGTTCTAATCTAAGTGTTTAAATCTGGCCTAACCTAGCTTAACTGCACCTAATAATGTAACCTAACCTAATCTTCAGTTGGGAAGTTGGGAAACGAAGTCCACATTTGAGTACGATGAGTTTCGTCCATTGTGCTGGAAACAATCGTAGGTACAGCTTTAAAACGTGACGATACTAACAAGGAAGAAATCTTTCAGTAAGAAAACGTGATTTACCGAACTGAATATAGTCTGAAAAATACTGAAACAAGCTGGAGGAATATACATTGAACTGGAAAGGTCATTCTGGTACTTAAGTGTACATTTACCGGTAAATAAATCAGTCTAACAGTACAGTACTTGTGTTTCCGCCGGATTAATCGTGCTTTCGGATTAATCAGGCACCCCTTAACACCATATAGCCCGGATAATCGGGCTATCTCTGTATATATATATATATATATACTGTATATACGGTTGGGGTTTATTGCTCACGTAATGCCACTCAGGGATGAGTGAGGTTGGTCACTCTCATCTTAAATGTTAGGTCCAACTGCCTAGCCCCGGGCTCCTACGCTCCTCATGGGGCAACGTAGGATTGGATAATGAATGAATGATATATATACTGTATATATAGTAAAACCTCAATATAACGGACTTCAATAGACTGGAAATCACTTTTATCGGAATCAAGGAGCTACTGGACTAAATTCTTACATACAGTATTGGAAGAAGTCTGATAAAGCCAGAGGCACTCCTGACTGCCTGACCACTACTGCTATGTTCACCACAATAAGGTAATTAAAAGACATGCTTATCAGTGGACAGTACAGTATTATTATGTATATAATACTATTTCATTATTGTTGTGAAAGTATAATCCAGTATTGTACTGCAATGGCAGTTAAAACAGTTTAAAAATCGTTGGTGCGATACTAATGTCTGATATGTTGGAAAAAGTCCGGGTTAGCAGGGGGAAGTCCGGACATAACTTTAATTGGAATTTTGCTTTTTCGGAAAGGCTTGGACCCCAGTCAGTCCGTTCCAGTGAGGTTTTACCATATATGTAGAACTATCAATATTGTTCATCATGATGGACCATATATCCACTCGCCATTCAGGCCTTCAGTATACAACAAGCCCTGTTTTAAGATGCTGTTTTTGTTGATCATTTTCACCATCATATCTAAAGCCTATTACAGAAAACCTATAAAACTGATTTGCCAATGTCTCTCTATTGACAATACTATATTTCACGAAAAGGTGAGATTATCAAAAACATCCTGGAGCTACAATGACAACTGCTTGTATTCAGTTCCAATTGACACCCAAACAACAAACACCTACCAAGGCTCATCAGTGGGCTCCCAGTAAACAAGGCAAACACTACAGATGAAACACATGGCTCGATCATCATCTGCTGCAATAGGCTGGTGGAAGAACCCAGCCTGAGCCATTTGCTCTGGCAGTGCCCATCTGAAATAGAAAGAATTATGCATTTATCAAGCTTCAATCCATGCTGTGAATTTAAGCAAACTCCCCATGTAGTAAAAAATTCAACCTAAGCCTCCAAACAAGAAGCAACAAAGATACAAAGTGAGGAAATATTTACGGGAAGATGGTGTGCTGTGGGAGAATTGGCTATGATTGAGTAGGGACAAAAATGCTTTAGCCTACACAGAGTAATGCATCAGGTAATACAAACAGCTACCTAAACTTTGGAAATGTATTGGGAATATGTAAAATATCAAACTTTCAAATCTTCACAAGGAAACAAAAGCTCCAGCAAGTTTTCTAACTCTTAACGATGTTATCTATAACATCAAATACTGTTTGCAGTGTATGCAAGATGAAAAGTTCTAAATCTTCAAATGGATAACAAAGAACATGGCAAGCTTTCTAGAACAAGTAAGTACAGTATCCAAAACATTACAATTAAGTTGTATCTAGCTGGAGGCCAATACTCACTTATAGTTCATGTGTGGCCATTTGCTAAATGTAGCCAGCCTGGCAGCCTCACTACACATGGCCTCTCTATCTGGCGGGCCAGCCCCTGGGCAGCCTTGACCCGTGTCTGGGGTGGGGGGTGGGAGGAGGTGGGCCAATCGCTGGATGAGGGCAGAGGCAATGGAGAGGGCAGGTATGTAGCGGGTGAGACGCTTGAGCTCACTGACCAAACCAAGACACACACTGCGTAGTACACCCAGTGGCAGCTCTAGCCTCAAAGTGCTCCACTGAAATACAAAAAATAGCAATAAATTACAGTACCTGATCTGAGACAACATGACATGGCAATTTGTAAATGACAACCTCCTCTGGGATGAGGGTGTCTGGCTACAGAGAGATTACAATTTCCCCCATGGAAAGCACAATCTCTGTATGAATAGCAGGACCTGTGCTGTGACAAACATCTTACTGGCAATCTTCTGAACTACATCTTCATCCATAATCAGGCCTATAAAATTATCTGGTGGTAGCAAACACACACTTTCACAAAGATCATAGTCATGGAGATGGAGTCTGGATTTGAAGGTGATCAAACAGGTGTCACCTTTCTGAATCTGTCAATCAGATGAGTATATGTACAAACCCTGCCTTAAGGAACTAACCTAATTGTGAAATCTACAACCTTGAGTTATACCCTAACCTAATACTCGTACAAGAGCGGATCCAGCACCGGGTGTCCAGAAAGTTTCTTGTTTTTTCACTGACCTTGCTGGAGTCTATTCAGTGTGTGGAGGAGCTTTGTTATTTGGGGGACATGTTGTGCTGGAGGTGGGGCTGGAACAAACTTTGTGGCTAGGGTAAGGAGTGGGTGCAGGAAGTTCAAGAAGCTGCTGCCTCTCCTAACACAGTGAGGGCTCTCTCTCAGTGCTAAGGGGTCTTTGAATGTGGCATGTACTTAGGAGTGTAATGCAGCCTGCTGTATGGTAGTGAGACCTGGGCAGTGAAGGAAGAGGATATTCATAGGCTCAACCATACAGGAAAGACGACAGCAGGCGTGTGTAGTGCATCCTTGACTGCGAGGCCTGGGGGGCTAGGACTGCAAATGAAGAGTTTGAGAGGAAGGATGGGACGGGAATGCATTGGCACTGTAGTAAGGTGAGGTAGACTGAGATGGTTTGGGCATGCTGAGAGGATAGAGGATGACAAGTAGGCGCAGAAGGTGAGAAAAGTGAACATCAAGGGTAGCACTGCGAAGCAGACCGAAAAACATCTGTGATGAGGTCATAGAGTGTGACATCAGAGATAATGGACTGAATAGGGTAGCTGCCAGAAATCAAGCAGCATGGACAGCCGCCATTAGATAACCAAGGCCAACACATGCAAGCATGTTGGAACCTTTATAAATGATATAAAATGACACAATATTAACCCATTAATGACACTCAAGCATTTAGTACAAACTGTAGAAAATAAACACATATAAAGCAAAAGCTTATATATATATATACTGTACTTGCACAATCTTGGGTTGGCACATACACATACAATCGTCCACATTTGTAGTGCAACTTTCAATTTTACCCATACAATACTTGAGCTGACAGATCCATACTCTCCTTCCATCTCTAGCACACAATACAAACTCCTTCTTTTGCCCTCTCACCCTCACCTACTCCTGCACAGATACCCCATCCATACTCCCATTCTCTCACAGTCTCACCTCTCCATTTTGTCTTAGATATTCCACATACATCCACTTTTGCATCCTCAAGCACCTGGGCAATCTCTTTCTCTTTCACCCCCGAACAGTATAACGCTTTATGCACTCCACACTCAACTACAAAGTGTATCAGTGTATATCAGTAATGGAAATAAGCTTTTGATTTTATTGTAGTAATTAAGGGGTAGTAATTAAGAATAAGTGGCAATATAGCATTTAAGGGTAAACTTAACTAAATGAACATGTTATGAAAAGTTGTATTCACCAGAACAGAAACTGGTTAGGAATGGTTAATTGTGGGAATTCCATATTCACAAACAAAATACATTGATATCAAAGCTGGCTCACAAAGTTTGTATGGAAAAATATAAGAGAAAAGGGTTGCCTGGTTCATAACTGAGAGTAGCAGAACTGGTGTAAACAATTGACCCAGTCCTCCTGTCTATTTAGAGGTTATTAACCAGGCAATAGACAAAAAAGTGTGTGTAAACTTGTGGGCCCCGAACCAATTTACATTTATTCCCATTTATTACTTTATTTGGTAATGAGGAGTTTCAACATTATCGTAATTTGCCAGACCAATAAGTCACAATCAAGGAGGTTTGACTGTATTGAAAAAGACTGGTGTTTCTGCTTGACACCACCACTGACACCTGTATTTTCTTAAAGCCATAGCTAGATGTAAATGTAAGCAAAATAATCTAAGAATCAGACAAAATACTGTACAAGAATCACACCCTACACATGCTGTGTAAGCAATCCAAGTGAGCACATGCTACACTCAATGCCAACTGTGGCCACCTAGCAAATTAGTCTAGTGGGCGTGGGAATTTCAAGTACCCTATCAAAATTTTGTACTGATTAAAAGAGGTCCTGGACCATCTGATGCCAAAAAATTGGTGGTGTACAAGTATCATATACAGTACAGGTATATTGCAATTATAACTAAGAAGCTTCACCACCAGACTCATACTTACCGGTATAAGATAAGGATTTTACAAACATGTATTATTCCTTTCATTCAATAATTCTGTATTCTGTTGGAGAAAATAATTGCCACATGTGAAAAAAGAATAGTCCTGAATCCCTGAATACCTCCCACAACCCTCCACAGTAATCTGTGATAAGAGCCAGGATGGTGATATCAATTATATCTCTTAAAAACATCTTTCACTGAGATAAACTCACCTTCATTTATCCTTTGCTTTTCTTAATTTCCTGGTCAAATTCCATTTCTCTATTCATTTCCCATCTCCAGCCTCGATGACCATTCAATCTTTTCTCTCACGTACAGAATTGTGTTTTCTTATTTTTTTTTACATTTACATCTCTATTTTACTCCAAACTAAACTTCATGCCTCGTTATGGAAAGGCACTGTCAGCTGAAAAAGAACATCAGTTCACTGCACAAGACAGCCTGGCAGGGGTGGTTGCTTACCTGTGGCTGAAGAGTCTGCTTAATCAGACAGACTTGCGTAACACAAGAACATCTCCTTCTCCATTCTCATTGTCCTTTCTTTCTTTTCTCTCATCTACTGTATTCTGTTTTATTTAACTTATTTCCACTCACTTCTCTTTTTTACAGATTCTCTAGCCTTCTCAATTCTTCTTTTTCTTCTCAACATAATTTTGTACCTATACTGTGGAGTTTTAAAGGCTTAAGTATTATGAGTGACCGGATGTGGTCTACTTTATCTGGCATTCTGCTCTGTGCACCTTTAATGCTTTCCCATTATACTTTCTAGGTCCTACTTAGCCCATATATTGCAGGATAAACGTGATTACCACGATGATGATTTATTTTCTTTTGAAAGGTTTTCTATTGTTGTGGGCTCTAATGCTGATCCACTGGCTTATTATATAGAGAAAGACAGTGAACAATGACTTTTAAAACTTAGTGATGTTATCTTTGAAACCCAATAAAACTTTTCAAAATATTGTGTAGGAGTTTCATAATTCTTCAGCCAAAAAGATGAGCAATATTCCTGACAGCAATTGAACATGCATGAACATGTCTGTCTCTATTATCTGATACTGGCTCCACAAGTTACAAAACCACAGGCTGCATCTTTGTTCATTACCTTAACCCTATGGTCAATCTATACCACCTCTTGCCAGGGTAAGTCTACTTCTTGGTGCTTTACTTTCCACAATTATGCTCCTAAATTCAGGTAAACAAAATTATGCATTACCTTTGCCAGCTTGGAGTTGGCACGTGACTGTGCCTGATGCGCTGCAATGCCCTGAGCCAGAACCTCCCGCACCTCCCCAGCATGTTCCAGGTTACTCAGTTCTCCAAACGCCAGGGTCTGCTGTAGCTGGATCCCCTAGAGATACAAACACAGTCACATTAAAACAGATAACTTGTGTTTGTTCACAGCTGAATACAAGCAATTCTCACTGCTGGAGAGGGACACCTTCTCATGGTGGCACCGATATAACAAGGTGATGGAGCTGTCCAGTTATACAAACATCCCTCAACTCCCCCTCTATCCCCTGAAAGGAGGATGGTGGGCTGTGCAGAAGAAGGGAAATTTCAGGTGCAATCCACCAGGTTCATGTCCACATGAGCCTGAGGTTGCTATAACAAAAACAAACTACTATTGTTGGAAGTTACTGGATGTCAGGGATATGTTCTAAAATAACCATTTTCTATATGCATGATACAGTACATTAAGCAAAACTGGCAAATTAGCATAGCAGATCACAATGGAACTCTAACATGTCATTTTTCTGTATGTCACAGTGGAATAAATGTCAACACAAAGGACATCACAAAAGGCAACTTAAAATGAGGACTTCCCATAGTACTATTTGGTGAGAATAAAGATAAGCAAAATAACCCAAGTGAGGTAAATTTTGGACCTCTGGATACTCTTGCTGGATAGATGGACTGTTAAATTCTCAACTTTATGAAATTTTCCAGAATATATTAAAGCAAACAACAAAATAGCAGCTAGTGAAAATCTGCCCAATCTACATTAGAGTATAATGTACAGTTACTCATTATCATCATCAGCTAGACATTTCCCAGAGAGAGACAGAAAAAATTTACAATGTATAATTGCTAAACATACATACATAAAACACCATATGCTAGTGGGAATAATGTCAAAATGAGGAGGAAGTCCATCTCAGGTAATAGTGGGAACCAAAGTCAGGACTGGGACAAAACCTATCCTATATATCAGTGGGAAATACATCAAATGAGTCCCATTATGAGTGGTATATGAATTAATAATTAGGAAAGAAACTACAATGTCAAATACAATATTAATGTGAAATAAAGTCAATGATAGAGAAATCCCATGTAATTAGTGAAAAATGAAGTCAGGATGAACAAACAACCCATCCCATGTATTGTACTGTATTAGTGGGAAATAAAATCAAAATAGGAAAAACCAATCCCAAGTATTAGCAGGATATGAAGTGAAAATGAGGAAAAAACCTATCCAATGCATTACTAAGAAATAAAATCAACATAAGGAAAAAGCCTGTCCAATGTAGTAATAGGAAATAAATGAAGGATTAATGAGAAATGATGGCAAGATGAGGAATAATATATCCTATGTACAGTATTATTGGAAAATGAAAGTTTGGAGAAAAAAAAAAAATTCTTTTTATGCAAAGAAAAAGAAACCAATGGCCAGAAGCCATTAAGATTGTTCCTTCCAAGAAAAAACAAAAACAAGGTAACAGAGAGCCAGATTCAAGATCTGCATATACTGTACCTTGAGGCTTGTACTAATGGGAAATAAAATCAAAATGAGGAAAAAACATCTTCATATTTCACTGGGAAATGAAGTCAGGACACAGGAGAAAAAAAAAAAAAAAAAAGGACTGTGGGAAATAATAATCAGGATGAGGGAAATAAAATCCCATTTACTAACGGGGAATATGTCATGATAAGAAGAGCTCCATCCCATGTACTTTAGTCGCAGCACATGACTCATGAGGTTGTCATTATCATACCATGGCAACCTACCTGTCAAAAGCTCATCCAATTTCGTTTCTTATTATACACGAATGATATTATTATACACGAGTATCATCATACGTGAACATATTATAAACAAATCACAGGCGTATCATATTACACACAAAATCGGAAGCGCCATTGATGGGTAGGTTGCCAGGGTATGACAATGACAACCTCAGAGTTGTGCACCACGACTATAGCGGGAAACAAAGTAAGGATTAGGAAAGCACCCCCCCCCCATGTATTAGCCAGAAATGAAGTAAGGATAAGAGAGAGAGAGAGAGAGAGAGAGAGAGAGACTCATGTACCAGTGAGAAATATCACATACAGTAAAAGTCCTCCAATCTGACCACCAATAATACTAATATCCCAACACTCCAAAACGTTCAAAAATTTCTGGTCTTTTTTTTTTTTTTTTTTCTGGGCTTTATCTAAGGATTTATCTGGCTTGGACTTGCCCTTGGACCTGGATGTACCTGCCTGCAACACTTCTATGCTTTTCCGGTGTTAAAACAATAACCCATATAATTTTAAGTGTTTATTTAATGATCATGTATATACTTCTAATGTTTCCAAAGGTCCCTCCCAACAGTTTGAGAAAAAAACAATAGTTTGAAAGACCCTCGGTCCCCTGCCATTCGAATTAGAAGACTTTTACTGTAATGATAAGAATATGGAAAAAATGAACCCATGAACCAGTAGGAAAAGAAGTTAAAGCACAGACAATGATTGCTTAAAATATTAACAGTAGTGGGAAAAACACATGAAAGATAACTGCATAAAACTGCATCACTGCATTAACTTTCCTACTCAGACATGAGGAGGAATGGTACATCATCAATTCAAGGGCATGTCATAATAGGAAAACTACAGTTAATGATGAGGGATGCAGAGACCTGCAATGCATTCAAATTAAAGCTTTATCAAACAAATCACTAAATGTCTACGTATGGATTGAGTGTGCCATCAAAATACTGTAGTTATTGTGCTGTATGATGACTGGCCCCTTCCTTTTGAGGCGTATCCTTAGCTGAATAAAACTGCAATTTAAGGTACAAGAATGACAATAAACAAAACTGTGCCATCATAATAAAAGCTTGTTTCTCCTAAGCTGAGTATATCCTCTAAAGCTAGTTAGAAAAAAAAAGTCTAGTCCTGAAATATACTGTAAACAAATTTTTGCTAATTTAATTAAACATTCCCACCCAATTTTCATCCTTGCAGCCATAATTACAGTATATTAAGTCCATGCAGAACTCCATCAGTTTCATCATCATCCGGACCTCCTTTCCCACTCTAGGGCAAGGCGAGGAGTAGCAATGTCCAGACAGCCCAAATCTGCCCAATCCAATGGGCCACATTTCCATTCACTCGTCATTCAAGCCCCCAGAATCCTGGCTTTGTCGGATACACCAAAAACATTCACCACGTTCTGCAGCTTCACATAAAAGTATCCGATAGAGTCAATCCGGACGCTGCCACGTTAAAAGAGGTGCCAAATCCCTGATCATGTACTTCTTACAACATTCATCCAGCCAGCTTGATCTCTTATCAGTTCCCTAGCCTCACCGACTTCCAAACCTCTCTTCCTCACACAGTCATCTACCATATCTCCCCACCTTCTCCTTGGCCTACCTCGCCTCCTCCTTCCTTCAAATTTGCTCAGATATACCTTTTTCACCACTCTATTGTTATTCATCCTCTCCACATGACCATACCATCTCAGTACACTCTCTTCAATTCTGGTGTCCACAGAATTCCTCACTCCATGTCTTTCACAAATCACATTATTTCGTATCCTATCCACCCTCTGTACTCCACATACGTTCCTCAGCAGTCCCATCTCCATTGCTCTTACCCTTGACTTTTCATTTTCATGCCACATCATAGTCTCACATCCATATGTTAAAGTTGGTACTGATGCTCCTTCATGCAAGCCTCGTGCAATTGCAACGCTCAAGCCTCTGTTTCTTATCAGGGCCTTCATTGCACCAGCTACTTTTCTTCCTTGTGTCACTCTACTTTCAACTTCTTTTGCACATTTTCCTCTCTTTTTCTATCACTGTACCCAGGTATTTGAACTCTCTCACCAATTCCAGTCTCTCTCCATTTACTGTTACATTGCACTCAATAATCATCACTTTACTCTTTTCTACATTTACTCTCAACGCACGACGCTCACAGACCTTAGCAAAACTCTGCACTAGCCTACTAAGCTCTTGTCTCTCAGTTTCACATTAGTGAAACTTGATTTATGCTTCAACTTATGCTATACAATCACTTTCCCCTATCTTATACATCAATCCACTACCACACAACTACTGTACTAACTGATATTATTCTTAAGGGCATTTAAAAAAAAAAAAAAAAAAAAAAAAAAAAAATACCTAACTCCACATGAATGCAAAACTTTCCTCAATACATTATGACCATTATCAACCAACAGTGTTCTTTTCCTTGTTACCATGTTTAACTGCTTCAACCCACAGACATACTTCTTGTTTTAGCTTTGCTACCACCTAGAGTGTTGCCTTCAACTGGTGTCACTAATGTAACTGGTGGATAAGTTTCCCACTCATACAAACATCCATGAATTCCCTCCCTACCCCCTGAATGAGGATGGTAGACTGCCAGATAAGGGCAACTTCAGGCTGCAGTTCACCAGATTCACGTTTCAAAGTGAATTTGGGATTACTGTACCTTGTATTATCGGTGGTACTACTACTACCACTATTTCAATCACAACATGACAAATACTGTATATTCAGCTTACTGTGGAGACCAACAGCAGTGAAAGGAGTAGTGGAAATTATGTCCAAACCTTCACTATGAAAAATCCAACTCTGGTTTTTTAAAATCATCTGAAAACTGCAAGAACAAATTGAAAAATAAGTTGCTGGATTCAGAGGATGAAGCTGTGATTTACCTTATAGCAACAACTGCAGCTGCACCTGCCTAATTTAACACTTGGGTCCATATTCTCATCGGTTAGGGGAGCTCTCAAACACCTCTTCCTATGTGATTTATTTTGTTAATTACATCTTACTATCCTCGTGTCTGTTATACATATCACTCTCACGCTGCTATACTCTGCTCAAAAAAAAAAAAAAAAAAAAAAAAAAAAAAAATATCAATCAGCCACGGCCAAAACTAAACCACTAAGGAACCTCCTCAACTGATGAGAATACAGGCCTTGTTCTAAGACCATTTCTCAACACTGCATCTCTTCCAATGGCTTCATAGTGCAGGTGTTGTTCTTCCATTTACATTCATACTTATAAACCTCTTTATATAATCATCTTCAACCTAGGGCTGCCTGTTGTCTAGCCATATTTATATTTATACACCTCTTTCATTGTCTTCAACCTAGGACTGTGTGGTTTCTTCTATCCATATTCAGAATCACACATTTCTTTTTACAATTATATACAGTACCTTCAACCAATCTAGAATAACATATTCCTCCATCCATACTCAGACTCATAAATCTATCTAACTATCTATTGCCAGACGCCTCAATCCCGTTTGGGGTTGCCACAAACAAATCGCCTCCACGTCGTCCTGTCTCCCCCTCATAAATCTCTTTATATATTTACCTTCATCCAATCCCACTGTATGTCAGAATTACCTCAACCTAGTTATATGTTAGACATTTCGAATATATTGTATTCCTTGCTACCTCTCAGCTCTGCATAGGGAAACCTAATCTTTCACGAATATATCATGCTAATTCATTGTTTGATTAACATATACAATCCATGCAAATTTTTATTACAAGATACCCATTAGTTTTTCAGCAATGCAGTGAACAAACAACCACACAAACACAGGTGAAAAATCTAACCTCATCCAGCTTCAGTGACAAAGGTGATTACACAATTTCTCATTTATAATCCTGATTTATGCTGTAAACAGCTGTATATTGTTGCCCTGCGCATCCAAACAGAAGTTTACCATCCATCTTCATGACTGTTTAATCCCTCGGCTCTTGGGATTTATCTTAATCAAATAAAAAGGTTGGTGCTAGCCTCAATATAATTCCTAGGTGAATCAACAGCAGAGAAAGGATTACTCGAGATACATTCCATTCCTCTGGCTGTCAGGAATTCTCTCAAGTGAACAGAAGATGGCAAAAGCCTGAATAAAATACTGAAGTGTACCAACTGCAGCAAAAGGTAACATGTCTATACAGTATAAGTAGCCACTTACACTTAAAATCACACTCAATCTTCATTCCTAATACTGCTTTTTGTATAAAAGTATACATCACATCACAAAACAATACATGGGAAAAAAGCAAACTTACTAAGCATAACACAGACATCAGTTTCAAAACATATACAGACAGCTCAATGTAGTTATGGTCAGAGACTCATCTGAATCCGAAACCAGTGGACTGCAGGCTAAGCTGCCCATTTCTTCAGGTTGCAAACTTCCTTATGGAGGAAAGGAAGGGGGCTGGGGGACACTTGTATAACAAGGTAACGGAACCACCTGGCTATATCAGTTCCAAAACATAAAGGCATTCCTTTCCTGCAATACACTGCAGTGAAAATAAAGATACAAGGTTCCTGAAGGGCCTTTTGAACAATTAGATATACAGTAGCTACAAGTACCTGAATCTAAGGTCCATCTCAAGGTTCTTTGTGACAATGCCAACCCTCCCCTTGACAATTTGAAAGGCAATGTTTTACAGTAGTTCTATTATTTTAATTGCAATTCATTGCATCTGGTCTACTGTGTCAAGGCAAGTCTTGCATAATTATCCACAATAAATTATATAAGCACCCTCTGGTACATGAAAAATTAGTTACAATACTGGATATTTCACTAACTATGGTACATAACTTTTACGTTTAGAGATCGTTGACTACATGGTAGCATAGTCAATAGTCTCGTAAAGAAAAATAAAATGTAGCTGGTGAAATGACGGAACTGAATGACAAGGGTTAAAAACCGTGTCCACTCTTCCTCAAGGATCACTCAATCAGGGTTCAACATTTACCGAGAAACAATAAGTGGACTATAGATAACTGATCTCTGGCCCTACCACTGGCCCCTTACCTCTGAGAGCAGCATCTCCACAATGACTGCCTCCTCTGGTGCTGCGACGGGAGCCTGGAGGACTGTGCCAAGGAGAAGGACCCCATGGTGGTCTCTCCGCATGCCCACCGTTCGGCCTCCACACACCACCACGCTGTTGCTCTCTCCATGGTACACACACCCAACATTGCTCTTGCCATCACCTGCTCAACAAACATGAGAGAAGAGATATCAGAACTCAGGTCTTACTTCCTCTACTGTAGTTATCATTACTCTCCTATCTCCCTCACCCTACACAGCTCTACTATCACCTGCTCAGAAAACATGGGTGAAGAGATATCAGAACTTGGGTCTTACTTTCTCTATTGCACAGTTAACAAAAACTACAGCTAAAATTACTCCCCTGCTCAACCTTTCAGCCAAGTAAATTTTGTTTATTACATTCTCCCAGCAGCCAATCAATTTTGTTCAGCTTGGAACAGTTAAATTTGGGCTGAAAGGGGGAGAATACTAAATGAGGAGTTCTGACACATTACTGTGTAAGTCTATTTCAGTAACAATACAGTACTAGTACTGGTTTATTATTTTCTATTCTGTTAAATCACTGTAAATTATACCCTGCTCACAGTAGCAGCACCAATCAAAAGCAAAGGGCCAAATGTTGGATCTGCACACAAACCTTCCTGTTCCCTTCAAACTCCTCATTCAGCAACTGTTTATAATGCACTCTCCATGTGTCTTTAATATTCTCACTGTTCACTTCTACTTTTCCTTCATCATTCTTCACACTGCTCACCTGTGATATCCCTGTTTTCCCTCTTCATCTGAGCTGCCACCTTAAAAACGCACATTCTTCCTTTCAGCGCTAATTAGGGTACAGTATTCAGTAATAGTCTCTGGGGTTCGTATTTTGACCTGGATACCTCCTATCTAGCACTAAGCTTGGAAGCCAAGAATTCCTCTCTGTTACAACCCTTTTTCCATTCCCGGAAAAGCTTTCTTTTCTCTTTAACGGCGGCTTCTACACCCTCATCCCACCATCATGTTACCTCATGGCTTGGAGGGTCCCTTGTTCATACACACACTGAATCAGTAACTCTCAAGAGATTGTACTAGAGGGCTCTGTACTACTCATCTCCACTTCTGTCAACAGCTCCTTGTCAGTCACAGCTTGACTCATCTCACAACAGAATGCATCCCTCACTGCTTGGTTTCTCAACTTCCAATTTCCTCCTAGGTGCATTGGTCCTCTTCTTCGCAATGCACTCCTTAAGCACCATGTCACATACCGGTATCAGTAATATACGTTGCTGCACACACTCTTCACTCTCTATAACTCTAATACCCCTCACCAACCTCCTACCAGCCCTCCTGACCAGGAAATAGTCAATCTGGCTATCTCCCCCAGACTCATATATATAATCAACTTTCTCATCCTGAAACACGTGTTGAACACAATCATGTTCACTGCCTCCCCAAATTCAAGTACCCATTCCCCTTTCATATTCTTGATACCACATGTGCATCCCCCATGTACGGTACATCTTCATAACCTTGAGCTGCTTCACCCAAAACTATAATCTCATCATCCCCCCATATCACTTACCACACATATCAAGTTGTCGCAAATCTATCGCTTTCTTTATTATCCAAGCCAGCTTGTGCAGCATACACCGATATAAATGAAATTATGAGTCTACCCAACAATATTTTCACTGCTATGATCCATTCATTCACTCCCATTACATTCATGACACATTCCACCCACTTTTCCTCAACCAGCACATCCACACCACCACATCCTGCTTAACTTCCCTGCCAAAGTAGCTTGTACCTACAGTCCTTCCCAACAATCACTCTGACTGAACCTCCCTTACACAGTACCTAAGTTCCTATATACAACCAACATCCACCCACCTCCTACTCATAGCCTCCACCACTTCCCCTACTTTACCCTTCAAACTACCCACAATCCATGAAGCCACTCTAAGTCCTCTGGGTGTTTTAGATTCCTTACACTTGATTTTGCTGTTTCTTCTCATTTTTGGTCATAAGTCGGTAAAATAAATGATAAGACAGACAACAGGCCCCATCCACCCACATAGACCCGAGTTCAGGCATATGGGACCTGGAACCCATAGCCCACCAACTGTGGCCAGTGGCTGTGACTGTGGCCTCAGGGCAACCTGCCAGGACAGCTACAAGGATACCCCCCAAGTATGCCCGGGTACTGTAACTGTCCCACTTTTATACACCCAGTGATAGGCCAGCCTCCTGGGGTGCTACTCCCAGGTCTGGGCCCCTCTCTATTGGGTGGAAGCGGCATCCTGGGAACCACAATGCCCTGTACCCTCTGGCATAGATCCGAGCTCCATCCCATCCCAGTTCCAAAAACTACGCTGGCAGAGCCCACGCCATGCCTCCCTTCAAGCCCACCACTAGGTAGTGGGGGCAAAGTTTTCTGGCTGCATGCTCTTGCTGGCTTCAACTCCTGTGATATATTGGGGTGTGGTATGTAAAATGCATGTAGAGTATTGCATGAGATAGAGAAAAGTGTTTGGGGAAGTATGCTGGCCTATCTCCATGTTTATGTCACACTGAAAAAGTCAGCAAAAGGGGATGATCAGGATATCCTGATAGCTAGTGAAACAGAAGTTCCACCCCTCCCTATAATTTGCATTCCCATCCTCCTTGGGAGCAGCACCCTGATCAGATGGTGCTACAGCCTACTCACTAAAGTGCAGTAAAAATTGATACTGCACTACAGGGTTTGAGCACTTGATGTGTAAGTCTGATTTATCCCAAAAGCAAAGTCATACACATCCAATACTGCATTGCTCTTACCATTTCAGAAAAGCTCATCAAAATTAATGTATTTTGGCTGACAGTGCCACATATGTATAATCACTCAACATGCTAAAAACTTAACCTTTACCAATCCCCAATACCTGAACATCACTATGATCTCAGAAAGTTTACTCATATGCTGCCAGATTACTTATTACAATGTAAGTGAGCCCCCTGGTAGTGAGGGATTAATAAACGTTATATCTAACCTCTCAAGTTCAAAAGCTATCCAAAGCAAAATAAACAGTCATAGTTGTAAAACAAAGAAAAAGTCCTTAACCACTACACACCTGGCAATATTTAACGTAGTTATTGCCTCACCACGGGCAATTTCTTGGACACCACAGAAAATTGCCTGTTTTCAAACCTTAATATCTCAGAAACTATAGCACTAAGGGAAATGAATTATTGGCCATTTTACTTAACAACTCTTCCGAAAATGAAAGTATCCCTAGGTCTCTGGGTCATTGTGTTGATGAGTAATGACATGAGGAATACCGATATAACTAATTTTTGCCACGAGAGCGGCATGAGAGCAGGACGGGTTCATGCGTCTGCCTGCAGTGTTGACTATGGCTTTGCTCTCGACGTGATAACTTACTCCACTACCAGATAAACTAAACACTGCTGCATCCAAGGCATGCCTTATGGCACTATCATTGAGCCCTTTGCTAAAATCCTTCGAAAGAGGCTTGGCATGAGTAGATGATGCAATTGGCTACAGGCAGTGCGAACGGAATCAAAGGGGAACCTGAAGAAAGCATTGTACACCTGGCAAAGGCAAGGGACGGACTGGCTCTCGCCTGTGTGATATAAAGGGACTCCCTCCCTACCCTTTGGTGGCGAGATGAAATGAGAGCCAGTTCAAACAGTGGCGGGAAGACACTTGTGTGTATAGCCACTACCCAGCGACCCCGTAGTAGCCCAATTGTGATGTGTATACACATTACTCGGCGGATGGGGGTCAACTGAAAGGGCTAATATAACACCACACTGTCCTTAAGTTACACAGCTACTACAGAACCACAAAACAATTAACACTCTTACCTCATGGACTGACTTGTTATCCAAATTTTAGTCTTTTCTTAAATACTGAAGTGCAAATATGAAAAAATACACAGATTCTGTATGTAATTTTGCAGTCTGAGGAGACTTCTATATGTACATAGTATTATCTTAATGCCACCTATTCACAACATTTGTGTTGCTATCCTGAAATGTGCTAAAAAAGGGGAAACTGAAGATCTGTATTGCAAGAAAATAAGCGACTAATAAACCATTTAGCAACACACAGTCCATTTATCCTAAATGGCAATGTCAAATATTTCCTCCTTAAAAAACAATACTGGTAATATATACCAAGTAAAGTTATCCTGCTTCATTAACATAACAGCTACATCAATCTATCAAAGACTAGACTCATCAACCAACACCAACACAATGAAAAAGATACTGTAGCTACTTTACCTCTTTAAACTAAAGTGTGATATACCGGGTATTTCAAGTCCCCATTACTGTACTGTATGATACAAAATACTGTGTAAAGTAGCGCAAAAATTAAACAACAAACCATATCCACGCTAACTTTCTTCTTTTTGGCACATTAACTGCCGTATTTCAGCTCTTTAACAAACTGTACAGTACTAGCTTCTTTGTCTTTTGACAATCTATCTATCTATTGCCAGACGCCTCAATCCCGTTTGGGGTGGCCACAAACAAATCGCCTCCAAGTCGCCCTGTCCCCCGCCATTTCACTGCCCTGCTCCCAACTCACACCCCCCTCTCTCATATACCTCTCCACCCCATCCCTCCATCTCATCCTCGGTCTCCCCCTCCCTCTTCCACCCTCCACCTCACTCACATACACTCTCTTCGTCAGTCTTTCACCCTCCATCCTCTCCACATGGCCAAACCACCTCAGTGTGTTCCTCACAACGCTTCCTATCACATCCACATCCACACCACAACGCTCCTTTATATCCTCATTCGTCAGCCTGTCTCTCCACGTGACTCCACAATATTTTTCATATTTTAATCAAACGTCCTTGGATTCCTGACTGTCATCAATTTTTTCAAATGTTCAGTATACAGGACTGCACTTAAAAACCTACAGAACATGATGATATAAAATATTTCAGTCTGAAAACTGTCATTCCTCTTACAGCATCATGAAAAATGACAAACACAAATTTTAAAATACAGTGCAGTACCACACCTGATAAGATAATTCTGTGGGTTTATCAGAGAAGAATCAGTGATAAAATATTACCCAACCTACAGGGTTTGGGAGCTACTACACTCAGCTTTAAACAAAACCTACCACTACAATGGTATTGTATTGTATGTGCAGCAAAGAAATTTTGAAAAGAAAATAAATGGTAACGCCAGAAGCATCGCTGTCCTGTACAGTACTGTACTGAAATGTCAACAATAGCAATCATATTTCTATTTCAGCTATCTGTTTTCCTGATGCCTTGATCTTTCCAAGGAACACCACAGTAAATGAGTCATCCAGGCTATGACAGATGTCTCCATGCTGCTTTGTCCTTAGGCAACACAGCTCTCTTGCTTCTCAATCATCTAAAGGAGATATTTAAAGAAAGATAAGTCTGAAGGCTCATCTAACAATGCCACCTCGTGACATGATCGTACAGAAAGGGCCAGTCCCATTTTAGGCTACATGCTTTAGGGTGTTGGAACTAAAGGCTAGATTACCACATTTCAGTACATTTAAAGACAGACAACCAGCTCACCTCCTTTGATGGCACTACATGATTGCTAAGCCTCCAGTCACCTCTTGGAGACTATATGAATGGCCAGCAAAAAAAGTATTGTACTGAACCAATATGTATGGAACATGTGTTGGTAATAATTCCACATACCAGTATAATGTATTCTTGATTTTCAGCTACCAGTGTTATTACCGTAAATTCTCAAAATATGACAATGAAAGTAAACCACTTGTATCACTCTCTCACGGTAACAAGCTTCACTGAGAATTCCATTGCGTATGCAGTTGGCATTTTCACCTGTGGCATCTACGATCACCTTGCCATGCTGTGTCCTGTTCCTACCTCCCATCTCTCTTCTCTATTACCGCAAATATTTCTTGTAGCTATGACACTGACTACTGAATTTCAAATATCAGGAGCTATATACTGTATTCAAATAAACGAATTAACATGTCATAATTCATGAGTAAAATCTAGCTGAAATGAAACTCTTTTGCTGTACATTATGTATTTCACTTTCATTCCCCTCCTCATAATTACTTATTTCAAATTCTGAGGGAACTATTGTACTAAAATAGAGACTGCATGTTAAAATTATCTCCAATCTGCAAACACAAGGGTTGTCATATTTATTTTTAGATTCTGGCCAACACCAGATAGTTTTCTTCAGTTTACAGAGACCTCTTAAAAATCTTTAACACCTTCAGTACGATGATGTATTTCACATTTCATTCCTGCTATCTTCAAACAATTTTCCTCAGATTAGGATAAACTTTTCAGACTGGATGGACTACAAACAACATTCATTAATCTTTCCACACTTAGTGAACTTTCAACGGCTGAAGAGAATCATCTGGAGGTTGGCTGATTATTTTAAAAAAAATAATAAAACATTTTAAAAAAGTGAAGGGATTAACCTAGCTGTATATTTCCATCCATGAAGGAGTGGTGTTGCATTATTGTTTAATCTAACACTGGACAATTTTATCCAAGAAATCTTTGTTCCTCCGTACGTTCACCCCTTCAGTATGACATTTTTTTTTATATTATTCCCCCTCCTGCCAAATTATTCATTTCATTTTGGGGGAGACCCCTTATAGCAGGAGGATTAATAGTGATTGTTTCTGACCATCTGAAACAAACATCCTTTCTATATAAATCATTTAAGGGTAGTGTGAATAAATTAAAAACATCATAACAGTGACACATGGTTAAACAATACACTTGTAATCTACAGTACTAGCCACATTATTCATCTATCAATCTATTGCTAAACACCTTAATTCTGTATGGAGTGGCCACAAACAAATCACCTCCATGTCGCCCTGTCCCCTGCCATTGCATTGCCCTGCTCCTAGCTCATCCCCCCCCCCCCTCTCCCACATACCTCTCCACTCCATCCCTCCATCTCATGATTGGCCTCCCCCTCCCACTCCTCCCCCCTCAACCACATATACACTCTCCTGATCAGTCTCTCACTCTCCATCCCCCCCACACAGCCAAACCACCTCAATGTGTTTCTCCTAATGCTTCCTATCATATCCACATCCACACCACAATGCTCCTTAACTTCCTCATTTGTCAGACTGTCTCCCCATGTGACTCCACATGCTTCTCTCAAATATATCATTTCCACTGCTCTCACTCTAGACTTCTGTCTCTTCATAACACACAAAACTGACGCCATGCGTCCTTTCAGCAAATCCCCATACCTGTATTGGGTTGGCCATTGTACGGCAGTTTTCTATGAACTGGTAGCTAAACAACATGCTGAAACCATCTAATTATCAGTGCTTCCCAACAGTTGCTGGAAGTTATTGAGAAAAAAAAAAAAAAAAAATCTCAGGTGTAATAAAAATCTATAATAAAATGAGAGCCTCAGTCTGGACTCATACAGTCACTCAGCTACAAGATCACAAAGTGACTGTACTTGTGGCTGAACGTTCCCTACCAAAGAGTGAAGACTATGTGGCTACTTACCAAGCATGTAGACACATTTCACTCATGGTATGGTAGTACCTCCACAGGGTCAATGGTACGAATCCATCTACTACCCAATGCCAAACTATTCATTAACCTAAAATGTGATATGGTGACACTTTATCAGCACAGTTAACCATATTTCACTCTCATGGTTGTACCTCCCAAGGTCAATGGTAACAGTTCATCTACTGTAATACCTGATGTCACATTATTCATTGTTCTTAAATGTGGTAAGGTACCATCAATACAGATCAGCTACTCACTCAAAACTCAATCACTTCACAGACTCCTTTGGTGTATATCTACACATTTACAGCATCGTGTCAGTGGGGTATTATCAATGCTTATTTTTTATTCAGAAAAAAAAAAAAAAAAAAAAATTCTAAATGGTTTTCCTGATACTGACAGTGTTCCTGATGATGACACGTCTAGTTTGAAATAAATTTTGAGTTCATTATGCTACTGTTGACTGGAAAAAAGAAGTGCTGTACGAGACACTCCAGACTGAAAACTGTACTGAGAAACAAATTTGTGTGTGGGACCCAGACAGCCCACTTGGATCAAACCTGTATGTCCTATGCATACTACAGATTCTATAAAGTAAGTTTTATCCATAAACAGTTCACTGATAACTGGTAATACAAAGACTTCTTAGCCTTGCCCCAAAGCTGGGCAATATTGGCATACCAGGCAGGATAGTAACTGCTTCAATTTAAATATATCTGCCAGTAGGAGCTAAGTTAAGTGCTCATGACTGATTATTACTAATTTGTAAACTTGTATACATATGGAGAAGACGGACAGTTACACTTAAGACGATCCAGAAAGATACATACTGTACCTGTTACTGGTACTGTATTTCTATCTATCTATCTATCTATTGCCAGACGCCTCAATCCCGTTTGGGGTGGCCACAAGCAAATCGCCTCCAAGTCGCCCTGTCCCCCGCCATTTCACTGCCCTGCTCCCAACTCACACCCCCCTCTCTCATATACCTCTCCACCCCATCCCTCCATCTCATCCTCGGCCTCCCCCTCCCTCTTCCCCCCTCCACCTCACTCACATACACTCTCTTCGTCAGTCTTTCACCCTCCATCCTCTCCACATGGCCAAACCACCTCAGTGTGTTCCTCATAACACTTCCTATCACATCCACATCCACACCACAACGCTCCTTTATATCCTCATTCGTCAGCCTGTCTCTCCACGTGACTGCACAGGCTCCTCTTAAATCGCTCATTTCCACTGCTCTCACTCTTGACTTGTGTCCTTCCAACAATGTCCAAGCTTCACTTCCGTATGTTAGAGTTGGTATCACAATACTGTCATGTAGTACTGTATTTATGGACAATAAATATCCATAAATATATATTTCAACAATTATGTTTCATGTTTCAATTTGGAGGAAGCATATGACAGGGTGGATAGACAAGGAATATTGAAAATATTTTGAATACATGGAGTAAATGGAAAGTTGCTGAATGCCGTGATGAGCATGTATGAGGGTGCTAAGGCTGCAGTGCGTGTGGACAGTGAACAGAGTGAATTTTTCTATTTGAAGGGTGGACTGAAACAGGGATGTGTCCTGTCTCTGTGGTTGTTCAATCTGTATATGGATGTGGTTATAAAAGAGATACTAAGTAGGGCAGGGGATGTTGAAGTGGCCCTAATGAGAGAGGGCAGTGGTTGGCAACTCCCTGTACTGTTGTTTGCAGATGATAGCTACTGTGTTGTTAAGTGAAGACGAAGGGAAGCTGCAAGGCTTGGTGAATGACTGTGTAAGAAATGGAATATAAAGGTGAACGTAGGGAAGAGTACATAAAGTTATAGTATTCGAGAAAAATGAAGTAACTGAATGTACAGTGAAGTTGGATAAGGAGGAAATAGAAAATGTGAGTGTGTTTAACATGTTAACCGCATTTGCGCAATATGAGTTTTCTCCCAGGTCGCGTTTCACTTCAAAACTCTCTCCCACCAGTCTGCATGAAGCCATCACAGCGAGAGGATTTATGTTGCTTTACTGAGTACCAGCGAGGGATATGCCTTCATAAAAGTAGTGCATCACTGGTGGCCCAACACATGGTATCCTGATATTTTCTTCTTGTATCGCATGATGCACCACTGGTGGGCCCAAGTAGTGCAGTCTCCACTCACCCTTACCTGGCGCTTCCGTTCTCTTTGTTTTTTTACAATCCCATTCTCTGTCATGAAGTTCCAGGTGGCACTTGGCTATTCAGGTAGTTAAAGGAAATCCAAGCAAAGGTCCAACACTACCTTTTTTTATTATTATCTTGTTTCTTCTTCCTTTTTCCTCCTCCTAATCTCTTCACCAGCCTTCTAAAGGTTTTTAGCATCACTGAAGGCAGTGTTTCTTACAACAAAGCATCATGACGGCTGGGTACGCTGAATGCCATAATAGTAATTGGCATTATCCAGCTAGGGATAATTATAAGTACCATAATTAATTAGATTATAATTAATCAATTATAATTATAAAAAATTTCTAATAACCAGAACCATCCAGCACTTATAATTTCTTTTTGTTGTTTCCTAACAAAGTAAATGCAGAACTGTTCAAAACAAGAGTGGTTACTCCATTTTTTTCTTCAGTAAAAAATCACAAATATTTATCATTAGTAAATGTACTCTGTTTTTTTTTTTCAAGAAAAGTGTATTTGCATCTCATGGCCCTAGTTTTGCAACACAGGGTTGTTTTTCAATGTTTTTGTGCAATTAATAGTATTGTTTGATATTTAAATGAAATGTAATAGTCACTACTAGAAGTCCGATATATATTCTCTAAATAAACAGGCACTTCTCTAATCTTATATCATTATCCTACTCAGTGTTTTCTACAGTAGAAGCAGCAACAAAAAATCTGCCTAGTCAAAATTCGTGAAGGTGAAATACATGAAAAAGTGAAAACAAATTATTACTCATTATTGCACCATAAGTGTACTAACACGCTAGGAAAGAAGACATCAAATGGTACAGAAGTGGTTCAACACGTGGGTAACGTGTTAAGTTCTTGGGTAGTGTGACGAGTAAGGCTGGAAGTTTAAAGGATGAAGTGCTTGAAAGAGTACAACAAGGAAGAAAGGTTGCTGGTTCTTTGAAAGCAGTGATAAGAAACGGGGAAGTGAGCATGGAAGTAAAAAAAAGTAGCTGCGTGGCAGTATTGTGATACCAACTCTAATGTATGGAAGTGAAGTTTGGACCTTGTTGGAGGGACACAAGCCAAGAGTGAAAGCAGTGGAAATGAGTTATTTGAGGGGAGCATATGCAGTCACATAGACAGACAGACTGACAAATGAGGAAGTGAAGGAGCATTGTGGTGTGAAAATGGATGTGACAGAAACTGTTAGGAGAAATACTGCACACTAATTCCCTCACTTATCGGTGTACTGATGACTACTGCAGCCGGCAGTAAGTGAAACGGTTCCAGATCTCACCAACAGTAGACTCTACAGAAGATAATATGAGCAGCTGTGTATCCCTACTTGGTTGAACCTTATGTACGGTATTCATCAGCTTTTTTTTTTAAATATCTCACAACTCAACTGAATTTCCCAGAGAAAATATCTGTGCTTGATTACATTTGAGTCTCACATGGAGATTTTACTTCTGACCCCAATACCCAGACGGGTTAAGTTGGACTGGGTTAATTAGTTGTTCATCCAACGACCATCATCCACTCACTTGATGTAGTGCTGCCTACTTCCTCCTTAGACTTTATCATTCTTCTTCTGTGCCTGCCCTCCTCTCTTCCTATTTCTCCCATCTTTCCTGTCACTTCTTATTGCTTTTCTTTCCTTTACAGGTGGCTTTACATTGAGTGACAAGCCAAATGGTTTCCTGTAAGCCAAGAAACCATTTACAACGCTGGGTGGTAACCATATAACCAAACCATACATGTTCCCTACGTGTCAGCATGTGGGTTGGTGGAGGGTTAGTGCCCCTCCCCGTAAAACAATAACTCAAAGTCAAATGGCCACTCCTTACGGGATTATGACGTCTGGCAATAGATAGATAGATAGATAGATCTACAAGAGAAATGTACACTTCTGAGTAAAACTTTAATCTTTTAATGAAATAATCAAGGATCAGCAGTAAAACATTATGAAATCCATAAATGTACTGTACTAAAAATTTACCAAAACTACTAGGGTGTTGTCCTTCACACCTTCTGGGAAGATAGGAATAGCCTTGAATGTTCATAAAACGTAATTTAAAAAAAAAATAATTTGGTTTTACGCCAGGTATCCCCGAAGGGCTAAGGCGTTGCCCCTGGGTAGATGACTTTTGGACTGGTGCGTGTAGCATTTTATGACCAGATGCCCTTCCTCATGTCTACCAGTGACCCTTGGGTGGATTCGATCCTCCAACCCTTCGGTCAGAGTGGAGCACTATAACCCACTGAGCCACGAATGTTTATAAAATGTATTTTAATTAAATTTAGTATTGCTCACATATACAGTATTCAATGTTTGATAAGGTCTGACTGATTATGGTCAAGCTAATCATGGGCAAGTTATGTTTGTAATTCTTCTTCCTATGTAAAGACACTAAAAGCATTTTTGTAAATTTCTTGGTTTTTATGATTCCCAATAACTGGTAACATGCCTGTGCTTTTGCATTATTTGACTTATTATAGACTGCAACATTTAGTGCTGTAAATAAAAGAAGTACATGAGGTATAACACACAGACTAATACAGTTAAGAGTTTCATGATGCACACAACATGCAATCACCAATTAATTATGCCTCTAACAATCTACAACAGCTTCAACAGTTACGTTACATTATAATAAACACCATTATAAAGGCCCAAACAAAATTATATACTGAAGGTCATGCAGCATTAAAATACCAATGGCAAGAAAAATATATTTACCTTCCACCCACAACAAAAAATGAAAATTATGCTTCCACTTACAATTCTTGTCCATTAAACGACACACATATCCTTCCATACAGCACATATATTCCCAAGGACTATAAATAAAACTTCCAGCACTTAAAAAGAACTCAAAAAATGTAATTAAAACAGTGCCTGCAGTGGAGCTGCTATGCCTTGACGAAATTTCATCCAAATGATGAGTTCCTTCTGACAAACTTAACCATTATTATCGTCGTGCAACGGGGCTCGCCATGACTTCGAGGCGTTAAAATGATACATGTGGAGGGTGTGATGACTTACCATGCAGTTGTACGTCCGAGAGCTTGAGGGAGGAGTGGGGGTCGAACACTCTGATCCTGTTATCACGGGTAGTAACCAGGAACACATTTAACGCCTGGTGGAAACACAGCCCCTCTATGCTATCTCCTAGCACAATACAGCCATCTTCCTCTAAACACAGAATATCATTCGGCACAGACATTTTTCATTGCGATCTTTGGATGATGTACTGTCACACAATAAGGGAAGGGGTGAGGAGGCTCTGCGATGCTCACTTGTCCGGGAACAGCTGTTGCCTCGTAGCCACCTCAATCCTGTCCGTATCCCGCCGTGCCCGATCTAATACTATCCACTAACTACCTTATTGTCGCCCCTGCAGGGTTTTCTCTTGTAATTTACGTCATGAGATATCTCCTATCCACCATATCATAACATCTCCTGATTTTTTTTGCCAGTAAGACAAATTCATGGACTTGCGGATGTATCATCTTTATTTTTTTTCTTTTTAAAGATTCCCAGCCTACACACGAATCATTCATGGTTTGAGCGGATGTGATGAACCTTCCATGGTGCAATTATTCTTTTTGTTTTCTGCTGTCATAGCTCATACGTATAATTTACTTATATATATAATCCCTGTTATTTGCACTGAGAAGTTAATCAACTGTGTTTGAATGAGGCAGTAGGTGTTGTCATTGTTGTCATATCATGCCTCATACTTTGATGCATGTTTTTAGATGCAGTCAACAGGGACTGACAATAAGATGTATATTAAGTATTAATAAGAGTCTACAGAATTTAACTTAAAAAACAGCACTCGGAAAGTTCAGGAAATAGATGGTGCAACACGAGGGGAAGACTATACGGGACAAAGAAAAAAAAAAAATCTTGAATCTACTCTGCTGAGAAGAGCTATGCGGGGAGAACCGCCCCTCCTTGGCACACACACACACACACACACACATACACACAATCAGTCAGTAAAGGAAAGCGTTAATTAACAAACTATATAGAGACTATCTCATTAATAATCGGTAAGTGCGTGTACTCAGTTAACAGGCTGTGGTGGTGCCTCAAATTCAGGAGCACTGGAGGCAGCTCTTCTCACTGCAGTCTACATTCATCCCACTTCAGACTGTGTGTGTGTGTGTCTCCTAGCCAAATAGACAAACAACTGATATAAAGGGGATGGGGTCGTGGAAGGAGGAGATGGGGATTTTGAGAGTTGGATACATATAAGATATATAGTTATATACATATATTATGCATGATGTGCCATACCCAGTTTGTTATATGGTTTAAACTCGATATATGCAACACTGCGGAGGAGACTGAAAGACGTGTAGTTTCATAGTCAGAAACTAAAGGGGTAAAGAAAACATGAATGTAATTTCCTCAGTAGCCAATATAATCCCTTCAATCTTGTGACTATTTCTCTCTTATTTTTGCGACCTCCAGACGATTTTGTTTAACTCTGGGAAACCTTGTCGCAGTGAGCAGGATAAAAGAACTCCATTTAACTCTACCTGTGTGAAAGGCCTCTTCACGACTAAATAAAAGTCAAGAGGTAGAAAGCATAAAACGAAAAGGACGTCATCGTAGTTAAGGGGTTAAGTGGATCTTGAGAGCACCCAGCCTTTCTTCGTGAAACTATAATATGCATGTAAGGAATACAATGAAACTTTTCAATGATCACGAGGAACAGAAACCGAGAATATTAAAGAAATGCGTACCTGTAAAATGTGTACGCAGAAGAAAAATGAATAAACTGTTTCTGGGTCATGTGTGTGTGTGTGTGTGTGTGTGTGTGTGTGTGTGTGAACATAAGAACATATAAGAACAGAGGACAACTGCAGTAAGCCGGTTGGGCCATGCTAGGCAGCTCTTAGAAGATAACGGAACTACTAGAATTAGATAAAGATAGCAAAGAAGTGTGTGTGTGTGTGTGTGTGTGTGTGTGTGTGTGTGTTTTGCCCAATACAGACGGGTAGCCAGGAAGGAGGGGCACCCACAATGAAGTCTAGAATGCAGCGTTTTGTATCAACTACTGCACATTACTTTTGTTTATTTGGTCAACTGTAAGAGTGGCAACTTAAAAAGTTTAACCTTGTTACGTCCGCAGCAGACGTGTGCTGGACGCGTAAGTGTGAACGTGTGCATTGTACGATCCGCTTACACATCCTTCATAAGAGCACTACACACGTTCGAGCCTTGTTTGACGGACTCATAAGTGCATTATATAACATACGTCAAAACACAAGTTCACCTCCTGTCGCTAGTAAAATAACCCACCCTTGCCTCACTCACTGAATGCAATGAGGCATGATGTGCTTTTGATTATACTGTATATGAAAATCCGTTTTGCTGTTGTACAGTGGTTGTGAAGGTTTATGATAGTATTTTACTCATTTTCTATATCATCGTTTGCGGTTGGCGTGAGCGTAAAAACTAACAGGGTCAGAACAGGGACATTTTCACATCAGCTTAGGTCTTAGGGGTACTTATAGCATTTACTATTTGCATTTGCCACGCAGACTCTTTCAAGCACCCGCGACTCACTCTTAGCTCAATTAAAAAAAAAAAAAAAAAAGTATGACGCTGGCTGAAACTGACAAAACTGTACAGCTTGATACTGAGTCGTAGTTGCATGAAATTGCATGATCCTCGAGCAGCTATGAGGTGACAATTATTCTTCTTAGTTACTAGCCAGATTAGCCCTGCAAACTGTCTACACCTGACCATCAACTGACCTGAAAGGGGTCAGGGACCCTTGTCAGATTAGAATAGGCTAAACGCTCTATAATGTGTTAGAGACTGTGAATGGAAGTGGCCTAGCATTTTGCGTGGATGTGTTTTTGTTAATGTGGATCCACGCTCATCTATACGCAAACCAAGTACTATAGACTGAATTTGATTTTCGCTTGCAATCCACCGTCCTCCTTTCGGGGATTACGAAGGGAGATGATGGACGTTTATATACGGACAAGAAAGCCGCTCGGTTATATTGGTGCCAATAGGTAAAGGGGTCCCTCTTCATCACCTAAGTGGATGACAGTGGTGTAATCCTTTAATGATCTCGTCTTCCAGGCTCATAGCGTTTTAAGTGCTGGAGGGAGCCGGACATCATCCTCCCTCCCCACACCTGGGATGTAAGCAGGGGGAACAGCGGCGAATGAAAGCAGAAAAGGTGTGTGGTGGGATAAGTGTGGTTTGGAGGAGTGATGGAAAAGCAGAGGAAGGTAGAAACTAATGTGGGGGGGAGGGCGAGGGGCAGCTCGAGGAGGAGGAGGAAGAGGGCGAAGACGAGGGGGAAGCATTACGTCTCCGTCTTCGGGAGGGGCGTGGAGGGGAAGCCAAGCTGCTCTAAGGACTGTTTCTCTATCAGGGCAATAGTGGTTCCTAGGTCCGCCCCCACCAGGGAAAGGTGGGGGGGGGGAACGGAGCCGTAACTGGGCCGGCGGGATGAGGTACGTCAGCTACGCCGCTCGCCGGGTCGCCCCTGTTGCTGAAGGTGGGGGGAAAAGTAGAGCTCCCCCCCCTCGGTTGAACTACCCCTCGAGGGAAGAGAAGGGAGCGACGAAGGAGGGGGGGGGGACCTCCTCCTGGGTCGGCGTCCGTGCGTCTGGAGGGAGGCAGCGAGAAGGAGCCCTTGGGCGCACCGTGCCTCCCGCTCTGCTCCGAAGTTCAGCGGTGAGGGGCGGTGCCAGGAGCGGTGAAGACAGGGGAGGATAACCCGAGGGAAGCGAGGCGGGGACTGGTTGGGAGACCGGGAGGAGACTGGGAGGGTCTTCCCCCTGAGTCCGAGTCCTGGTGTCCGGGGGGAGGCTATGGGGGGCCTCCCCTGGGGACATCTTGCCTCTCGCTCTGCGCAGGCGATCGCCTACGATGGGGTCGGCCCATCGCAGGGTGAACCCTTTGCTATTCGCCCACTTTTGCGCTGCTTTCCATCTGAACCTCAGCGACTGGGCCTCCTGAAGAGAAGAGATGTCTTCTCCAGCGTCGTCTCCGGATCGAAGTCAGGAGACCCACGGGGAGCACACCGGGCAGTTACCCGGGTGAAAGAACTTGTCCCGGATGCAGGAAGAGTGGGAGATGCAGTGCAGTTGGCCATCTCCGACGAACGAAACGGCGCACTTGGGGTAGGCACAGCGGGACTTCGACATCGTCACAGGAACACAGAAGGTAAGAAAAGAAGTGGTGAGAGAACTCCCGTTAGAGAAATTGACGGAGGAGCAGCGGTGTACGTCTGTCTCTGGCTGAGGGAGAACAAATCATGAGCCACGGCTTCACCTCCTGGACATTTATGGCAGAGCTAGACAAAAGGGTTATGTCCTGCGGGATGCCAGTTGCGCCCAATTACAAAGTTAAGGACAGACCCTAAAAGAATTTACACGAAGTAGCAAGTAGGTGTGAATTGATTCTCAGCAAGTAGGTATGGTCTGATTCCATTTTTAAATAGTTGTGGCCCGAAAAACGTCAAGAGTTTTCAGATGAACTGTGATATGCTCCCTGATAAATTCGCTCCCGTAACATTAAAAGGAGACGAAAGGAGCATACAACTATCACATAGTGAGTCGCCGCTTTTAAAAAGGTCTTAACATTTTAGTTACTCATAAGGTACCAGTTTCTTTAATAATATTGTAGGTCATAAAAAATACATATTAGCTGTAACTTATTTTTGCTAATCAGTTGCACTCCCAGCGGAGTTGTAGTAGTAGCAGTAGTAGTAGTAGTAATAGTAGTACAATAGTAATAGTAACAGTAGTAGTAGTACAGCAGTTCCAACTCCCGGACAATATGAATATGAACCTAATGGACTACAGACCAAGTTGCCCTTCTTCCAGTCTACCATTCTCCATTCAAGGAATAGGGAGGGGTTTAAGGGACATTAGTATATCCAGGCAGCTCCACTGCTCCGCCATGTTGGTGCCATGTCAAGGCATTCCTCTCCAGCAGCATCTATCGGAGCAAACCATAGCAGCAGTATAGGTATGCAAGTTCGGATAGAGAGTTGCAGTTGGGCGGAGGAAAAGCATACTTCATCCGCAGTGGGGCGGAGGAAAAGCATACTTCATCCACTGATCTTTACAATCTCTGGCAAAATTTAACACGCTGCATCCTGTGAGAGATGACCTAACTAATTATATTACAGTATGAATATTCCTCCCCTCGGTCCATGACACACCACCACTAAACCATCCCTTCGTTTCGTGCTTCATTGATCACTTCTGTTAACTACTCTCATTTTATCACACGTCTGGATTATCTTTACAGACATCAATAAATGTCTGTCCAAGATTCCAGCCTCTACTTCACACCAAGGTCCGAATGTTAAGTAGACCTTGCTTCACACTTTGAGCTAGTCCGGTCACATTACATAATATTAAAGAATCGTCTATGGGCAGATTAAATACCAAGTCTCTCAGCCAAGTAAAATTAGCCAGCAGAGGAAAGTGGGAAACAGACGAGATGGAACAGAAGGTGCTCCTTTTCCCAATTGTACTGTTCAGCGAGTACTGTATCAGGACAGTTTTCAGCTCTCCCAGCTGAGTAGGTTAGCCTATACATCACTCTGGGATCACGACTTTTGATGTTATCCCTTCATTGACCTCACAGATCTCTGATCAGGGTAATGTTTCTTGACTGGCTTCTCCTGTGGCAGGTCAGAGTCAGATCGCCTACAATATCTCTCTTTCAAGAAAGCCTTACTGGCTATTACTGAAAACAGATACTTTAACACAGACCCATTTTTGAATATCTGGCTGTGGTAAAATAGAAAAATCAGTGAAATAAATGAGAATATAAGTAAATTATTTTCATACAACATACAATGGAGTCAGTCACATTTTACTCAGCTGGGTTTGAGAGAGACTAGAACTAAATTTATATCTAGCAACTATTATAGTCCACTAAACTTCCTCACAGGCACTGATATGCAGCGTACACATGCACTGAGGACCCTAGGCAGAACAGCTGCAGCATCCACCTTGGAGCCAAACCACTTATTTCCTGCTCCTTGCCATGGGAAAGACCCTGCTATGGTGAGGCAGTCTATAAGAGGGTGCAGCATCCCTACACTGTGTGCGTTCTGTACTGTACCTATAGGACTGGCCCACAGCAGCAGTTGCCTACCTTTAGTTGACAGGCCCACCCAGTCAAGCAGACCAGGGTTAAGTAACATCCATCCATCTATCATCCAATCCTATGTTACCCCCTAAGGAGCGAAGGAGCCCGGGCTTAGGCAAGTTGGTCCTGACATTTATGATGAAAGTGACCAACCTCACTCATCCTGAGTGGCCTAACATGAGCAATAAATCCCAACCAGCTCTTGGATATAAACCTACACAGACTCAATCCGATTGGAGAGTCTTAATTACCCACTAAACCACCAGAAGCATATACTTTTGTTATATGGATACCACCTAGCATAGTAAATGCTTTACTGGTGTGTAGGAAACCATTTGGTTTATCACTTAGTGTAGAGTCACCCATAGGCAAAAGGAAAAGGAAAGAATGAAAGAAAGACAGAAGAGGGAACGTAAAGTCACCCATAGGCAGAAGGAAGAGGAAAGAATGAAGGAAAGATGGAAGAGGAAGGAAGGGAGGAATGGGCAGACACCCAAAGCAGCACTACACTGAGTGAATGGTGAGCATCCCCACCTACCACAACATTAAGTAACAACTTCCTTAATTTAGGATTACTGGTAAAAATGATGTGGTTGATTCACTTACACATGTGGGAAGCATATGGTTCTCCATCCTATCATCCATCATCTAATCCAGTGTTGCCCCATGAGGACTGTAGGAGCCCAGGGCCAGGCAAGTTGGTTCTGACATTTAAGATGAGTGACCATCCTCACTCACCCCTGAGTGCCATTACATGAGCAATAAACCCCAACCACTTCTTGGATATAAACATGCACTGGCTCAATCAAATTGGAGTGCCTTAATTATCCATTAAACCACCAGGTGCCATAATTTGGTTTTATGGTTACTACCACGCAAAGCAAATAGTTTCCTGGTGTACAGGAAACCATTTGGCTTGCCACTCTGTGTAGTCACCCAGAGACAGAAGGAAGAGTAAGAATAATAGATAGACAGAAGAGAGGACGTAAACAAGGAAGGAAGAAAAGAAAGGGCAAGCACCTGAGAGCAACACTAAATCTAGTGAGTGGATGGTGGGTGCCCCCACCTACCACTAATGCCTGTAATTCAGCACTGCATTAAGGATACCCTCATTTCATACAGATGGCAAAATTTGAAAAATAATACATCTACCAAAGAAACACCGTAAACTGGTGTGGCCACAGACGAATGGTTTCCTTGTCTTCCACCATCAGGCTGCTCTTCTGCAACCTACAGTAAATCCCCTTCATATATATCTTTCCACCACATAGTCTCCCTCTCCACCTCCCACACTTTCCTAGTCACTCATTTTCTATTCTTTCCATGGCCAAACTATCTCAAGACACTTGTAATGCCTTCCAGCACATTGAAAAATGTTTCACTACAGTCTATTACACATGAAAGACGAGTCTCACCGAGTTTTGTACAAGAACTGAGTAATAAGCAAGGTCATTAACAAGCTATCTATCTATTGCTAGATGCCTTAATCCCATTTGGGGTGGCACAAACAAATCACCTCCATGTCACCCTATCCCCTGCCATTCCACTGCCTTGCTCCCACCTCACATCCCCCCCTCTTAGATACCTCTCCACTATCTCATCCTTGGCCTCCCCCTCCTTGTGGTAGGTCAGGGTGCTCACCATCCACCCACTTAGTGTTGTGGTAGTTTTTAGGGTACCTCTGCACTGAGTGGCAAGCCAAATGATTTCCTGTAAACAGGAGAGCATTTACAACACTGGGTGGTAACCTTATAACCAACCAACATGTATTCCCTATGTGACAACAAGTGGTTTGGCAGAGGGTTAGTGCCCCTACCCTGAAAACAACTAAATAAAAATACAAACAAGGTCATTAACAAGCACATTTATTTATTTTCAAAATGATATGTTATTACAACTTATACACCTATGTAGGTAGACATTAAATTGGATGGAGTCAGTTGCACCTGATGCAGGCAACAATATGAACCAGCCAAAGCAAGGAAACGTTAAAAAATATAGCTGAAAACTTGCCTTAATATTAAAAATATGTACTCCTAACTGCATTAAAAAAAACAACTTCTTTTATATATGGTAACCATACAATAAATTATTCACCTTAATGCAACCATAGCAATTCAACTGATTGCATGAAGCAAATGAGACAATTAAGCACAGCCATTTTTATGATGTTCCCTACAGTTCCATTAAATAATACTGTACAATAAAATGCTTATCCAATACTATTACTTTTGCGCATTTAAGTTACTGCATATTTAATCCCTGACCAACCCAATACAAATCATTAGGCCCGTTGTGCCTCTCTAAGAAAAACGAGACTCTTGCTGGCATGCCTGAAGAGTACATTCATGTGAGAACCCAATGCCACATCTTCCAGCCTCACCACTGATGCAACTCTACCTCGCCGCACCGCTACAGCTGTCCCTGCAATCAATTATGAATCGAGTTAAAACAATATCAAAGATTATCATGATGCACAGAGTTCCTAGGAATTGGCTGTTATACAGACAATATAGTACACTAATGTCAGTGCAATAACTGTTAACATACTGAAAAGATACTTAAAGATGTTTACACGACTGACATTTAATCCCTGAAGGCTAGGACACTAAGCTTCTATTCTACCTACACAAAAAATATTATAATTAACTAAAATACAGAATTAAAAGGATTAAAATACTTAAATATTGGATTTAAACTTCTGTATCTTATCTTATATGATGAAAAGAAAAAGATGAATCATACCAGTGACTACGAGGGTGTGGTCTTCCTCTCCATGAAGCGAGACATCACAGGTAACAGTGACCCTGACCCTCTTTGTGACATAACCCTCTGATGAGACATGGCTGCTCTCCTCTACCTGTGGGATGTCAGCACGGAATACACGTGCCCATCCCAGATCCTCACCACATGTGCTACTGATCCTAAAAATATGAACCCTTGATTTAGAAATGGCACAACTTTGGCAGGTATTAAAAAAAAAAAAAAAAAAAAAAAAAAAAAAAAAAAAAGTCTATCTATCTATCTATAGCCCGACGCCCTAATCCCGCAAAGGGTGGCTGCAGACAAAACGCCTCCAAGTCACTCTGTCACCAACCATATGACTACCCTCCCCCCAACTCACCCCCCCCCTCCCTCAAATACCTCTCAACTCCATCCCTCCACCTCATCCTCGGTCTACCCCTCCCTCTCCCTCCCTCCACCTCACCTACATACATCCTCTTAGTCAGTCTTTCATTCTCCATTCTCTCATAAAAAAAGTGCTGCACCTAAAAAAATACAGTATGGTAGTTTTGGTACTATACTAGACCAGTACTATATGCAACAGATTCAAATTTTTCCATTGTTTTTAGGGAAGGAAGAACCACACTATACAGACCTGAAGTCATCACCAGGAGTGACTGCCTGAATGGAGAACCCATAACCTTCGGGGTTTGTGTCACTCCAGAAGTAATTTTCATTGTTGTTGAGATTCTGGCTAGCAAATGTAAGTCGCTTGCCATACCCTCGCCCCACTGACTGTAACAGAAGGGCAGCACCATTGAAGAGAGGACGGCGGGAGTCTGAGGGCCTGACACGATATTTGAAGCCTGTGTTGATGCGCGGGTCAACGTATGTCCCAATCACTGGCAGTTCATGAGGAAGTAGACCTGGTGGGTAAAAGTATGAACTGAGGATTACGAATCTTATTCCCGAGTAAACGGACCATGAAATTATAGTAAGGTTTAATAAGTTATTACCATAGCTACACTTTACAGCAAAGTCCAAACACAATACCGTACTTCTTAAATTTTGATGATAACGCAAATCTGGGAAAGAAAAACTTCAGTACTGTACTAACATGATAATTGTACCTTAATTCAGTAACAGTCACATCACAATGAATTCAAGAATGTCTTGAGGCAATACTAACCTTTGATGGTGTACTTTGTGGGAATGTCACCAATCTTGCTGCCACTGACAGATATCCTGCATGTGTTGTCTACACCAGCTACCAGAGTCCAACCTCGCTCTCCACCCACCGAACAGTCCACAACTGCACAAACGTAAACAATTAGTTTAACACAAACCTTGTACCCTTCATGCAACAAATAATTAAAGACATCATCTTAAAATACAATGTGATTGTTTACTGCTTAACCTCTTTCAACTTGAGACTATAATTTGATTCTTCCTGCTACCAGATTATTCTATTTGCCTTAGATAATGAAGGGGGAAATGAAGCAATATCTAATCTCTCCTAGACCTAGTTTCCTTATGAGCTGCATATCATGTGGAAAGAAAAATATAATGAAAAACTGCTGTAGCAGAGGGACAGTTTTTTTTTTTTTAGTGACCAATTTGGTGTTAATTTTTACTACTGGCATCCTACGTGCTTACTTACTCTTATTTATTGCAGCCTGAGTCCTTGAGCCCTTAGCCTTAGATGCCAGTGCCACACCCCTGACTGTAAGCAGTTGCACCTGATGGGCTGGGTCAAAGTAGGACACCCGGCACAGCAACGCTACACGAGCCTTCTTCTCCACCTCTCCAGTCTCCAGTACTTTGTGTTCCACCTCCTCCTGTGGCTCCTGAGAAGATGAAGGGGCAGCAGTTGTCATATAAATGGAGTTCTCATTGTAAGGGAAGTGTTCAGAAGTGCTGTACAATATTTTCATCTGTCCATAGAAGTGATTTACTGTAAACTGGGTGCACTAGTATACCTGTATGCATAGCAGTGAAAATGTAACGGCAAATTTTTCTGCATTTTACTGCAGTCAAGGCCAATAAAGAATAGTAACTGTGTATAACATGGATTTACTGCTCAGCATGCACTTAATTCACAAGAAAATTTCTGCAGGAAAGGCAGACTGACTATCTCCTGTCGAATTATTTAACTTCATGCTCACTGGACTGTAAAACCAGACTGACACAATAAACTGAAGAGAGTTACCGGCTTATCCATACTAACCAGAATCTTGTCAACTTCAGCTGTGGCCACAGGGAAACTGTTGGCATCTGTAAGGGTAAACTTGTCACCCTCTTGCACCAAACATACAGCAAACCCATAGCCTTCTGGGTGAGTGTCTGACCAAAAGTAGTTCTCGTTGGTATTGTGAGAATCTCCAACAAACGTGATGCGCTTGCCATAGCCTCGTCCCAGTGCTGCCAGTCGCAGTGCTCGCCCCTGAAATTATACAATTACATGAATTCCAGGCATAGTGTATCTATCACCTGTACATACTTGAAGATTCAGCATAACCAGGTACAGAAAAAGGGACAATACAAAAGTATTACAGTACCCTTCAACAACTGCCTGTTGAAAGAGATGCTGCACAGTATACAAGTACTGTACCTTGAAGAGCAGCCTAGTTGAGTCAACTTGGCGTACATGGTAGCAGAAGCCAGGTACTATGGAGGGGTGAATGTATGTTCCCACCACTGGCCGCTCATGAGATTGCAGTCCTTTCACTTGGTATTGGGCTGGCACATCCCCTACCTCACTCTGCACCACACACACACCTGACCTGTCACCACTACTTGCTCGCTGAAAGAATGAGTATGGTAAGTTTCTCCCCTCGGAAAGCTAAGGGGTGGTGGGGCAACATCAAGCTTGACTAGTATGCCCAGCTTCATGGCTGCCCCAGCCATTAGCTTTTCATTAAAGCTAGATTTTTTTTGTCATACTATAATAATTAAACTTTATGCCTTTGCAAAGTTTTAGGTATAATGATAAATAATTATGGTTATCACTACAGAAATTCAATTACTGTACAGTATCTCTCATTATCAATAGGAAAGCTTATTTTCCTTAAGCTGTAATCCTGTTATTTTCAAGTGATGTAGACCATAACTTTCATTTCAAGCTTTAGATCCACAAACATTACTACAAACTTTTCTGACTATAAATCAAGCACTCAGTGTGCATGTGCCAGTCTCTGGTCTGGACTGTCCTGTGCTGGCTGCTTACTAGAGTCAACTTATGAAAGAAAAAAGTGTGAGCAAGATTAAACAGTTGCTGTGGGATGGGTGATGTGAGATTTCTTCCTGTAGCCATGTTGATCCTGTTCAACCACGGTCCTCTTGAGTGTTGTCCCAGTCTTCTGATGCTTCCCAGCCCAGGCCAGACCAACATAGTTATCATGCTCACACTCAAGACTCATTTCATTAAGAATTAAAAGTTAAATTTTACAAACTATGGCACTTCTTTAAGGAAGTGTCCAGACCAGATGGATTGACACAGCAAACAAATGGCAAGCATTCACGTTACTTAAGAGGAGTTCATCTGAGACAAACTCAGCTCTCGAGAAAGTGTCGCAGTGCCGGAGGTCCGGGTTTCTGGAAAGGAGAAGGTGCACGAGCGGCGACGTACCAACAAATACCCTCCCATCCCAAACCCAAAGAAATACTTCTTCCCCTAACTCTGCCCTGCCACAATAGCCATGACCCATACTGTACTCCTACAGTTGTTACAAAGTAACTACCCATTTCATTGTTATTTCTACTGTATACTGTAGTATACAAGTTGCTATGCTTGTATTTCTGTTCAGTGTCTAAAAATGGTTAAGCCAGTATATTCCATTCAGAACTTAATATACAGTACAGATTCTATGTTAATTTAAAAAATGTTTAAACGAAGTGACACCGTGTTACTGGAGACTAAAGTACAGATACTTAAATTAATGCAAATAAAATAAAACTGCCAATTAGTAAATAAAGTAACACTCTCATAATATACAGTATAATACAAAGAGCAACGTTATTATGAAGGAGTTAAACTTCACTACTTGTGTTTCCTGCTACCTGAAACTACAACCCACATACAAACCACCCTAGCGTCGCCAGAGGGAAGGTCTGGGTGTATGACTCACCAAGAGGTCCTCAGTCAGTGCAACTCTGCCAACCTCTTCCACCTTCAAGTCTTCAAACAGTCCCAGTTCATCCTGTTGCTTTGTTGGTGGCTCAGTCAGGAAGGGGCTCGTCACATCAGGCTGTAAGAACATGTATATATCATCATCATCATCAACCGTTTGAGTATCCACTGCAGGACCAGCCTATCCCGACCGAAGTGTGGACGATATAGCCAATGTATCTCTACCAAGTGGCTTAGGCTGTCTGGTAGAGATTGTATGTAGGGTGAGAAGTGCTTGTAAGTGTAACTGTAGTGTTGGAGTGGATTTGGGTGCATGTGTGTAGTCTGTGAACCAAGTGTAGTCGGCCCGCGCAAGCCGACTGGGTGCAGAATACTTTATAGTAAGCAAAACTGGTTCAACCACAGCACCCCTTGTGTCCGCCAATGCAGTACGTGGCCGGGTGAACACTCCCAAAGTTTATTACCTTGCCGGGGCGTGAACCCTGGCTCACCCGTGTACGAAAAGCACACTCTACCACTGTACCACAGAGGCTCCATTAATATATATATATATATATATATATATATATAATCAGAAGCCATTTTACTAGCTGAAGGACTAAACTTTTGGAATTAGGAACATGCTATATTTCTCACTTAATCTCAAGGTGGGAAAAAGGGTCAGGACTGATTATTAGTTTACTATTATACTATAAACAATAAAGACTATGCAAAGATATATATGAGGGTTGAATGCATACCAGTATCATCTCACTACAAGGTTGAGAAATCTACTGTACTTTGGTCAATAAAATACAGTATTTCATAGGGGAGTTTAAATTTGTGTCCTGTCTTGTTCATTAAAAGCACCTAATCTTTGAGGTGGGTAAATGGACGACTATTAACAAAATTACAGTACAGTAAATGGAAGTCAACTGACATCACCTTTTCACTCAAATGTATTAGTAGTCTGCTAATCACGCCATCCTATCGACTGAAATATTTCCAGATTCATAGGACTTCACCAGCTTTGTGTTAGCGTCACAGACTTATATACTTCAAAATATTCACTTCAACAAACAATTTCCTCCTACACCATGACAACTTCAAAAATCTTAATGATCACTATAATGCATTGCAAAGCAAAACTATACGGACACCGCCTAGGTAAATATCTCCAACATATACAATACTGTACGAGTATAATGAAATGGGTGGGTTGACTGAGGGGGTGCGAGAGTGGATTGGGGATAAGGGTGTGGGTTGGCTGTGGGGGTGGGAGAGTGGAAGGAGGATGAGAGTGTGGGTTGGTTGTGGGGATGCGAGAGTGGAAGGGGGACAAGGGTGGTACTGTATGCGGATGAGTTTTGGGGTAGGGAAATGCGAGGGGTTGAAGCTGAGTGTGGGGTGGAACGTTGAAGTTGTGTGGTGGTGGTGGTGGTGGGGGAGGGGGAGCTGGGGTTGTGTGGGGTGTAGAAAATCTGGGGACGTGAGGGTGGAGGTGGAAAGTTGGGTGAGTGGGAGTGGAGGTCGAAAGTAGGGGACGTGTGGGTGGGTGGGGGGGTACGCATTGGGGGAATGTTTACTGGGGACTGATGAGTTGGTACTGTGCGTGAGGACGCATGTTGGATAAGGTGGTGTGTGGATTGGGGTGGAAAATTGGGAAAGTTTGAAGGGGAAGGGAAGCTAGGGAAATATGTTTGGTGGGAAGCTGAGAGAGCGGGAGCAACGTGAAGAATGTGATGAGAGAGAGAGAGAGAGAGAGAGAGAGAGAGAGAGAGAGAATGTGTGTACAGAAGGATGATCAATGTGTATGTGGTTATGTAGTGGAGGGGGGAAAGCAAAGGGACAAAAGGCATGCGCAAAGGCATCAGAAATTCAATCTTTCCAATCTACACCAAGTGACCTCCATAACACTACTGTCTCTACGTCGGCTTCGAATTTCATACTTTCTGCATTAAAACAAAGGCGATATCTTGGTTTCTGTATCAAAGATCTATCTATCTATCTATTGCCAGACGCCACAATCCCGTAAGGGATGGCCATTTGACTCGAGTTATTTATTTTATGGGGAGGGGCACTAATCCTCCACCAACCCACTTGTTGACACGTAAAGAGCACGTATGGTTTGGTTATATGGTTACCACCCAGCGTAGTAAATGGTTTCTTGGCTTACTGATAAAATTACTTCCGTTCAGAATCCGGGAAAGCTATAACGAAATTCGATAAGGGGAATCAGAGCACATCCGCTGTACAAAGATGTTCAGTGCTGAAACTTTGGGGTTACGCAGTTTTAATGAGAAACTGTCGTGTGTACCACAATCAGCGCTCAAATTAATTCAAAGTTATAACTGCAGAATATTGGTTATTTTAGTTGTCTGTTACTTTTATCATAATCTGAGGGTAATCTTCACAGGATGCGCCGTGAGAGAGAGAGAGAGAGAGAGAGAGAGAGAATGGGGGGGGAGGATTCGCTACAGGTTTATTCTATAAATGAAAAGGTGGAAGAAAACGAGGTCATTACTGGTATATTCTAGTATGCAACGGCCGCGACCCGACTATTGATCCAAAGGCCCAACAAAGGTCAAGGTCACATACGAGCTGCTGGGTCTTCTTTCTGCGCAGTTAGAGCTCCTACTACCCACCTTCCCTTAACCCCTTAATTCGGTGACCTAATTCTTCGTTATTCTTGCTAGCTGTTGATTTTATTCGCCCCCCGAGTCTAAAGCGAATGGGCTAGATAAACTTTTAGTAACATGCGTAGTCTCCCCCAAAATGATATATTTCCTTCCATCCATTCTTCCGATGTAAACCCCTACGGGCGGTTGAGGTGCCATTCATGGTGGTTAATCCACCATAATAAATCATTTTCTGGGTTACAGGAAAATGAATTGTCACTCGTTGCAATTTCTAGAAATCGCTCCTACACACACATCAATATAAAAATCTTGAGTTAAAAACTCCAAGTAATCGGAAAGCCGTGGAAAAAAAATATCAAAATCAACGTTATGGCACTCAGAAACTAGAATTGTAAGTTTGATCAAGGCAAACTGAAAAAAAAAAAAAAAAATCAGATGCCAACTCAAAGAAAAGCTTCGACGGGCATTGTACCCACTCGTAATTCTGAAAACCGTGATCAATACTCAGCTCAGTGACTCAGGCAGGACAAGTGTCGGGGAATCATTTCGATCCAGGTGCACTTTCATCATGAGGGCTTGAACCAGTTAAAGTATTTCAGTTGTTAATAAACGTTGAACGTGCGTTAAATCATCATAGGGTTTGAAAATTTCATTCACTGTAATTCTTGGACCGGGCATTAACCTACTGTATATTATGTGGTCTTCACCTCTTTAGCCTAGGCATTTAATCTGCCACCAGACGATTTTATTCAGCTCAAGGGGGATGCCTTTAAGGTGTTTGTGAATACAGCAAAGCACCTGTTCGAAAAATTACAAGCTGAATAATCCTGCCTCGGGACTGCATGAAAAAAGGTCATCCCTGCTTGAGTTAAAATGGTAAACGACACTCCACGTGACCTCTACCAAAGGTTCCTTTTTACCTGGTGTATCAATATATTCTACGTTATTTATGCAATGTATTCACATCAACTATGTACAAGGCATACAAAAGAATACTGTGAAACTTGCAAAACAAGTCAATAAGGGACCGATGTTACGGAGCTTGTTTAGCAAAGAAAAGAAAAAAAAAATGCTCACCTCCTCCTGCAGGTCATGGCGGTGATGGCGAGGCAGTCTGGGGGTAAAGGGCCGCTGTATGGAGTCTCGCTCATGGCGCCGGTTCATGGTGGACCAAAAGCGGTTCAGTTCGGCCGACATGAAGGCCTCGCGGTAGTTCTCCACGTTCATCTCGGCGGCCATGGTTCCCTTCAAGCTTGCCGGAGTCAACACAAATCAAGCAATATAACAGCCTTGTGTTTGTGATACGTTTGCAGCTGCTGGAGAATTAAAAAGCTTCAAGTAATCACACGTTGGAAAGTCTTCTCTTGTAATAAAACTTCTTAAAATACAGGCAACTGGAAATACTGAGCGTCTGAGCACCAACTTAATCACAACCTCCCTCTACGGCAGCTGCAGAATCAATACCAAAAATGGGTCTGCGCGGAGTATTTATGCTCTTGCTGGCGCGCAGGTCGGAAAAGAAACGTACTGCCTTCAGGTCATGAGCCTTATCACGTGATATATTATATCTTACATGGACATGATTGAACTTTGACATCCGCGTGAAGATATGGCGTAGACGCGTAAAGAGATATATAACAAAACGAATAGTTATTAATGATAAAGCTCCAGAGGAAAATGGTGTATTAATTCGACAGGTGTGGCGTGGGCCGTATTCATAACCTTTCTTAGGCTAAAATTGTTTCCTTATATTTTGTCATACAGCTACCAAACACTGCACGATAAAACTTGTTTGATATCTAAGCCCTTAAACTAACCGATTTCTTATTATACTTCACTAATCTAGAAACCTGTTTATCATTAGAATTAACTAGGATTTTTTATGAATACTCTTCCTGAGAGATATTCCCAGAAGCACCTGCACACAGCATCCCACATTTGTAGCCTAATTCCAAGCAGAAAGTTCTAGAAAAATCTGGACAACTTTTGCAATTTGTTAGCAAACTGTAATTAAGAAGTTATATTAGCTTCCCACCAAACTTCACCTTACAGCAGTTCAAGTCGAAATATATCAGATTTTTTATGAATGGAGGACACCCGTAATCTGGTGTATGGATTTAAATAATAATAATTTTTTCCTTCCTCTTTTCACCTAAAAAAAAAAAAAAATGTAGGCGTACTAATATGAATTACCGTGGATAATTCATCTGCTAATGCAAGTTATCTGACCTATTTGAAACCTAGGAGTTTTCCATCCCAGTGTTAACCCGGATAAAGTACCTAAGACGTGCTCTATATTTAGCATTGCACTAATTACATGCTGAGGGGACATTCTGAGAAACTCGTCAGGTCTTGGGTGATGGGCCATATTGCCGTGAGCAAGGCCTTGGCCGTGAGTATGGTTCAGTTAAACAGGGCCTTTACCGACCTCTCACGACTCCGGCATGTTCCTCAGGCTATGGAAAAATACCCTCCCCCCCTCTCTCTCTCTCTCTCAAGGAAGAAGAACAACAACAACAATAAAAAACGACGACAAAAATAACAACGACGACAACAACAACATATGGGTTCAGATAAAAGTGGCTTAGTGAAAGAAAAGGCTTCAGACGGTCCGCTGGGAAAACACAGGAAATCTGAAAGAGATTAAATTGGAAGGCAGCTCGGCACGAAACTAAGAACCCAGTGTTAGCCACCTCAGCAAAGCACATGTTTTAAATATATAAAGTTCCTATGACTCAGCTAAATAAAATTGTTTGGCGTTAGTTAGAATACCATAATTGTTAGGAAGCTCTCTGACTCATCTTGGCTGGTGCTCTGTCTTGAATATTCTCCTGTATGTTGTGTATTTTGCCGGGTGACTTTCGACGTAGTTTGTATGCATAACATTGAGGCTAGTGCCCAGATGCCGGAATAAACAGGGAAGAAGGAAGTGCCAGGAAGCCTTCTCCGTAGACCAGTATCCGGATGTGCCCTTGATATGCAGTTCCCATAAGAACATAAGAAGACAGGATAATTGCAGTAGGCCGGTGGGCCCATGCTAGGCAGCTCCTAGAAGAGTAACTGAACTGCTAGAATGAGATTAAAAAAAAAAAAAAAAAAAGGCTCTCCGCCGCCTTCCAAACCCTCCAGCCGAAGCCGGCAGGAAAAAGTCAGAACACCACGCAGTATAGAAAAACTGGCGTGGACATTTTGTTGGAAAGTGTGAAAGGAGAAAAGGAGACTATCATGATTAGACAGCTAGAATAAGACAAGGATAGTACACAGGACGAGACTATTAATGTGCCATGCGTCGAAATAAACGGAAATACCAGGGAGCTACCTTAACAGATAAATATGTGTGTGTGTGTGTGTGTGTGTGTGTGTGTGTGAGAGAGAGAGAGAGAGAGAGAGAGAGAGAGAGATTAATAAAATCGTCTGGAAGTTGGATGAATGGAAGTTTTTGTACAGAAGGAATAATACTGTTCCTAGCAGCTGAATAAAATCGTCCGGAGATACTATAGCAAGTACTAGCAATCCATCTCAAGGAAGCAGGAGTAATGGAAAATGAACCAGGCTTATCTTTTTCCTTCGTTTTTTTCCTCCTACCGGCAAAGGCACATATTTCGAGGAAGCGGGGTGAAGGCGCCAGTCTGGTTTTGCATTAATTTATAGACTTTCTCGGGCTTAAGTTATGACTAAGGTTGCATGTTGATATTCGTGTCCTCACTGTTGTCATGCAACCAAAACCAAGAGGAATTTTAAAGTGGAAAATTGAGCTTCAGTTGCGTTTATGATCCTTTATTTATGGTTTTATCGCGGCGCACATCAGTTTTTTTTTTTTTTTTCTTGGAGGGAACAATTTTGGGGGCTTCTGGCTTTTGGTTCCTACTTTCTTGCATTAAAGAAAAGTAGAAAAGAACTAGATGTACAACGGTGATTTTGTGTGATATGGTGAGAGGATGGTATGGTGTGTTGTGTGGTGTGGTGTGAGAGGGTGGTATGGTGTGTTGTGTGGTGTGGTGTAGTGTGGCGTGGTCTGGTTTCGCTTAAAGTACGAGTGATGCATCTCTCCAAAAATCGTCAGTGAGAGACAGACGGACGGTTAAAATGCGTATGTGATCTGCTTATGCTTTTATCTTTAATCAGACAAATACTAAACAACCAACCAGAACGAATATCTATGCAAAAAATATCTGACAAACCGATATCCGATAACAGTAAACCGGTTATGGAGAAATCCTGAAACCTGGCTAAGAACTTTTATGAATACCCTCCCCTGCAGGCCCACCAGTTGTCCACGTGATGCCCACATGACCTCCGCCTGACCCTCCGTCCTCTGACCTACCTATGGCACATCACAACCACTAGTTTTAATGGAGCTTGGCCAATTTCTAAAGGAGTCTGACCTTTGTACGCGATAAACATGCCTTCATAACACTGCACTAACACCAGTAAGCATATTTTAAAGCATTGTCACATTCATTGTAATCAGGAATAATTTTGTCTCAAGTTTTCAATAATTAACGTGGGGAATAATTCTGCTCTGTTGTATTTTCCACTTAACATTAGGAATAAGTTTCCGTTGTATTTTCAGTGATTATCATGAGGAATAATTTTGCTTTGTTGTCTTTCCCATTAATTATCATGATTAGTAATTTTGGTGTTTTATTTTCCACAAATTATCATGAAGAATAACTCTGCTTTGCCGTATTTTTCACTTAAATTATCGCAAGAAATCATTTTACTTTATTGTATTTATAATCTTAATCTTCACGATTAATTTTGCTTCGTCGCATTTTCCGCTTCAGTATTCACTCTAGTTTGGCTGTGAAGTGCTTAGTCTGAAAATGCAAAACATACACAAAGCACAAGAAACCTTATGAATATCGTGCCCTGTGCCTTTGAGGAGGTGCGCATTAGAAACTGTTTCCACGTGTCTTTTGTTATATTTTTTTCCTCTTATTTTATATTACTTTATTTTTCTTACCATGATTTCTTGACTCGTGGTTTGTGATAGCTTTTTGATCTCCACCACTCAAGCTTTTGGATGGTCTGGGTTTTGAGACGCCTCAGCATTTAAGCTTATCGAACTCAGCCAGCCACTACACATACCTCAAATAATCTCAGCTTTCCCCACCCTGCTTTATTCTGCCTCAAACCAGCTTACACCAGTCTCCGGAGAAAGGTAAGATAAAAAAGCATTGACGAACCGCAGAACACAGTGAAAGACTCATCTATAATGCACGCCCTGCAGGTAAAAATAGGATGACATAACAGAGATAGCCCGGGCTATTATACATTTCGGCACTATTCATATTTAATCTTCATCAACCTAATTTTAACTAATCTGTAATCTACATTCAATATATTAAAAACCCTAAACCTTGTTCAGTTTTTACGACTTTCAAAACAAGCGCACAGCGGTGAGTTATAAAAGGTAACGAAAATTTAGATGAATTCATCCGTAACATCCTCAACAAGTATAAACAAAGGAGAGGTTGAATGATGAGATTCAGTTCACGTTAGTAGATAAAACAAGCACTAAGTTAACAAGAGGTAATGTAATGATAACAGGAAGGGAATAACAAACGGAAACAAGAGTGAAGCTAAGGTTAAGGATGCTACACAAAAATGTAGACTACCAGTATCAATAAAGCAGGAAACGAGCAACATTGTAAAAAAAAAAAAAAATACGAAACAAAAATTAGTATATAATTCTTATAAGTTATACGAAATAAAAGTAAAACGAAAAGTGAACTACTAGAATGAGATAAGGATAGCAAAGAAGAACCTTCTTCTTTGCTATCCTTATCTCATTCTAGTAGTTCAGTTACTCTTCTAGGAGCTGCCTAGCATGGGCCAACCGGCCTACTGTAGTTATCCTCTCTTCTTATGTTCTTATGTAAAGTCCGTTCGTACGAGTGCATATACACTTGAATCCTCTGGGGAACCTGTAATTTTTTTTTTTTTAATCGTCGGACGATTGTAAGTTGAGGTTAATCCCTGCCCAAGAGAGAAGAGCTTACCTTGACTGTCAACCCTTCCAGGCCAATTAGGTATTTTCATTTTTCATTCTCGCTGCCACCAGACGGCGTTGTTCATTTACAAAAGATATCTAGTAGTGCAGCGTTTAAATAATGAAAGCTGTATCCAACTCCTCGCTAAATAAAGTCATCTGGTTTAGTAACAATTATAGTGAAAGGCGTCGTCGTTGTGAAGCGGCTGCTACATAGGCTCCCATCAGCTGAATAAAATAGTCTCACGGCCTAAGAGTTCCACGTTAGGCTCTCCCAGCTGAATAAAACCGTCTGGCTTTACAAGAAATTTAGTGAAAGTCGTAGGTGTCAGCGAAAGGGTTAAGTCAAGGTCATAGGAAGGAAGGCTGGGTAGGGGAAGTAGCCTAGGCCTGCGGGGTTACCTTGGCCTTGGCATATTATGTAGGGGACAAGGTAAATGGAGACGTAGCTGTTGTGTGTGTGTGTGTGTGTGTGTGTGTGTGTGTGTGTGTGTGTGTGAGAGAGAGAGAGAGAGAGAGAGAGAGAGAGAGAGAGAGAGAGAGAGAGAGAGAGAGAGAGAGAGAGAGAGTCAACATTGACCTACCTGACAAAGCTTGATTTAACAAGGACAGTGTAAATGACAAAGAAATCACCAGCATCAGTTTAATGTAGATACCTAAAAAAAAAAAAAAATCCATCACAGTTTTAGGTATATTCTTCTTTAATATCCTTTTGTTACTTTTGTTATAGTCACTCTCATGTACGGTATCAAGGTCTTCTTTTCATACAGGACTGGTGTATTGGTATTAGCGGGGGTATTTTTACGACATGTCGGCGGGTCATCTGGTAGATCAGTAAAATCTGACTTTTATGAAATTCATATCCTTAAACTGTTCCCTGCCCCAGCGGGATTTGAACCTGGGTCCGTTAGGACTGCAGGCCACCTCTCTACCGATTGAGCCACCGCCTCCCCCAAGTGTGATCCAGGGGACCTACTGCAGTTATCAAATATGTTCTTACGTTCATATAAAATACTGGTCGTGAATAGGCATTTTAGTAAATTCGTTAAGATAACCTACATGTAACCAGTAAACAAGATACAACGCAAAAACATAAAGGAAAGCAAAATAAACGAAAGAGATAAGGTCACTGCAGAGAAATATGGGTTATGTGTCACTCACATGGTCAAGATGGCATATCTTTCATACACTTCACACAATTTTATCTCCCTGCTTCTTTGACTAATCCATCCATGAGGCAAGACTTAAGATAAAATGATAAGGCAAAAGAGGCTGGGAACATCGCTGCAGACAGTCCACGTGTTTATCTTGACGTCATCTGTAGGAAGTGACGAAGGAACCGACGCCATGTTTACGTTATTTGCCATATCCGTTTTCCTTTTTAGTAAAACAGATGATTTTATTCTATGGTTTTAATTATTTTACTACCAACTGGTTGCTTTTACTGATCTGATGCTCATGATTGTCCCTAGAAGATAGCCCTAGATTTAGCACAGACGAACTAACATCCATTCCACTGCATACATCTCACCGTAGAAGCTTGGCTGGATCATTTTTTTTTTTTTTTAACGAACATTCAAATATGTTTAACTTTTTTTTTTTTTAATCCATGCTGATATCTACCTAGCTGGAAAATAAAATAATGGCAGAAAGCAGAAAATTATAAGTATATACATTAGCATGTTTATTTTCGTCTCCTATACTAATCGACTTAATATTTTGGTTCAGGAGACAATGAATACTTTTACAATCTTACATCGATCCATCCATCACACGTTCCCTCTGACCGACAGAAAATGGTAATGTGTGAATCGTACGTCTGACAGCGCGAATGGGGGACTATGGATGGATAATACGACCTGTCCCATTAGGGAGGAAATTTCCTTTCACCTGAGAGAGAGAGAGAGGGGACTGGCACTGTGCCGGTATCTTCCAGCATGCTGAGAGAGAGAGAGAGAGAGAGAGAGAGAGAGAGAGAGAGAGAGGAGGGGGGCCCCTCTGCTGGTATATTCCAGTATCCTGAGAGAGAGAGAGAGAGAGAGAGAGAGAGAGAGAGAGAGAGAGAAGGGGGGCCCTCTGTGTTGGTATATTCCAGTATCCTGAGAGAGAGAGAGAGAGAGAGAGAGAGAGAGAGAGAGAGAGAGAGAGGAGGGGGGGCCCTCTGTGCTGGTATATTACAGTATCCTGAGACAGAGAGAGAGAGAGAGAGAGAGAGAGAGAGGACTGGCATTGTGCCGGTATCTTCCAGTATGCTGTGTGTGTGTGTGTGTGTGTGTGTGTGTGTGTGAGAGAGAGAGAGAGAGAGAGAGAGAGAGAAAGAGAGGACTGGCGTTGTGCCGGTATCTTCCAGTATGCTGTGAGAGAGAGAGAGAGAGAGAGAGAGAGAGAGAGGGGGGGGCCCTCTGTGCTGGTATATTCCAGTATCCTGAGAGAGAGAGAGAGAGAGAGAGAGAGAGAGAGAGAGAGAGAGAGAGAGAGAGTAGAGGCAATTTTCCCATCCTGCATGATAAAACTGAGAATCTCCTATCTCACTCAATATTCTTATTTATAAATATCCTCAGCTTATTCATCAACATTTTCACTTTATTCACTAACATTCTCACATAATTCATCGGTTTCCCCTTTATTCAGTCTTGTTATTCTGACATTAATAACACACGCTCCTAAGTCCCACCCTCAGCTGAATAAAATCGTCTTGGATAAACTGGAAGAGGATACTGGAGCCGCCCCGATCATCAGAGGGTTATTATTTTACTCAACATTCTCTTCTTAAACGGTTTTATATCACCCAAATCTTGTTCACTCCTCCCGCGCTCGCTTACCCTCACTCACGTATGCATGTACACTCATCCTGTTTACATTATGCTTCCCTAATTTTTTCATCATATTCTAAACTTATTCACATTCATTCTCACGATTCTCACTCACCATTCTCACCCTCACTTACTTATATGCATCCTATTAATCCATGCTTACCTAATTCATACTTAATATTTCAACCTTATTCACTATCATTCTCATATAATTCTCACTCACAATTCTCACATTTACCCTTACTCAAAATCGTACCTTATTCTTATTTAGTATTCTCACCTTATTCACTATTATTCTTACCATGTACTTTTAGTCAATACTCTCAATCTATTAACACACTCTTACCTAATTCTTACTCATCTCGCGTTTACTCACCCTTACGCACGAACACTCATCATCCTGTCTCTGGTTTCATTCTGGCTACAGCGGAAACCGAGCCTGTTTTCTTAACCATTTCCCCGCCGTGGACGTTTTTAAAGTGCTTTATTTAAACTGGCAAAGGATGATTTTATTTAGGAGAGGGACATCCTACTTTAAAATAATACTATGCGTCTCGTAGATCATATTCCAGTTAACACCGGACAGTCTTGGTAGAGTTACACGTGTGTGTGTGTGTGTGGGTGTCTGCGTGGGTTTCTGCGCATGGTAGCGTGCGTGTAAGCTGATATTGATCTTGGTTAAAAAAAAAAAAGAAAAAAAAAAGATGGAGATTCCCAGCTGTCGATCTTTCTCGTGTCTTCTCTCTTTATGAATTTTAGTTCATCCTTCCAACGACTTCCCGGTCTTCCTCCTCTTCTTTTTCACAGATTAACTCTTGTAATGCAGTGACGTATTTTTTTCAGTGTGTTCTTGCTAGTTTTAAATGACAGCATTCAACTCAGGAAAGGCCTCTTGCACTGAACAGGTTAATGAAGGTTGTATCTAAACCCACCAGTTCCCAGAGTCTATCCTAAATCCGAATAAAATCGTCTGAAGACAGCACGAATAAGAAAAAAAAAAAAATCTTACGTAAAAATAAGTCATCTCCACTAGCCAACCATCATTCTCGGTTCTCGGCCTCGAACCCCAAGGAACTGACTGAAGGTTTTTCTGTACTGTAATGCCACCAGGGGCTTAATCTGGTCACCTATCATGCTCTGAATTACGCTAGCCTAGTAAGGGGCTGGCTGTTGTCATTATTTAAGTGTGATTATTATCTATCACTTTATCGTCTTCTTTTTCTTTATTCAAATTCCTATCTAGCTATCCCTCTATCTGTCGTCTGTCTGTCTACTTTTATCAGTCAGTTCAATCAATCAGCCTGTCTGTCTATCCATCTATCTTTATTTATTTATTTGTTTATCTCCTCATCTATTATTTTCTATGCACTCTGAGTCGGCACCTTAACCCCTTTAACTCAAAAGAATTTTTTCCCCTAATCTCGACAACACAAGTCCAGAGACTAACCGAAGATAAAATGCAATAAAAGTGACCTCGCCCTCAAGGGGCCATGAGTCATTAGATAAGTTAACTGATAAGATAGGAAAGTGAATGGAAGTAGGTGATATAGGGGTAAAAAAAATGGGTTACTGATAAGAGATAAAGATGAGTATGAGAATGTAACGCAATACTTGAATACTTGAGTAACTGACAGAGGGGTACGAAGAGAGTAACGGTATCAGGTATCAGGTAATACATCAGAAAAATAAAAATGGGTGTAAGTATTCATAACCTTTCTTGAGCTGGTGTGTGTGTGTGTGTGTGTGTGTGTGTGTGTGTGTGTGTGTTTTAATACTCTCATCTTTCCGACAGGTATCATACACATCACAACCAAATCGGAATGAATATTAAGGTGAAAGAAATAGGACCATACCAATAATTTGTCTCTTCACTACCGTCATGTACGCTCATTGTGGCAGTTATTATTTTTTATATTTATTTAGTTCACTCAAGATTTTTTATATGAATTTAGTAAAAAAAAAAAAGTCACATAAAAAGGTAACTGACCAATAACCTTCCAGAACGATATTATATAAACATTCTTATACTGATTTGAACCGCTTTAATAGAGATTGTATGTAGGGTGAGAAGTGCATGTAAGTGCAATTGTAGTGTTGGAGTGGCTTTGGATGTGTGAGTAGTCTGTGAAACAAGTGTAATCGGCCCGCGCAAGCCGACTGGGTGCAAGCATTCTTTATAGTATGCGACGCTGGTTCAACCACAGCACCCTTTGTGTTCGCCAATGCAGTACGTGGCTTGAAGAACGCTCCCAAAGTTTATTACCCTGGCGGGGCGCGAACCCTCGTTCTTCAGGGTACAAACACGCACACTTTACCACTGTACCACAGAGGATATATATATATATATATATATAACCACAGAGGCTCCATATATATATATATATATATATATATATATATATATATATATATATATATATATATATACTGAAGCAGCGACTGAGGAGAAAAAATGGTTCAAATCAGTAAGTACAGCAAAGGAAAAGTAGAAAAGGGAGAAATAAGGGAAAGGAAATGGGAGAGATGGAATAAGGAAAAATGAAGAGGAGTAGGAGGAGAAGAAGAAGGAAGATGATGATGATGAATAGAGAAAGTAGACGACGAGGGCGGGAGGAAGGAGAGAAGGCGAAGGAAGAGGAAAAAAGGTAATAAACAGGAAGACTAACTCAACAAAATTGCAGGTGGTTGCACACACACACACACACACACACTGCGTAGACACATCACACTTATGTCAAGACTCAGCTCACGAAAACTCAACGTCAACATTTAACATCCTACCAAAGCAAAGCAATCTCTCTCTCTCTCTCTCTCTCTCTCTCTCTCTCTCTGTCAATGTAAGCATATATGGATTTACGTATCTGTCACACACAAATACTCCCTCACCCCTCTCACTATATTATGCGCAGTATGTGTGTGTGTGTGTGTCTCTCTCTCTCTCTCTCTCTCTCTCTCTCTCAGCACAACGACCGCACATTCCACGCTAATCTAAACGAAGCAATGCAAACACTGCTGAGAACACCATTAACCCCACTCTGGCGAGCAGTAAGGAAAGCACCAAAAACACCATTAAAAGCACGATAGGCACCATCAGAGGCGCCATTAACTCCTTCACCACGAGGGCATAATTTGTATATTGAATTTATTGGTCATGATAGATTATTATTTTCCACTAAGCATCATCAACAATCATCACTGAAGAAAAAAAAAAACACTATTAAAAGGACAATACGACCACTGTCACAATTAACTCTGCCCCCCCCCTCTCTCTCATTTCTTTTTTACATCAAATCCTGATAATTTTATAAAAACGTATCCTCATCAAAGGACAAAAAACATATTGCCTAATCACTTGTGACATTGTAGGAAAAAAGCTTACATGAAAATTAGTTGTTAACTTTTGGAAAATCGAACTATCTGTCCGCAGGCGTAGGGCCTCGATCGTCACGCAAAATCGATCGATTTCTGCACTGGATATTATGTCTCGGGCACCGCGCTATCACTCTACAGTATATATATACCGGTATGCAGTATATATATATATATATATATATATATATATATATATATATATATATATATATATATATATATATATATATTGTGTGTGTTTTTCTACATTTATCTTATCCTTGGAAGAAACTGCCAAGTATTTGACAACCGGTGAAATTCTATATTCTTACGTAAATATGTAAGTATGCATGTGTGTGTGTGTGTGTGTGTGTGTGTGTGTGTGTGTATCACGTGATGGAACACACGGCGCAGTGCGTCTGGCACCATACGACTATAAACACAAGATCAAGAAAATAATAATAATAATAATAATGATAATAATAATAATATTGATGATGAGGCTAATGGTATTGGCAGTAGTAATAGTAGCAGTACTAGTAACAAAATAATATAAAGAACTGCACAAAACAGAATATATTAAGAAAGAAGATGGTCATAATATTATTGTGTAGTTATGTAGAGAGAGAGAGAGGGGGGGGGGGAAGGACCCAGGACGACGTTACGTAAACATAGGCCTCACAAAACCGGTCTAGCTAAGTTCTGCCTGACACACTGTCCTAAACCCTTCAGTACGGAGCCTTGGTTTATTTCGTTATTTCTAGGGCAAGACGATTTTATTTAGCTGAGGAAAGACTGTGGTTAGTGACGGGGTTAGAGTCAATCTCCATTAATTAGCCCTTTCAGTACGGTGGTTTCTCTCTCTCGTCCGTGCGTGCGCTTTTTAATGGATTCCTAGCGCCAGATATCAAAGACCATACTCGTATGGCACTAAATTAAAGCAAAGATAACATGACTAGCGGTGGAAGAGAAATGGGGAAGATGTAGAAGTGGTCTTGGCACTCAAGAGGTCTTAGTGTTGAAGTGGTCATAGCACTGGTCGTGGTGCTGAAGCAGTCTCAGTGTTGACGCGGTCTTGGTGTTGAAGTGGTCTTTGGCGTTGACGTGGTCTTGGCGCTGAAGAAGTCTTGGCGATAGTGACTTGGCGTGGTAGTGGATCTGGCGTAGATGTGGTCTTGATGCAGAAGTGGGCTTGTCCTTGAAGTGACGATTGGTCAGTTGGTTGAAAGGTTTGACCCAGAAAGGGGGGAAAGGTGGATGTCAATGGAAGATCCTTAATTACTCATGCCATGAAACGAATTCAGGGAAAATAAAGGCCGGAAGAAACATGGAAATATCAAGAACAGAAGTGGAACAGAAGAAGGGGACACTAAAGAAACTCTGGAGACAAAAAGGCCCCTTTTAGTCACCCTTTACGACAAGCTGGGATACTGGGGAAGTATTCTTTTCCCCCTTCCTCAGGGGGTTCAGTATCTTTGTTAAACAAAGGTACGCTGAACGCCCGAGATGTAAACAAACTGTGCCATGTTGGAATAGGCCTAGTATTGGAACCTTTAAAAATTAGGGCAGAATGAAAAGAATAGCCGCCATGTTGTTGGTGACATGTGGAGGTGTAGGACGACTGCTGGGCCTTGGGATAGGTCACTGCCCCCAAGAAATAGGCCCTGAAGCCTTTGCCCAGAGTCGATCACGTAAAAAAAAAAAAAAAAAAAAAATTAGGACAACAGTGAATGTCTGGTATGAAGAAGGCAGTCATAATGGAACAGTGTTGGACCCTTAAACACTCATCTCCGATAATGGATTTCACGTTTTATTCCTTCAACTTTCAGAGGCTTTTGTTTAGTTTAGGAGATACTTTTCGACTTGGAGGAGTTATATACAACGGAATTAATCCCTTTGCAAATAATGCCTCTTCCTAAGCGATTTATTCTGTCTATTGCATCTTTTTATCCTCTTGTACGTTACTGCAGCAACTATGGCTATATTTAAACTATATAAATAATATATAAAACAGCGTTAAGGTGTAATATGCAATATAAATCGCTAAGGAGGAGATGCTGTGAAGCCTCCGATGCCCCACAGAAAACGGGCATTAATCGTATTCTTGACTGCGTCTTCTCCAAAATGGCTCCTCTCATCCGACGCTCTTGCCCATGGTCTCCTTCACAAACACCAGCGTGAAGGGGATGCCCATGACGCAGACGGAGGCGTAGAACGTGTACAGTCCCCATTGTCCCAGGCCCTCCACCATGAGCGAGTACAGCTGCAACGACACCATTCCCGACAGGTAGAACGCGCATAAGGCTACGCTGAACGCCTGGGGCAAAAGGAGGAAGAGTAAATGTCATGTTGGAATTGTAATGGAATCTTAATCAACAGTAGTAGTAGTAGTAGTAGTAGTACTGGTGGTGGTGGTAGTAGTAGTAGTAGATTCATCAGAATAGTGAACCCAGTGGACCGCAGGCTTAAGCTGATCTTCAACAGTTCATCATCCTCTTTTGGGGAAATTCATATGTAGCTGGGGGAGGTTTGTAAATCAAGGAAGTTGAGCGACCTCGTTATATCATTGCCACCGCATGAAGGCGTCCCTCTCCAGCACCTGGTTGAGGGAAGGATGTAAAAATAAAAAAGGCGCCACGTTGGACTAGTAATGGAGCCTTAACTAACTGAAAAGAATGTAAACTAAAGCCACTGTGTTGGAACAGTAGGCTATGAAACCTATGATCACCTGGTGGGAGGGGAGTAAAAGTAAAGCCATGTTGGAATACTGTTAAAAGCTTTTCAGACATGCTTGGATACTGTTGGAAGCTTTTTAACCAAGTTGATATACTTTTGGAAGCTTTTTAGCCATATTGGTAGACCTCTGCAAGCTTTTCCGAGCATCAGTAAGGCCTCCTTGGTAACGTAAGAGCACACAACACCCAATCCGTGAGGGAAAATGTCATATACGGGGTGATTCGTAGCGTTCCACTAAAAACTCGTGTGGCAATAGCTTTCGTGTGGCGGGGATGGCTTATGCTGTGTCGGTGTGGGTATAACGATAGGAGTAGGAAATGAATAAATGATGAAAGGCAATTATAACCCTGACGCGTCTTCACAACACACGATAAACTGCCCGATGGAGTGGAAAAGGAGCGTTGATATGAGCAGGACTTAATGCCAATATTGAGCAAAGCGAGATTAGTGGCCAAAATTACCTGCGCGCGTATCCAGGTGGGGAAGTACTCGGCAGCAAGCATGAAGGTGATGGGGAAGAGGCCGACGTATCCCCCGGCCTGCGCCACGACCAGACACAGCAGAGGTACCCAGCCGTAGTCCTTCACACCACTGCCCTCACCAGCCTCGTCCTGCCCCTCACCTCCAACGTCAGTATATGCATTATGCACCGCCATGCCGAAGAGGGCCGTCCCCATGAGGAGGAAAGACGTTAACAGGCTTTTTCTCCTGCCGATGATGTCCACGATGATGCTGCCAACAACTGAAGCCCCCAGCTGACGTAAGCACATGGTTACTATACTTTTAAATTCACTAGAATGTTAGATGACTAATCAGTAACGTATAAACAGAGTTTGATTTTTTTTTTTTTAGGGTACCTTAAAAATACATCTTCTCTGAAAGGTTACTAAAGGACGTTTTGGCATAAACTATGGTATTTTGTTACTTCTTCCATACCTATGTACATACTTGTGTATCTATGTACCACTTCACTCATTTCAAAACATGTAATGATACTGTGACAACTTTGTACCATGTATCATTGTATGACTTTGTTGATTACTGTGCTTGTTATGATGATTCCTTCTGTACCTTCTATACCCTATGATACCGATTTTGTTTTCCTCATGCACCCCGCCCTGCTTGGCCTTCAAGGACAGTGTTCCCCAGAGTGTTGGGGCTTGTACTGAATGGTAAACAAAGAACCTAAAAAAAAAAAAAAAAACTGAGTGAGCGATCATTGGGTACTAAGCTAGGGGAGAGAGAGAGAGAGAGAGAGAGAGAGAGAGAGAGAGAGAGAGAGAGAGAGAGAGAAACCCATAATAAGTGAGTACCGTACCTGGATGAAGACGAGTATAAGTGTGGCCAGATTTCCACTTATGGAAGACCCAGCGTCCTGGAAGATCCTGGAACCGTTGCTGTTCACCACGAAGTAACCTGGAAGTAGGATGGAAGGGGGTCTGGAAGTATCTTTAATCCCTTCACTATGATGACGCAATTTTTTCATATTAATCATACTATCACCTGACGATTTCTTCAATGAGTCAAATTTGGGTTCATCCAGTTGCTAGACGGATGCGTAAAGTAACTCACGTTCGTATTCATTATCTTCTCCTTATACCATCCTTTATCACCTTCTTCCTAATTCTTGTAATTATTTGCATTTCTTTATTTTTATCCCTCAACTCACTAAAACAAAATGAAATGCATACGAATAAATGGGGTGAGCGAGTGAAAAAAAAAAAAAAAGAAGACCAGAACAAATTATGAGTGAAACAAATGCGCAACTCCACTGACAAGCAAAGCATCAAACATTTTCATTTCCTTGGGGAGGGTGACAGTTCAAAATAAATCAATATGCCTACCGACCGCACGAGAGTCACTAAGGCAGATGACAGCTACTGATGTGAGATCTCAGAGGGAAGGGGATTCGGCGCCCTCCTTTTCTTTTTCCTTTTTAATGTGACGGAACTGGGCAACTCTCACAACCTGAATACTAATCCGTGTTTGCATGACGTTCAATGAGCCTTAGTTATGAGCTAAAATGGGTCTCCTTGGTTACTAGCCATTTCAACCTATCATTCTAAATACCCCTGGCCATCAATCGAGCTGAAAGGTGTTAGAAGCCTTGTCAGGTTAGTGTAAACGCGTTGTAGTCACCCAAGTTAACCGTAAATTCATGAATATAAAGGAGAATGTCTACTTGGTTACTAGTGAAATCAACCTCCAATCTGAATACCCCTGGCCATCAATGTAGCTGCAAGGGGTTAGGGATCCTGTCAGGTTAGAGCAAATTTGTGTGTGTGTGTATATATATATATATATATATATATATATATATATATATATATATATAGGAAAAGTAATTGAGGCTTTTCGCCTTTGGTTCCTTCATTCTTACAAAAGAAAAAAAAGGAAAAGGAAACGAAATGAAAATGAGGAAGAAGATGAGAAGGAACGGGCTAATGTCACTCAGCGTACCCGCAAAGTTCATTATTACAAAAAGAAACGAGGACACCAGGAGACGCTTCCAGATGTCCCCCTGCAGGAGTCCCCGCCAGGAGGCCATCTCGCCCGACGTCTCCGCGTTCAGGGCCTTGTACCGCCCCACCTCCGCCTCGATGTCCGAGTGTCCGCCCCGCAGAGTCCGCAGCACCCTCTTGGCCTCCTCGTCACGCCCTGAGAGTTTGCGGACGGGAAATTATGGGTACTGTGAAGCGGATATATAAAAATAAAAAGAAAATAAAAATAAACAATAAATATATATATATAAACAAATATAACAGTTCGATAATAAATAAATACAAAACTACCCGCCATCTGTGAGCCAGGTAGACTGTAATAAAACTGTTAGATAAAAACATGTCTATTATGTTTCCATCCTGGGCGACTCCCAATGCTGGTTGATTGACATGTAAACTCAGGCTGTGACTCTAAACAACTTGTATTAATAACTTTTCCTTCTACAATCAATGCTTATTGAGATCTGAGTTTTAGGCACAAACACACACACATATATTTCGTATAAAAGTAGTGACGATCGACTTCATCTACCTGGATCAAAATAAATGTCAAATAAAGGGAAAATGGTTGTTCCCATGAGATGGAGTCAAGATTTCAAGGGGCTGCACGTACTTAAAAAGAGGCCTAACTAGACTTGAATCCACTTTAAAAGGGGCCTAAGTGGATATGAATACACCTAAAAAGGACTTAACTAAATCTGGATGCGCTTAAAAAAGGACTTAACTGGACCTGAAGACATTTAAAAAAAGACTCTAAAATCTAAATGGACTGGTTGCACTTTAAAAAGGCTTAAGCAGACCTAAATGCACACAAAAGGGCTTAAATGAATGTAAATACACTTAAAAAAAAAGGGCTTAACTGGAAGTGAAACCAATCTGAGAGGAAAGAAGGGGGAGCTAATTCGACATGAGTTTCCTTCACCTGAGCTGAAATAACCTGACGGCTGAAATGCACGTCCCTGGTCTGGATGCATATACAGCGGCACTAATGACTCTAGCTCTTTCTACCTGGTTCTGAATAACACCCAATGAACGTGTATTTAATATGAATGAACGAGACTTGTAACCTGTTCAGTCTGATGACATTTTTCCTCTTAAGTCTTGCTACTTATGGATGATATTATTAATCTCAGGAGAGACCCTTTCATGCCCGTTCTTTCTATCAGGCATAGTGTTTTCTGATTTTTCCCGGATGGTGAGGTGGGTGAGGGAGAGCCCTCCTCTTTTCTATCCTTTTCTCTTGCACGTTGGTTAGATCTTAGTAAAAATAGTTTCTACTTCTTCCTTCTTCTAGAGGGGTTACCTGTGGCTTCTACCATACCTTTTACTACACGGGCACTACGCGAAACTGGATACAATCAGCTGGAGGCAGCAAGAACAAAATACAAAACGTAATCGGCCTGAAAAGGCTAATGGGTAAAAAAAAAAAAAAAAAAAAAAAAAAAAAAAAAACTCTGTCACAACAACCCACCTTTGAGGATGAGGAATGTTGGACTCTCAGGCAGCCAGAGCAGACCCAGAAGGAAGGCAACGGGAAGGGCCAGGGTGATGAGGGCGGCGAAGTAGTAGCGCGTGTCGTAGCCCACACACAATATCCACGCCTGACCTGTGCCGTGGGAAGAGAGGGGTCGTTACTGAGTAGGGACAGCAACGCCTGGAGGTCATTTTTGTTGTGGCCACACCTCACAGGATAAAGAAGAAACGCGACTGATAGGGAGAGTGTCAAACAAACATTTCCCCAGACTACGACACACAAATGTCAACTTTACAAATCCACACCCAAGATTTAGTTCTTGGTGCCAACATTAAGGAGGAGGAAGAGGAGGAGGAGGGGGTGGAAGAATGTTAAGATTTATGTCTACTGACTGCACAAGGGTCAACAATCAGATTTTGCTAAGTCTCAGTCATCCCTAGCACTGGTTCCCATCGCACTATTGAGCAAAAATAGGAACAACAAGGAACTAACTTTTTGCAAAACTCTGACCAGCCCGGCATGAGGCAACTGCTATTACAAAGTTCATCCTGCCGCACAATGGGTATGCAGGAGAAGGGAGAGACAGATAGACAACGATAGACAGATACAGATAGATAGGCAGATATATAGACAGACAGACAGGTACAATAGAGAGAGGAAACAAATATAGATAGATAAACAGACAAGCTGGTTGATAAGAGAGGTAAATCGACCGACAGATAAATAGATAGACAGAAATACACAGTAGAGACAAAGACAGATAGATAAGCCATGCAACAGACAGCTAGACAAGTTACTCACCACTCAGGATACCGATGGATATAAGAAAGCTCATCCTGCCTCGTATCTCCGCGTCTGAAATCTCCACACAATATGCGTTAGCCACCAGAGTCATGCCACCCAGCCCTATACCCAGCGCGAATCTGTTAGACAAAAACAGACAGACATTTTTATACTGTATATATATATATATATATATATATATATATATATATATATATATATATATATATATATATACAATGGCGTAGAAGAACGGGACCAGCGCCACTCCAAGCCAACCCATCACCGCAACTATCCCCACACAGGCCATCCCTACCCGCCGCCCCAGCCTCGCCATCAGGGGGGCCATCAGCAGGGTCCCCAGCAACGCACCTAGAAGTACGACGGAGCCTGGAAGAAGAGTGTAAAATGATGAGGGAAAACGTTTGAGTGTCCACTGCAGGACCGGCCTATCCCGACCGAAGTGGGGACGATACAGCCAATGTATCTCTACCAAGTGGCTTAGGCTGTCTGGTAGAGAATGTATGTAGGGTGAGAAGTGCTTGTAAGTGTAACTGTAATGTTGGAGTGGCTTTGGATGTGTGTGTAGTCTGTGAACCAAGTGTAATCGGCCCGCGCAAGGCGACTGGGTGCAAGCATACTTTATAGTATGCGACACTGGTTCAACCACAACACCACTTGTGTCCGCCAATGCAGTACGTGGCCTGAAGAACACTCCCAAAGTTTATTACCCTGGCGGGGCGCGAACCCTCGTTCTTCAGTGTACGAACTCGCCCACTTTACCACTTTATATATATATATATATATATATATATATATATATATATATATATATATATATATATACATATATATATACATATATATATACATATATACATATATATATACATATATACATACATATATATATACATATATACATATATATATACATATATACATACATATATACATATATATATACATATATACATATATATACATATATACATATATATACATATATACATATATATACATATACATATATATATATATATATATATATATATATATATATATATATATATATATATATATAAGAGAGAGAGAGAGAGAGAGAGAGAGATTAAGTGAAACTTATTCCACTCTTAAAGCTAAAGAAACATAACAGTAATGTATGTCCTGCCTCAGTATAACAGAGAATTACGACCCTATTGCAAAAACAGTTAAAGAACGACCAAACCATGGCTGCTGTGTGCCTGTCACCCACTCCCTCCTCAGTCCTCACCTGGCTGTGACAATGGCGTAGAAGAACGGGACCAGCGCCACTCCAAGCCAACCCATCACCGCAACTATCCCCACACAGGCCATCCCTACCCGCCGCCCCAGCCTCCCCATCAGGGGGGCCATCAGCAGGGTCCCCAGCAACGCACCTAGAAGTACGACGGAGCCTGGAAGAAGAGTGTAAAATGATGAGGGAAAACTGTGAGGAACTGAACAACAACAACAGGATAGGAAGACCATGAACAAGAAAAAAAAAATGAGTATAAATTAATGTAAATGAAAGATTGCAAAAAAAAAAAAAAATGGGAAGAGGACCAAAATCAAGACCACGAAAAAAATAAGAACTGAGATTGTAAACAAGGGCACCAGTAGGAATGGGAAGAGGATCAAGAACACGAAAAGAAAAATAAAAGGAATACACTGTGAGGATGAAAAAATGCACGGGAACAGGAATATGAAAAAACGTCATGAACAGGAAGAGAACTTGGGGGAGGAGAGTAGGGAGAGATCAGTAAGCTGAAAAGAGACAGACATAGGTAAGAGTACCAAGAACAGAAACAACATAAGGACCAGCAACCTTATTATTTGCCAGAACAGTTTAGAACGCACAAACTAATATCTCGTTGTTTTCGACACTGTTTCGAGACAAGATTTACTACTACATCCATTCCCATCACAAAATCTAGAACTCACTCAGGAGGTCGAACTGGACGGGCGTGGGGTTGATGGTGCCTGAGAAGATGGTGGTGTTGTGGTGAGTTAGGTCATAAGCCATCACGGAAGGGAATGACACGCACGAACCCGTCAGCCACGAGCCCAAGCTGACCACGGATATCATTACGCTCTGATCAGAAGACAAAGAGAGAGAGAGGAAAAAAAAAAAGGAATTAAAATTGGGACTAATAAAATACAAACAGGGAGAAAATGAGAAAGACTAACAATGAATTAATTCCTTCTGCACCAGCTATAGGATCTTATTTTCAGGGACATTATCACACCCTGTTAGAAAAAAAGGAACTGATATAAATACGGGGAAAGGGGAAGATGACTGTCAATAAGAACCTGTTGCTTGATCCCTCTACTACAAGCCAACACAACCCCAGTAATCAAGAATCCAAGCTGGACAGGACCATTTTCAAGCCCTGTGAGAAGATAAGGACATACAAGAATATAATTATATGGCGGTAGCATGAATATATTTTTCTCTTCACGCACACAAGAGGTTCCTTCTAAGCTGAAGAAAATCCCATTCTCAAAGAACGCAATCTGGTCAGCAACATTAGACTTCAGACCAAGTTGAATGACAAAAACAGAAAAAGAGAATAAGTCAGGGATAGGTGCAGGTACAGATAATGGGCAAGATACGAGTAAATGTCAATAATTTAATCAATCATTTCACTGCGAGAGTTGAATACCACCGTAAGATATCACGCACGGGAAACCAATGTGATACCCTGTAGGATAAAAAAAAAAAAAAATGAAACAGCATAAAAAAGTATTAAGGACTGATTCAGAAAAAAGACGACAGGTAAAAATATGAGAGCAGTCTGATACAGATGCAGATTCAGAAGTAACATAAAATACTGACACATAAAGTAGCAACTACCTGACAGGTAGATTACAGGGAAGGGTAAATAGTAAGACTGACTGGAATAATGACCATAATTGCCTTGCTGTAGCTAATATGTTTGAAGGGTTTACCCTCCCATTTTATAGTAAACAAATGAAGATAACTGATAAAGCAATATATAGAGGTAGAAAAAAAAACATTGATTGGAGAAACGAAGAATCTGGTGAAACAATATGAATAATAATCATAATTGTTTCACTATAACCTGTCCAATTACCCTACACTCCTCAGAGTAAAAAATTATATAAAGACAGGTAAGTAACAAATATTAGACAAGTTGTTCTTCTAGTTGTTGCGCTCATCTGGATGCGAACCCTCTGAACTGTAGGCCATTGTTACTCATCGCCAGGCCACCATCCTCTTTTCGGGGGAGGGGGAGTGAGTTGAGGATTGTTTGTATAACTGGGCAGCGGAGGCACAAGGGTACATTAGTGGCGCCACATGAAGGCACTCCTCTCCAGCACCAGGTAGACGGGCAAGCAGTAGTAATAATAGGCATAATAACCATAAGTAGCCGTATCTAGGATTGGAAAAGGACTTGGGGCTTCTAATAAAGATCCTTGGCCCAAAGTGCTGACAGGACAGATGGGAGGGAGAGGAAGAAACAGAAAAATAGTATTATGATTTCACAGGGATTCTCTCAATTTTTTAAAACAAATGCAGTGTTCTGTTACAGTTTTTACCATATTATTAAGTTTCGTCAAATGCGGAGGAAGCAATGGGGGCTGCATCTCATTATCTCCTGATGCTGTATACTGTGCTGGGTGGCCTCAACAAAAGGGCTCTAAGATGTACGTGTCCCTACTCAGTAACGACTCCTAATAACCCTTACATGCCACCCCATTTGCTCCATGGCATTGAATTTCAGGCACAAATAAACATAAATAAATAAATAACTGTTCTGCCGTCACTAACCTGTTTCAGTCTCCTCAGTCTCCTCTCCGTCTCACTCTCCTGGTTCGCTGCCTCATTCAAGCCGACCGGTTCATCCTCCTTGTTCAAATCACTGCGCGTAGTGAGGTTTACATTGCTCTTGGAAAGCTCACTGGGTCCATTCTCCATCTCGTTCTCCATTTTGGGAAACTGTGTCCTCTTCCTGTTGCTGTTAGTGGTTTGTTCTTATTATTGGCTGCTGTTAACCTACTGTTATGGGTTGCTGTTATCATTACTGGTTGCTGTTATTACTGTGGGCTACTGTTATTGTTATGGGATGTAGAAGATGGGCAACTTCTGTCTTAAGTCCACCGGGTTCACGTTCAAATGGGTCTACTACTACTACTGTTATCATCATCATCATTATTATTATTACCGGGTATTATTATTATTATTACAAGCAAAACAGAAAAATGAGGAGTTTGTCTTTTTGGCGCGTTGCTAACTGAGTAAGATAAAGTGAAACGCAGCGAAACAACTACAGTATACTTCTCTCACCTTAATCTGGCTCAGATTTTCATCCTTTTGCAGCTAAAGTCACGTGGCTCAGTGGCAGAAGAGGACAATGCTACGTCTCTGCACCCGTTCCATAGCACTTCTTCGTGACTATCATCATAATCAAGTGTTAATCTAATGCTAGAACTCGGCATTCTAGAAGAGATGGCAATTTTACACCAAGTCAGAGTGAAAAAAGTATTATCTATCCTCAAAGATGTTTTTAAATTTCCCCTCACGATTTATCGGACGTGCCTGTACATTCGCGTTCTCGATTTTAGGAAGAAGACAATGCAACGATCCGACACCATATCTCTTCGTGATTAGCATTATGTTCTACACTTGTAGTTCTCAAACTATGGATCTCGACCCAAAGGTAGGTCGCGGGAGGAATTTTGACGGGTCGCAGGGACACAGAATAGACCTAATGCTTTCAATGTATTTTATTTACTTAATCGAAATTGCGATTATCCTTATTACACTATTAGCATATTCATAATAACTACGAAAGGCTATACACCGGCTTCTTTCTTTCTGTGTGTGTGTGTGTGTGTGTGTGTGTGTGTGTGTGTGTGTGTGTGTCATTTACCCTGAGAGTCGCCAGGTCTTGAAATATTCCGAATAGGGTCACACGCTGAAAAGTTTGAGAACAGCTGTTCTACTCATTCGCATACCCAGTTTTTGCCATTGAAACCAATGGCGTTTTTATTATACTATTTTCGCTTTAACTTGGCCTAACATTGCCATTTCTCCATCTTGAATGCTGTGTTGCAGCAAGAAACACTGGAATTTGGTACTATATAGTAAGGAAGACGTGCTGTGGAATGGATGTAGACTCGGAGCTTATTTTCGGAGACTGAGTTAAGTGTAATGAACTGAAAAAATAAATAAAATAAATAATAAAACTAAAAAGCCAAAATCTGCGCCAAGTTAGAGTAAAAAAGGGTATAGTTTATTTCTGATACTACTACTACTGCTACTACTACAGCTATTAATAAGAGGTTAATTAAGGCTAGGTGTGTTCCCTTAGTCTGAAAAGTATGTTCAAAGATGAGTAAAATCGTCAGAATGTAACAAAATACAGATAGATAGACAGATAGGTAGATACATAGACGGACGGATAGACAGACAGATAGATGGACTGACAGAGACAGACAGACAGACAGAAAAACAGACTAAGGCAGAAACAGACAGATAGATTGATAGATAAAGACGTCCCTTGACTCAATGTATATCTACAGCTATGATCAAAAGTAGTCTGACCCTCTCCTAGCTGGCAATGGGAGGCGTAACATGAACTGATTTTTACGTGATGGAGAAAATAACGAGAGAGAGCACGGGAAGGCCACTCTGTGTTCACGTGGAAAGTAAAAAGGAAAATGGAAATGAGAGGATATAATACTGGATGGGATCTGTCGGTGAATTTTTTAACAATGTCAAATGGTTACATCAGACACAGCCAGCAATATCACCTTAGCCAGTATTTATTCAGTTCAGACCAAACCTGCAGGGACTGTTGGTGGTGAGGCAAGGATGAAGTGACTCAGTTTTGAGAACAATTAGTCAAAGGTCAAAATTAAAGTTTATTTGTGTGTGTTTGTTAATAGCTCAGATTTGATCCGATTTTAACCAAACTTGGTAGAAGTATTGATGCAAGAAGTACTTTTTTTTTTTTCAGAAAAAAAGGTCAAAAGTCAGGGTTACAGGGCAAGGTCAAATTAATCATTTTTTATCCGATTTTGACCAAACTTAGCGGACGGGCTGAATATAAGGCAAAAATAAACAGAATCGATTTTGAAGACAATCAAGGACAGACGGAAAGGTCGAAAGCGAAGGTCACAGATCAAGGTCAACTCAGCTTTTATTTGGCTGCTGATCTGAAGCAAACGTGATGGAGGGGTTAACAGAGTGAGGCGATAATGAAGAGAATAATTAGTCAAAGGGTAAGGTCACTGGGAATGGTCAAAGGGTAAGTCACTGGGAATGGTCAAAGGTTAAGGTCACAGGGAATGGTCAAAGGTTAAGGTCACAGGGAATGGCCAAAGGTTTAGGTCACAGGGAATGGTCAAAGGTTTAGGTCACAGGGAATGGTCAAAGGTTAAGGTCATTGGGAATGGTCAAAGGGTAAGGTCACTGGAAATGGTCAAAGGGTAAGGTCACAGGGAATGATCAATGGTTAAGGTCACTGGGAATGGTCAAAGGTTAAGGTCACAGGGAATGGTCACAGGTTAAGGTCACAGGGAATGGTCGCAGGTAAAGGTCACTGGGAATGGTCAAAGGTTAAGGTCACAGGGAATGGTCCAAGATTAGTGTCACTGGGCAATGTCAACTCAGACGCTTTTGATATGATGTGAACCAAATTTGATGGAAGAGTTAAGAAGGGTTAGGCAAGAATGAATTTTAGATTGAGTAATTTAGTGAAAAGGTCACAAAGCAGACTCAAAAATCATAAGAATAAATAAACAAGTAAATAAGTAAATAAATAAATCTTACCTGGCTCCTTACTTGCGACCTTCCCCCACCAGCTTCAAAATTATACTACTGGTTTTTTTTTGGCGGGAACGTGGGCAAAGCGAGCGTCTCCACTGCGCATGCGTGGAAGTCGGGTCTTGGAGGCAACGTATCACTTCGGGCCCGGGGTAGATTTCGTGACGCTTCATACTCGGTGATTTAATTGGCACGTTGTCCTTGGGGGAAGCAGCCCAGGCATATATAAATAAAAAAATATAAAAAATGGTGTGTGTGCGTGTGTGTGTGTGTGTGTTCCCTCCTATGATACAACACAGTAATTATTATTATTCTCACTATTTTTTTTTTAAATAAAATCCTTAGTTGGGAAAAAGAGGTTTCGATGATGATTACGATGATGATGACGTTGTGGTGGTGGTGGTGATGATGATGATGATGATGATGATGATGACAAAGTGACAATGGAAGATTTTGCTCATTCATCTGCCTATTAATCCTTCATAAGCAAAGAGATAAATGAATAAATATCTCAGAATCACAAATAACATGATAATTTTTTTCTTTCGTCACTCCACAGAAATAAACTACATGGTAAGGTCCTGTATTTTCTTTTGCTTATCCATCATGCGCCAATAAATAATTCAAATCTTCCTTTCGGTATGCAAAACAAGACAGAGGACACCTTTAATAGTCGGACCCACCCCAGTCGTACTCATCACCCTCACACATCCCATATACACACCAATCTCACCCAAGACGCACCCCAGACGTTCAAGACACACCAACAGCCCCCGCCTCCCAAATCTGACGCTCATAAAACTCTACGGTTGCAGTGAGAGAGAGAGAGAGAGAGAGAGAGAAACCTTCAGTGCTGAGATACTGAGAATAATTCATGGTAATATTTCTTCCATAACCTAGAAAGACGTGATATGGAGAGATATACACTATTCTCTTACTTCCTAATTTTTCCTGTGACATTAAATAAACAGGAAGTCTTACTGAATCTTGACTATTTTTTTTTTCTTTAGGAGGAGCCAATAACTTTTAATAATTTTCCATTCGTAACTACCATTTCTCTTTGTAGGACGAACGACACAAAAATTGGCACTCTCACTTTCCATTATTTCCTTTAAACACAAATAAATAAACAAACTGGAACACAAAACTCGTGACAAAAGTCCTCTCTTACCTGTTATTATTATTATTATTATTATTATTATTATTATTATTAGCATTATTATTATTATTATTATTAATGATAGGACGAATGCTGACTTTTCACTTCCTCACCTTTCCCATACGACAGCTTTCCTTTGTTTGTTTGTCTGTTTTTTTTTGTAGAAAGAATAAGAAACACGACAAAAATCTTGTGCATATATCCTTGTCTATCAATCAATCAGTCTATCTATCTAGTCTGTCTGTCTGTCTGTTTGTTTGCTTGTCTGTCCGTCTGACCTTGTCCTACTTGAAGAAACAGATGCAATAACTTTCCCTCATGAATCTCTCTCTCTCTCTCTCTCTCTCTCTCTCTCTCTCTCTCTCTCTCTCTCTCTCTCTCGCACACACACACACACACACACACACACACACACACTTCCTTGCCCTTCCTCCAGAATATTAAAATGCATCTCTTAACACCCTTAACACTCCCAGGCTCCTATATGAGAGAGAGAGAGAGAGAGAGAGAGAGAGAGAGAGAGAGAGAGAGAGAGAGAGAGAGATTTACTCCTTCAGTTCGATGATCTATTTTGTACTGTATTTTATTCCTATCTCCAGACGATTTTTCTCAACGTTGGAGACTCCTGACAATAAGTAGGTAAGAAAAAAAAAATGAAAAACTAACCCTTTCACGGTCAATACAACTCTATAATAATCTATATAGTAATCTATTTCGACAACCCCCAGACGATTTTAAAGCCCTCAAAGCGAGTTATAGGTGCGCCGTAAACCCCTCGCCCTCTCTCTCACTCTCTTGGACGGGATAATTCTAAAGTCAGTGTTATATTGCAGCTAACTCCAGACGATTTTAGTCAGCTGGAAGTGGGTCATAGGAGCCTGTAAAGAATAAAAAAAATATAAACACCTTTTGACTTTAAGATGCATTTTCTTCCTTTCCTCCCCTTCTCCTCTCGCCTCCCTTCTACTACTATTTTTTTTTTCCGTATTACTATCTAGCTCTTGTATATTTAAATTCGTGTACGCTGAACTGTCAAATTTTGTACATTTTCTGTTACTTACAATGTTAGAAAAAACGAGATTTAGCAGGTAAACTAGAAGAAGGAAAAGAAGACATGAGGAGAAGAGGAGGAGGAGGAGGAGGGGGAGGAGGAAGAAGACTAAGAAATCCCGGCATTCTCTCGGCCATAAAATCGTCTTGGTATCTGAAGAAAATATCTAACTTCCTTTGTTTCTCAAGATTTTCCTCAGCTGAATAAAATCGTCTGGTGTTGTCCTTTCACCTTGACTTCGATTTTCGTCCTTTGCAGCTTATTTCACGTAGCCCAGCATAAGACAATCCCACGGCTCTATATCCTTTCCACAGCACTTCTTCATGACTAGTATAGTATTCCAGTGCTAATCTATTGCTAAAACTCAGCATTCAAGATGGAGAGACGGCAATTTTAGGCCAAGTTAGAGCAAAAGGGGTATAGAAGTGTGACAGAATCTCCCGTGTAAGCTCATGGCAGGGAAAGGGTTAATATTTTTCTTGAAGGTTATGTATGCAAAACAGAAATTATGCAAAACACGCGAGTAAATGCACTGGGGGAGAGCAAGGGAATGACGAGGACCAGGTGTATGTAGGTTGCACGCACGCATACATAATACATACATATACACATACATACAGTACATACATAAACATGCATACATACATATACATACATACATACATACACATTCATAAGCACATTCTCTCTCTCTCTCTCTCTCTCTCTCTCTCTCTCTCTCTCTCTCTCTCTCTCTCTCTCTCTCTCTCTCTCTCTCTCTCTCTCTCTCTCTCATACATATATTGTTACACCACGCTTTGCATTTTTTTTTCTCGCTCATTTCCCTAGTGCATATGTGAAAAGGGCTTTCATGCATGTATACAGTTACACAGAGAGAGAGAGAGAGAGAGAGAGAGAGAGAGAGAGAGAGAGAGAGAGATCCATTCACGTGTAACCATCCAATGCTACACTTTATCTCCGTCTATCAGTCCATATCACACACAGATAAGGGCAAAGTTCGCCTACTGTTCCTCTGCGTCTGCGTCACACTTAGGGCATGTCCGTCACTTCCCTTCCTGACGCATCACATCAACGAGCATCATTTATGAGCGGAAAAATTTATCAGGCCTCTCTCTGCACAGAAATATTGACCAGAAGAGGAAAAGGGTGTTATAATATGCTATCTTTTGTCCCTAATTGTACACTGCAGAACTGGACCTTCTTGATGAGAGAGTGCTAGTCAAAATTAACCCTTCCCTATGCTAATAAAGTACGAGTCGAGGGACGAGGTGGGGTGTTTGTAATGACAGAAGTGCACAATGAAAGACGATGCAATGCGGTGGTCATGCTTTCATTATGTTTACCGTATTAATCAGCAGCAGCGATAGGCAATCCATTATTGGAAAAAGGCCTCTTCCATCATTTTCCCCTCTGGTCTGTTAGATATTACCCTGTTCCAGCCAAACCCAGCAATCCTCCAAGTTTCATCACCCCATCTTCTTCTCTGTCTGCCCTTTCCTGCAGCTCTGTCTTTGGGTTCTCTCTCAGTAAGCAATTCTGCTATGAACGTGCCCTGCTCTTATTCTATTCCTGCTTTATGACTGTGAAGATTACCCCCTCTGCTTTCATCTGTTGCATGCTTTTTATTGCCTGCATTACATGACGTCAGGCTAATGAGAGCAAAGTGAGCTTGCCTTGATTTATATCGTTGTTGCTATTGTTGAACACTCTGAAATACCACTCAGGCCATTAACCAGGGTATACTCCCACGACTCCTCACCGTCCCCACCACCATTCCAGCTCAACCCATTTCTTTGTCCCCATCGCCCGCTTCCTTACCCCCGACACCCTCATTCCTGGAGAACATTTTGATATAAACCTTAGCTGCACTCAAACCACACATCCTACAACGCTTATTTTCACAGTGAGTACTTTCCTGCCCCAGGTCCACCGTATACCAATTTTCTAATCCATCCCACACATTTGCTCACCACGCCCACTCCTTTACTGCCCAACGACGCGACGGTTTCACGGCGCGATGCACGTCACGTCATGCGGTCGATGTGCTGTACAAGCTTGTTTTCCCTCCCTGTAACACCTAATAACGTTTGCCATTCCTCCCGAAGCACTCACAAATTTATATTCCACAGATTCTGTTAGACTTTTGGTTTCCTATCCGTGAGACAGAAGAGAGACAACACCGGTTACACATATTATTTTGATAAAGCATCTTCCTATTCTTCACGATGCTACTTTGTTTACCAAAAGCCCTCCACTCCAACCATTTTCTTGTCTCGATTTGTCTCCCATGAACTTGAACTGTCTGAACAGCATAAAAGTACTCTACAAATATTTTTTTTACCATATTCTGGGTCTTATTCTATTAAAACTGAAAGGGGCCAAACATGCTTAATATATAACATCTGATTGCTTATTAATTTTCAAGCTTACTTAAAGACTCTTCCTGTTCAGCAATCACTTTTTTTATCTTCTGCCCTGATTCACTAAAAAGAGGAATATCGTTTGCAAATCGAAGGGTGTTCAGTCGCTCACCTTTTATATAAATTCCATTGCCGTCCCAATCTAAATTCATGAAAACATCCTACAAACATGCGACGAGTAATTTTGGTATTTGGTAAGAGTGTGCTTCCTTATCCAACACTTCTTTTTATTGGTATTTCTACGTATCTTTCTGGAGTATTATGTAAACAGAAACTGCAAAATTGACACCATTCAAATCTTGCAATATTAACACCATTCAAATCTTGCAATATCAACAACATTCAAATCTTGCAATATCAACAACATTCAAATCTTGCAATATTAACACCATTCAAATCTTGCCATATCAACACCATTCAAATCTTGCAATATTAACATCATTCAAATCTTGCAATATTAACACCATTCAAATCTTCAATATCAACACCATTCAAATCTATCAACATAAAAATACCGTTCGCACATTGAGACACTCGCACACATTTTGAATACACTGTCATCATTGTTGGCAACCGAATCACACACACGAATGTAACAATGTGTGTAGAACTGTTGGCAGGAGTTTGAGCAGAAGTTATCAACACCTGAAGAGATAGGTAAAGTTTGAACCGGTCTGATGCTTGACAATCAACTGTACTCTTGTTGGCTCTGGCGATTTTAGTCACGTCTTTTCTTCAGGATTTATTTTCAGCTAAACACCTCAAATCCTTTACTGGGGTTGTGTGTGTGTGTGTGTGTGTGTGTGTGTGTGTGTGTGTGTGTGTGTGTGTGTGTGTGTGTGTGTGTGTGTGTGTGTGTGTGTGTGTGTGTGTGTGTGTGTGTGTGTGTGTGTGTGTGTGTGTGTGTGTGTGTGTGTGTGTGTGAATTTAATGGCTTATTCTTGACAATTTTATTAAACCGAAGGAAGACTTTTTCACGTAGCAGGATTATATATTGTACAACCATTACTTAACCCTTCAATGTATAAAGTCTTTTCCAATAAAAAGCATCTGGAGACAAGAATAAAACAAAATAAAATGAAATAAAACACCGCTACTGATACGACTTTATTGGAATTAAACAGACGTAAATACGGTACAAGAGAGAAACTGAACCTTAGTGCAAAAAATTAATCGCTCTGGGAAAGGCATTACGGAACCACTCATTTCAAAGATCATATGGCATCATCTTTTCAAACTCCTTCACTTCCGGGGCGTTTACGAGATCTTTGAACATTTTTTCTTTTTCGTTTTTTTCCTCTTTTTTACAATTTATTCGTTGCCTAGAAAACAAATGGGGACCTGAATAATTAACTGACGGTTGCGTGTCGTAGTCAGGGGGATCATTTGAGTGTTATCCTTGTCAGTCACTCCTGTACTTGTTTGCACAAGCTGGGGTAAGGAATGGCACTCACTCCGTCACCCAGAATTCCCTTCCTCACCATCTATTTCTTCCTCTCTCCCCACTTCCTCACCATCTATTTCTTCCTCTCTCCCCACTTCCTCACCATCTATTTTTTCCTCTTTCCTCCTCCTCTTTCCTTCCTGCGTGACGGCAGACCCCACACCCTTCCAGACAAGGTCAAAGAAATGGTATATATATTCCACTGACCTTGGTTCGGGGTGATTTCTTTGCCAGTCACGCCCCGTCTTAACCTTTCATCTCCCCATATTTCTTTCATCTCCCCATATTTCTTTCATCTTCCCATATTTCTTTCATCTCCCCATATTTCTTTCATCTTCCCATATTTTTTCACCTCCCCATATTCCTTCCATCTCCCCATATTCCTTTCATCTCCCCATATTCCTTCCATCTCCCCATATTCCTTTCATCTCCCCATATTTAAAGCTTCGGGATCCTTACAATACGCCCGTCTTTTTCATTTTCACTACCACATCTTCCACCTCTAAAACCACAACTACCACACCTCACCACAGCAACTACCACCACCCCTCCCACCACCACAACTATCAACTTCACTACCACCTGCACCACAACTCTTACTATTACCACAACTACCATCCCCATCCTACCTACCACCCCCACCACCATCATCCCTTACTACCACAACCAACACCACAATCACCACTCCTACCTCCACAAGCAGCACCCCACACTAACTTCCACCCAAACCACAACCACCACAACTACCACCACAACCCCCGGCCCAACCACAACTACTTCTACAACGACCACAACCACCACAACTACCACCACAACCCCAAGTCCTACCACAACGACCACAAGTACCACCACAACCCCAAACCCTACCACAACGACCACCCCAACGACCACAACCCCCAGCCCCACCACACCTACTTCTACTACGACCACCACAACCACCACAACTACCACAGTGACGACACACGGGGATGACATCAGCTGTATTGATCTGTACTCTATATTCAAGGTTCCTACTCCTCGCTCCCTTCCTAGGCCTCTCTCTCTCTCTCTCTCTCACACACACACACAAATTACGTTTCCAATATCTTAGTAGTCTCTCTCTCTCTCTCTCTCTCTCTTTCTTTCTTTTTCTTCTCTCTCTCTCTCACACACACACACACACACACACACACACACACATCAAATATTCTCCTCACACCTCTATTTCTGAGGCGACCACCGTCCCTTGAAGCGCTTCCGTACAATACAAGATTTATTTTATTTTATTTTATTTTTACCCTCCCGACGATTTTATTAACCCTCTCAAGGTCGGGGCAATTCTAGTATCTCTTCCAGCTCACCCCAGACGATTTTATTCAGCTGAGAGTGGGTTATAGGAGCCTGAATTAATACTGCTACTGCTGCCCCTTTCACGGTAGGGGGAACTCCTGTACCGTATTCTACTCCAGGTAAATCATGTTATAATAATAATAATAATAATAATAATGATAATAATAAGTTGCAGTAATAATAATAATAATAATAATAATAATAATAATAATAATAATAATAAGTTGCAGTAATAATAATAATAATAATAATAAGTTGCAGTAATAATAATAATAATAATAATAATAATAATAATAAAATCTACTGTTCCTCAAAAGCGCCAGTTCTTCACTAAGACTTCACAGGTACAATTACAAGAACCGTGACGTCACTCATATATATATCACCATTAAAAAAGAAAGAAAAATACACGATTAAAATTTATGTGGAGGTGACCTGATCCAATAGACAGAAAATCCCGCCAAAATAAACAAATAAATAAAGGTAAATAAATAAAAATAAATGAAATAAAGTAAAAATATCAGCAAATTAAAAAAAAATGTATATATGTTCAGGAATAATGTTTTAATTGGGGTGTTCCTAATTACTGTTCCTGGTGGGGATATAATGGCGCTCGGTTCCATTCATAATATTAATTTCTCCTGTAATTTTGAGTGAAATGAACACTGAAAGTCCGACAACACACACACACACACACACACACACACACACACACACACACACACACAACAGAGAGAGAGAGAGTGTGAGAGAGAGAGAGAGAGAGAGAGAGAGAGAGAGAGAGAGAGAGAGAGAGAGAGAGAGAGACCCAGGCTGATCTCTATGCAGATTTAAAAGCCTAATCAAGCTACAATACCCTTTAAGCTAACTAAAATACTACACAATTAAAGATAAATTTGTTATGACTGATTAACTAATTCAATAATAATAATAATAATAATAATAATAATAATAATAATAATAATGAATGAGTAAACTAATTGAATTTCTGGGGACTCGCAATCAATGTTTACCATAAAAATATTCAATAACTATAATCCTTTCACTTTAACCTAGCTCAGATTATTTTCTTCTTTTGTAGTTACTGTCAGGCAGATCAGTGGTAAAATTAAACAATGCCACGGCTCCACATTCTTTCCATTGCACTTCTTCGTGACTAGCACTGCGTTTTAGTTTGAATCTACGGTTAAAACTCAGAATTCAAGGCGGAAAGGGGACAGTTTTTGGCCAAGTTAGAGTAAAAAGGGTATATCAATGGTGGCGTTTTATTCTCTACTAGGAACCGATTATATGCCAGGGGTACACCAGAGTTTGCATGACTATATTTAAAGTTGAAATGTCAAGCGTGTATAACTTATAACTTTTTTTTTCTTTTAATGCTCATCTGAAGGTGATCACTAAACACTGCAGGCTGCTCTTCGCTTACACTCCAACATCCTAAATTTGGGGGATGGTAAGGAAGGTGCGGGAAGTATATCAGCCTTAAAAATATACGATACAGATATGTTACGCGGAAAGTCTATCAGGCGCCAAAAATAAATAACTAACTATCTAAATAAATAAATACACGATATGGTTATGATACGCGGAAGGTTTATCAGGAACCGAATCAAAATATACGATGTGGGTGTGTTACAGTCGAGCTAATATCACGGAGTTCTTACCTTACTTCATCTTATAGGTATCTGAAGTTCTGTTTCTGGTCTCGCCCCTCTCACCTTTAACATACGCCGTTTTCCTCTGTTGATAGCACGACCTGCCTCTAGAAACGCGCCAGAAACACGGATTAGTTCCTCTTCTTTGTCATCTTCTGGGTGGTTTTGTGTGTTGCTTAGCAGATCCCACGTACATGACACCGAAGTGATAATGAAACGTAAACTTCTCCCCATTTTCTCTCTCAGCAGTGTTAGAGAAAACGAAGAAAATGGGACAGCCGCCTGAAGTTCTGCTTGTGTTCTCTCCACTCTCACGTTTAACATACATCCTTTTCCTCTGATGATCTCCCCATCTGCCTCAACACGCGCGCCAGAAAAACAAATTAACTCCTCTACTTTGTCCTCTTCTGAGTGGTTTGGGGTGTTAGTCAGCAGATCTCACTTACCTGACACTGAAGTGATAATGAAAAACATGACTTTCTCCCCATTTTCTCTGTCTGCCATGTTAGAGAAAACGAAGGACATGTGATACACGCCTTAAGTAATTAAATTAAAAGATTTACCAATAAGTAAAGGCAGTTTCACAATTACTCGTACAGTTCTATTATATTTCCGTCAATATGCTCCTTTTACATTAAGTTGGCCTAGATTTTCCATCTTTTGCAGCTTATTTCACTCAGCTCCGTGACAGAACAAGATAAAGCTACAAGTTCTACATCCTTTTCATGACACTTCTTCATGACTGATACTGTATTCTAGTGTTAATATACTGTTACAACTCAGCATTTAAGATGACGAGTTCAGATTTGGGCCCGTTAAGAGCATAGGGGCACAGTTATCCCTTCTGCCTTCTTCAAGTTAACCTCTTCAATCTAATGGCGTGTTATTTTTATCTGAATTAGCCTGAATAACGGATTCCTAGCGACAGGTATCAATGACCATGTGGCTGATTCAAAGCAAAGATATATGACTAGCAATGAAACAGAAACGGGGAAGATACAGAAGTGGTCTAGGCGTTTAAATGATTTGGCGATGAAGCGGCTTGGCGTTAAAGTGGCTTGGTTGGTCAGTTGGCTGTAAGGCTTGACCCAGGAAGTCGACGTCAATGGGAGGTCCTTAAAACTGTTCTTGCCACAAAACCAGATCTAACGTGATAGAGTATAGGGAAATAGACAGGAAGAAACACGAAAATATCAGACACAGAAGTGAGACAGGAGAAGAGGACAGTAAGGAGAGAAAGACTGAAGACAAACAGGCCCCTTTCAGTCGCCTCTCACAAGCAGGGACACTGGGGAAGTATTCTTGTCTCCCCCTCCCCAGAAGAGTTTTTATTTTATTTCTGTAGCCTCCAGACGATAAATCTTTGGGGGACACACAGGCTTTGATCACTCAGGATAATATCGAACCCCTACTGCACGATGCAACTTTTTTTTTCTTTTTCCTTTTTTGACTATGGACAGCAGGACGTGGAAGGTGGGGGCGTCCATCATTCACTCATTCGATGTAGTGCCGCCTCTCTCTCTCTCTCTGCCTATCTATCTATCTACGAGTATATATCTATCTATCTACCTACCTATCTATCAATCACTAACTTTATCTATCTATCTATCTATCTACCTACCTATCTACCAATCACTAACTCTATCTATCTATCTACCTACCTACCTATCAGTCACTAACTCTATCTACCTATCTATCTATATATCTGAACCTGCATGAGGGAGGCCTGACTGGAAGAAGTGGAAGACCGAAAAAAAGGTGGCGACATTACAGTAGGTGCAAAAAGTATGTTCGGAAAGGTGATGTGTCAAAGAAGTACAGAGGAGTACAATGGAGGGCAAATAACGAACATCGATATTGGTCCTTGGAGGCTGTTTGTGTCGAGGGAAGAAGGAAATCGTTACTGAGTAGGGACATATACCTCGAGGTCCTTTTATCGAGACCACCCCTCACAAGATGCGGGGTTAGACAACAGACAGACCTATAACCAGACGAAATATTTATCATTCTTACGTGAAAATAAAGAGACTGACTACATAGGTGTGAGTGAGGTGGAGGTGGGAGGAAGGGGGAGACCAAGGATGCGAGATGGAGAGACGAGGGGAAGAAATATGAAACAGGGGATGAGCTGGGGAGAAGGCAGCCCAATGACGTCTGGCTTAAGGCCTCTGAAGATAGATACAGATAGTTAAATAGTACTCACAATTTTTTAATCTATTTATTTGGCAAGGGGGAATACAAATATGCATACAGAGAGACGCTGCCCATCAAAAAAATCTTTGTATTGCTAAAAAGCAATGCATAAATTAGGGAAGTTAATCAGAGAGAGAGAGAGAGAGAGAGAGAGAGAGAGAGAGAGAGAAATACGTGGGAGTTCGGCGGTGGGTGTGTCTGAAAGAAAGAGGGGGATAGAATTACGTGCAGTTATAAAGACCACACACACCCTGCGTTTCTTTAGAGAGAGAGAGAGAGAGAGAGAGAGAGAGAGAGAGAGAGAGAGAGAGAGAGAGAGAACATGGAGGATTTGAGAGCTAGCTTTTTATTTTTTACTTTCTGATCTCTAGACGCGGGTGAAAAAAAAATCAGCATATATATTTGGTAAAAATCTCTCTCTCTCTCTACGACAGACCAATTAAGCTAGTACCACTCATACAAGAGAGAGGCAATTAGAGAGAGAGAGAGTCACTGAGTCTGAGAGAAGCTTTAAACTGCAATATTAATGGCCTGTTCTAGTTTTAGTCTCTCTCTCTCTCTCTCTCTCTCTCTCTCTCTCTCTCTCTCTCTCCCTGCTGGGCGTGACCTTTACTTTTTCAGTTTTTTTTTTTTTTTTTTTTTTTTTATGCTAGGAAGCAGGAACCAAAGGCAATGAGCCCGCAAAAACTGTTCCTTCTAAGAGAAAAACAAAATACAAGAGAGAGCCAAATTCAAGATCCGCTCATCTCGGGTTGCCTGGACACACTGCGCGTGACAGACTGGAGATCGTAGGAAGCAGGAAATACAGACAGAGGGAGACAGTTCCAGAGTTGACCTGTTGCATAAATGAAGAACTAGGAGTAACGGTTAACTCTTGCATTAGACAGCTGGACAGGAAAGGGGTGAGAGTTTTCTGCTAGACGGGTGCTACCGTCCGTCGTAGAGGTGGAGGAATGCAAGCAAGACAGTTCAGAGGAGCAATGACCATTGAAGTAGCGATAGAAAAGAGATAAAGATGCAACAGTGCAGCAAAGAGACAGAAGTTGAAGGGAGCCAGTAAGAGGAGAGTTAATGAGACGAAAAGTCTTTGACTCCACTCTATTGAGAAGAGCTGTATGTGGGGAACCTCCCCACACATGCGAGTTATGCTCCACACAGGGGGCGGATAAAACCCCTGTATAAAGTCAACAATTGTGCAGGGGTAAAGAAGGAATGGAGTCGGCTTAGAACACCTAATCTCTTGGAAGCAGAATTTACAAGAGATGTAATATGATCTTTCCAAGATAAGTCCTGAGTGAATGAAACCCCAAGCATGTTCAAGGATGATGCAGGATTAAGCTGAATATTATTAAACATTAGTGGGTACACCTGTGGAAGATTTTGTCGGGTTGACAGGTGGAAGAACTGAGTCTTTGGTGCATTAAAAACAACAAGATTATTTTTACCCCACTCAGAGATACGAGCCAAGTCAGACATTAGGTGTGCCATAGCCTCATCCCTTGTTTGTTGAAGTAACTGTTGAGATGGACGTTGTGGGAACCGAATGGAAAGGTGAAGGGTGGAGTCATCAGCGTATGAGTGGAAAGGGTTAGATGTACAGCTTAGAAGGTCATTGATGAATAAAAGAAAGAGAGTTGGTGATAGGACAGAGCCCTGAGGAACACCACTGTTGATAGATCTAGGAGATGAACGATGGCCGTCTACAACAGCGGCTATAGAACGACCAGAAAGGAAGCTATTGATGAAGGCACAGACAGAAGGATAGAAACCGTAAGAGGGC
>NC_137056.1:3943253-4088253 GCF_032717465.1 Coenobita brevimanus
TTGTCCTACTCTATTTTGCCCTTCCCTATTCTGTCCTAACCTGTTTTGTCCTACCTTACTCTGTCCTTCCTTGCCCTTCCTTGTTCTGTCCTGCCTTGGCCTGCCCTGTTCAGCCCAACTTCGTCTTGCACGTCCCTACCCTGCCCTACTTTGTCCTGGCCTTCTTGCCTTTCTAACACTGCCAGACCTTTTTCTCGAGAAGGGCGAGGGTGAGAAGGGGTGGGTGAGGGTGTAAGGGGGTGGGTGAGGGTGGAAAAGGGGGTGAGGATGGGTGAGGGTGCGTTGGATGAAGGTGAGAGTGTGGGTGTGGGGAAGGGTGAGAATGGATGTGGGTGTGGGTGGGTAAGAGTGAGTGTGTGTGTGTGTGTGTGTGTGTGTGTGTGTGTGTGTGTGTGTGTGTGTGTGTGTGTGTGTGTGTGTGTGTGTGTGTGTGTGTGTGTGTGTGTGATGTGCTGGGTGCCGGATAGGGAGGCCTTCACGCGCTGGCACGGATATAACAGGGCAGTTCCGACGCCTGGTTATACAAACGTCCCCTCAGCTCCCTCTCCATCCCCCGAAAGGACGATGGTGGACTGCAGGAGAAGGGCTGAATGAGGGAGGACCGGTGAGTGCTGAGGTGAGTAAAGTCTATGTAAAAGACTGATAAGGGAGTGAGGGCTGAGTAAAGTGTGTGAGCTGAGTAAATGGGGTGGTGGGTAAGGGTGGGCTGGAAGGTAGGGTGAGGGTGTCAGGGTGCGTAGGAGATGGGTAAGGGATGAGTAAGAGTGAGTAAAGGGTGAATAAGGGATGATGAGTAAGGGGATGAGTAAGGGGTAGACTGGTGTGTTAGGAGGGATGAGTAAAATATGAATGAGAGTTGAGTGAATGGGGTAGTGAGTAAGGAAGACAGGGCTGGTTGGAAGGAAAAGTGGGGTAAGGATGAGTAAAGGGTGGGTGAGGGAAGGGTGGGTAAGGGCTGAATGAAAGAGGTGGTGAATGATGGAGGGATGAGTAAAGCGTGAGTGAGGGCAAGTGGATAATGGGGTGAAGGGTTGGTGGGTGAGTAAGGGTGAGTACAAGGTTGGTGGGTAAGGGGTGAATGAAGAGCTGATGGGTGAGGGAGAACAAGCAAAGATGTGAATATGAGTCGAATAAGGGTATGATGAGTAATGGAGAATGAATAAAATCTGAATAAAGGTTGGACATGGGGCTACTGGATGAGTGAGAGATGAGTAAGGGGTGGGTGAGGGACGGATGAGTGAAATTTGGTTATGGAATGAAGGAAAGTAGTGTATGTGGGAGGGATGAGTAATCTGAGTAAAGACAGGTAACTAAAGGCGAGATGAGTAAAAAGAGTGTAAGGAGGGTGAATCAGGGTTAAGGATATGGTGAGTGAAAAAAGGTTGAGTAAAATCTAATTACTGAGTTGGTAAGGGAGGGCGGTGGGTGAGGCAGGGAGAAAGGGTTGGTGAGGGAGGAAATGGTCAGGAAAGATGAAATAGGAGACAGTGAGTAAGGAAGGCTGAGTAAATGGGGGGTCAGGGAGGAAGTGGTGGGTAAAAACTAGTGGGTAAGGGAGTGCCGGTGCATGTGGGAGGGCAGAGTACAAAGGGTGAATAAGGGCCGGTAAGGAAGGACTGGCGGGTGAGGGAGTGATGAGTAAAGGGCAAATAAAGGCTGAGTAAAGGGCGAATAAGGGCTGAGTAAAGGGCCTGGTGGGTAAGGGAGAGAGGGGTGGAGGGCTGGGTGGTGGGTAGGGTAAGGGTGCCAGAGCTGCGTACACGGGAGGCACTCATCCACTCCATATCGATTTACCCGCCTCCTAGCCCGCCATGTCTCCCGCCCTCCCATTGGCCCAGCCCAGGCATTGATCACGCCACGGACCAATCAGAGGCCGGCTTGCATCGCCCTTTAGCCCCGGCGCCAGTCCTGGGTCGAGCCAAGAGATTTCCCCGCCAACGACAGTCCAAAAGGGGGCGCCTATTTGCGAGTCCGTGTGTGTTGCTTGGACCGTATCTGAGGGGGCGATCGGAGTGCTAGCTAAGGCAGGCAGGAAGGCAGCAGGAGCCCCTCGGCAGGCAGGCAGGCAGGCAGAGAGGCAGGCCGAGGTGGTAGGCAGGGAGGGACTATCGATTCTCGGGTAGTCGCCATCACCGCCAGAACGAGAGAGGGTTGTTGCAGAACACACCATGACTACTTGAAGTCCCCTGGTTCAGTGTTACACCCCGAGCTTTGATTTTACCTGCGACACTCACTCCCACTCCTCTCCGCGACTGAACCAGGTGAGTAAAGCAATCTGAGAGGGCTTTGAGAGGGCCTGGGCGAGTGGGGAAGAGAGGAGAAGGGGAAGACGAGGAGGAGAGGTGGGAGTGGGGCGGTATGATTTTGTGAAGTCCCCAAGTTCAGTGTTATCCCAAAGCTTTATTTTCGCGTGCCACTCATTCCCACTCCTCTCTGCGACCAAGCCAGGTGAGTGGGGAAAGCTGAGAGGGCCTGAATGAGTGGGGAAAACTGTGGGGAAGACGAGATGAGGCGAAGAGGGAGTAGGACAGTATGGTTATGGTGTAATCTGTCAGTGTTTCTCCAAAGTTTTGATTTTCCTCCGACACCTACTCCCACTCCTCTCCGCGACTGAGCCAGGAGAGTGGGGCTTTAGGAGAGGGCTTTGAGAGGGCCTGGTGAGTGGCGAAGACGACGAGACGGGGTTGAAGAGGGACAGTACGGATGGGAGTGCTTCCATGTTGGTTTCGTTCCTGACCCCGCCTCGCCTTGCCCCCCCAACCCTTTCCTCTCCCCTCTCTTTCTCAACCTCACAAGGCACCCTTTTTTTGTGTGTGTGTTTGTTGGGGGGGGGGGTATCCTGGTGACTTCTCATTTTGTCTAGCCTTGTTCTAACCTTGTGAATATATCTAACATCATTTGGGGTTAGATTCTGTCTCATTTTTATACTGTCCATTTTTTTTTTAATCATATCCTGCTTAGTTTCGTTCCAATTTTTCCTACCTTCGTTCTGACTTCATGTTAATTCTTAATTTTGTTCAGGGCCGGATTTACCTACTTGTGGGCCCCAGGCCAAACTCATCAGTGGGCCCCAAAATTTATAGAAATGTTGCCGGTTGAAGACAAATGCGGCCCTATATTTATTGTACAAGGGCCCCATACTCTGGGCCCTATACTTATTGTACAAGGGCCCCATACTCTGGGCTTTATACTAATTGTACAGGGGCCCTTATGGTTGTGAATATATCATATAATGAAATACTCGATGTACACTTGAAACAAGGTTATACGCTGGCACACTGCGCGACAAATTAGTTTCAATGGCCCCCAGATACCGACGAGCCCTAGGCCAATGGCCTACTTGGCCTATTGGTAAATCCGGCCCTGATTTTGTACACTTTTCATTTTCTTTATTGCCTTACCTCTCTTTTTCTCATGTCCAACCCTGACCTCACAGTTTTTGTTCCCCTATTTTATTAGTCCCCATATCATTTCCTTTCCTCTCCTCATTTTTTCCCATCCTTGTAAATTTCTTTACCTTTGTTCTAACCTCACTCTAAATTCATGCTCATTTTTTACTTTATTCTTAGGTTAAATCCTGTTTCATTTTTATATATTTCCTCATTTCTCTTCCTTTCTTCACCTCTTTTTTTCGTACCCTGGTCACTTCCTCATTATCTCTAGCTTTTCCCTTTCACCGTTCTGACCCCATTTTCATCCCACTTCAGCCTTTTCGTATCCTATAGTTCGTTCACCTTAACTTGGCGGGATTTTCGTCTTTTTGCTGCCTATTTCCCGTGCTCAGTGGCAGGATAACCCGAAAAACTATGGCTTTTACGTCCTTTCCATAGCACTTCTTCGTGACTGGCAACATACTCCAGTTTTTTAAATTTTAGGTCAGTTTGAAGTGAAAAGAATATAGATTTTTTTTTTTATGCCTCACATTGTTTTTTTTTTTTTTCTGTACCTTGGCCAAACTCTTACTTTTTATTTTTAAAGAGAAAAATAAATTCTGAGTTCATGCTCATTCTTTCGGTGTCAGATCCTGTTTCATTCCTAATCTCGCTACGGTGTTAGATCCTGTTTCATTCTTAAAGACTGTGTTTCATTGTTATACTCTCCTTCATGTCTTCTTTTCATACTTCTACTCTCTCTCTCTCTCTCTCTCTCTCTCTCTCTCTCTCTGTTCAACCTGGGTATCTTGGTCATTTTCACAGTCTAGACACTCTCACAATGCTATAGCTCATTTTATATTCATTTTCAACATTTTACATTCATTTTCACCTCACTCTCTCACTTCAGATTCACTTCCAGTCTTAGTCAGAGGCTAATTCGGTCATTTTCGCATCCTAGACATTTCTCCCATCATCTGATACCTCATTTTCAATACATATTCATCTCTAACTTCATTTTCAGTTAGGTCATGTCCCGGGTCACGTTCACCTCCTAGTCAGTATCTTATGCATTACTTTTAGATTCATTTTTACCTCATTTTCCTTTCATTTTACCCTCATGTTCATCTCCATTTTTTTATTTAGTTAGATTTTTTCTCAGATCATGTTCATTTCCTAGACACGTTCTCAGCCTCTCATGCCTCATCTTCATTCATTTAATTCTAACCTCATATTCATTTATAATTATTTTTATTCCCGGTCAGGTTTCGTGCATATTCTCATTTTCATACAGTGGACACCTCTTCATGCTCCTCTGCCTCATCTTCGATTCACCTTCACTTCATTTTCACTTCATTCTAACCTCACATTCATCTTTAATCATATTCTCAGCCTGATTCTATTTCGGTCATGTTCGTATCCTGGACTCTTCCTCATGCTCCTCGTCCTCATTTTCACTTCACTTTCACTTCATTCTCACTTCATTCTAGCCTCACATTCATCTTTAATCATATTCTTAGCCTTATCCTCTTTCGGTCATATTCATATCCAGGACATTTTCTCATATTCTTAATATTAAATTCACCTTCATTTTCATTCATTCTAATCTACCTTCATTTTCATTCATTCTAATCTACCTTCATTTTCATTCATTCTAATCTACCTTCATTTTCATTCATTCTAATCTACCTTCATTTTCATTCAGTCTAATCTACCTTCATTTTCATTCATTCTAATCTACCTTCATTTTCATTCATTCTAATCTACCTTCATTTTCATTCATTCTAATCTACCTTCATTTTCATTCATTCTAATCTACCTTCATTTTCATTCATTCTAATCTACCTTCATTTTCATTCATTCTTATCTCATGTTTATACCTTAACTGTTTAGTCATTTTCATATCCTATACACTTCCTCACTCATCTTTACCTCACTTTAGGTTCATTTTCACTTCATTTTCCCTTCATATTCATCCCTCATCCCTCAGTATTTTCAATTCTCTTCCCAGGTGTAATTCTTATAATCTATAGTTTTTTCACCTTAACATGGCAGATATTTTCGTTTTTTTTTTTTTTTTTTTTTTTTGGGGGGGAGAATTTCGTCATCTTGCAGGTCATTTTCCACTCCTGAATGGCAGAATAAGACACTACTATGGCTCTGTACTCTCCCCATAGCACTTCTTCGTGATTAGCATCCTTTTTTCATCTCTGGCACAGCGTTGAAGATGGAGAGATGGCAATTTTACGCCTACTTAAAATCACAAGCTGAAATGGGCAGGCTCTCTCTCTCTCTCTCTCTCTCTCTCTCTCTCTCTCTCTCTCTCTCTCTCTCCGGTTTTTTCCTCTTTCCACACCCATTTTCCTTTCACTTAAATCCCCCCCCCTCTCCCTCTCTCTCTCTCTCTCCAGTTTTTTTCCTCTCTCCACACCCATTTCCCCTCCATTTCCATTCTCTCTCTCTCTCTCTCTCTCTCTCTCTCTCTCTCTCTCTCCAAGCTCATCTTCACCTAATTATCCCTCACTCTAAATTCATTTTCGCTTCATCCCATCATTATAATTTCTTTTACCAATTAACCCAATTTCAGTAATTATGTTTCCTCAATTTCCTCTCTCACTCTCTCTCTCTCTCTCTCTCTCTCTCTCTCTCTCCTCATTCTACGCTCATGTTCACTTCATTTTCGTCTCATCTTCACCCCTCACTTCATTCCGGTGCTATATTTATCATGAAACTCAATTTTGGTCATGTCTCCTCACTTCCCTTTCCTGCCTCATCACTCCTCATCTCCCTTTTTGCTCCCCTCACCTCATTCTAAGCTCATGTTCACCTCATTTTCATCCCAGTATCATTTTCGCCACACTGGTCACTTTCAGGCACGTTTCCTCACTCCTCCTCCCACTTCCTCGTCTTTCATGTCATTTTTACTTCCTCATTTTCATTCTAAGCTCATGTTCACTTCGTTTTCACTCATTTTCGGATCATATTCATTCTTCAACTCATTTTAGGTCAGTCCTCTCACCTCATTTTCTCTTACGTCACCTCCCTTTTTTCCTTATCACTCATTTTCCTCATTTTCACTTTCACCTAACTTCACTTTCACCTAACTATGGTTTCATTTTCACTCCTCATTCACTTTCAAGCCAGTCCGTCATCTCACTTTCCTCCTTGGACATATTCTTCATCACTTCTTATTTTCCTTTCATTTTCACTTCATTCTAACTTTATATTCGCCTCATTCTAGCGTCATTTTCAGTCAGTCCCTCATCTCACTTTCTCTGGATCCCTCTGATACCCCATCTCATTCTTCATTTTCCTCACCTCATTTTCATATCATCTTCACCTTCCTTGGATCATTTTCACTCCTCACCTCACTTAATGTCAGTCTTTCACCTTCATGTTCAGACTCTCCCTTTTCACTTTCATTCATTTTACTCATTTTCTTTTCCTCATTTTCGCCTCATTCTGGTGTCATTTTCATCTAACATAACCTTAACTCAATCCCACATTTCACTTTCCTGTCCAGACCTTCATTTCACTTTCTCACGTCCTATGCTCATTTTCATCTCATTTTCACCTCATCCTAGAGTCATATTCACACCTCATCTCACTCTCTTATCGTCTCATGCTTTACCATTCGATCACTTTCCTTTATTCATTTTCACATTAGTCTTTCTGTCATTTTCATCTCATTCTATTGTCATTTTCACTCTTCTCACATTTTCTCCTTTCTCTGTTACCTAATTCTCTCTCTCTCTCTCTCTCTCTCTTACGTCACACTTGCGTCATCCTGTTAACTTCCCTCTCTCTTCCACTCTCACACTTGCTCCCCTCCCCCCCCTCTCTCTCTCTCTCTCTCTCTCTCTTTATCTATCTATATCACACTTTCCACTCCCTCCTCCTCCATTATCTCACTCTTACGTCATCTCACCCTCCTTACCTCCCCCCGCCCCCCTCTCTTTTTTTTTTCTCGCTCTTTCTCTCTTTCTCTCAATCAGGTCAGGCCGGGTCAAATAACATTACTAGGAACCTCACCAGTTATACAATTCTCTCTCTCTCTCTCTCTCTCTCTCTCTCTCTCTCTATGCCCCTTCACTACCAAATTTTTTATTATTATTATTTTTATTATTATTATTATTATTATTATTATTATTATTATCATTAATACCGAAGTCTATCTTTCCTCCCTACCCTCTTTCTCTTCTCCTCCCTCACCCCTCCCTCATCCCTCTCCCACACCCTTACTCTCCTCCCTTACCCCTCTTTCCTCCCCTAATCCCTCTTCCCCTCGCTCACCCCTCTCACCCCCTCTTTCTCCCCTTCCTCTCTCTTCTTTCCATTCCATTAATTCTTTTGGTGCAATGACGTCTTCTTTTATTTTATTTTTGCTATCATTATCATCACCACCACCACCACCATTATCATCATCATCATCATCATCACCACTACCACTACCACCACCACCACCACCACCATCATCATCATCATCATAGTCTATTCTTTCTACCTCTGGCCTAACACTGTCATCCCTCCATTCTGAAATCTTAAATAACACTAACCGCTGTGGACAGGATGTGGAGGCGTAGCATGGCTCTTTTCTTTTTAGCCTTTTTTCTTTTTTTAATCTTTTTTTGTCACTGGGATGCTTGAAATGAGCTGCAAAAGGACGATAAGCTGAGCCAATTAAAGGTGAAAGCACTACAGAATACAGGCCATAGTGAAGGATTATTTGTTTTTTTTTCTAGTTCTTGCCTTCCTTCATATTCTCTTGTTTATATTACGAACTTCAGGTGCAAAATATCGTTGTCATGAACCCCAACAAGAAATCTCCCCTCAGCTGAAGAAAATCGTCTGGAGGTAGCGAGAATTACACTTAAATTGGGTTGTAATCATAGTGAAAGGGTTAACTGTGACCCAAGTTGACCTGTGACCTTAGTTGACCTCTGACCTGAGATGCCTCCGGCTTTGAGTGACTGGTATGAATGACCTGAGGAAACATTTAAGGATTTTTATGACCTTTGATGTTAAGGCCATGAATGCTATGTGGGATGGTCCTCTCTCTCTCTCTCTCTCTCTCTCTCTCTCTCTCTCTCTCTCTCTCTCTCTCTCTCTCTCTCTCTCTCCCCACCATCATTTGTCTGCCGCGTCCTACTTCCGCATATCCAGTTTTCTCATATCTCACTCCCCTCCTCCTCCTCCTTCTCCTCCTCCTCCTCTCTCTCTCTCTCTCTCTCTCTCTCTCTCTCTCTCTCTCATCAATTTCTTTCTTTATATTCAAATCTCTTATATCAATTTCCATACTCTTTTTTTTTTACCCCCAATCTTTCTCCCCAATGCAACTGCTGTCTCCTCGTTTTTTACTTTTTTCAGTTACCGTCCCTCCAATACTCTCTTTTACTGATACTACTATTCGTTCATCTGTTATTTTACGTCCGATTTATTAATGAAAGAAGCAGCTTTATTGAGGTCAAGGAAAATTAGAGTTACAGTTAGATCCGGTATAGAAAGACTGGATTCAAGTTAGCATAAGTTACTTTGGGTTAGTTTGGGTATAAGTCAAGAAGTGGGTTGGCGGAGGGTTACTGCCCCGCCCCGAAAAATAACTAACTCAAACGGCCACCCCTTATGGGATTATGGCGTCAGAGTGTAGACAGACAGACGGACAGACAGACGGACACAGATAGATAGATAGATAGATAGACAGATATTACAAAGATTAAGCTGGCTTACAAACTTAGATGAAATAAGCTTAAGTTAACCCCAAAATACGCTTAATACGGCAAGGAGAGGTCAGAGCCATTTTAAGCTGCATACGGTCATGTCAGCTTAGGTTAGATCCGGTAAAGCAAGGCCACAGTAGGTCAGGTGAGGTCAGTGTAGTTATGCAGAGTCAGTGGGTAAGATATAATTAAGGTCAGGTGATTCAGGTTAAGGAAGCTCCCTAACACCTCTTCTTTGGCGATTTAGTTTTGGATATGGCTGGTTATTATCCTTTTGTACGTTATTTATACAGAGCGTGGCGATGTTGGAAGGATTTATATAACACAGAATAGGGCAGTACGATGTAATAAGCAAAATAAATCGCTTACGAGACGGTGTTGGGGAACTTCCAGAACCGACGAGTTTTGGGGTCCAAGTGCCTTCGGAGTTTTCGTTACGCCTCTTCCTTAGTGATTTATTCTTTGTGATTATATTATTTTATTTTATTTATTTATTAATTTTATTGTATTTATTTATTTATTTTATTTAATGTACTTTATTTATTTTATTTAATGCATTTTACTTATTGAATTTTATTTATTTATTTTATTTTATTTATTTATTTATTTTATTTATTGTTTTATTTATTTATTTATTTTATTTATTGTTTTATTTATTTATTTATTTTATTTATTGTTTTATTTCTTTATTTTTATTGTTTTTTTTCTTAAGCAAACTGTGTCGATATGCAAACGACTTAAAAATCACACAGGAGAACGTAAAGGTGTAATAGACAAAATAAATCGCCAAGGAAGAAGTGTAACGCATCCCCCTATGCCACGACAATATTGTTTTTAGCAAGATTAAATACAAGGCTTAAAAATAGGTCGAATCTCGGGCGAAGGTGGGTAGATTGGGGTAGGTTGGGGTAGGTTAGGGCAAATTAGCTAAGTAGGTCAATTAACTCATATTTAATAGAGGGGTTTGGTGTCTTGGAAATAGTGGGGTAGAAAAAAGGTCAGGTGTAAGGAGAAGGGAGGCCAGGTCATAGGTTAGCTTAGGTCAGGTGAGGTGAAGGACGGTAATTAACTCAGGTAGATTAAATAATTGGCTTGGAATCAGTGAAGGGCAACAACTGACAAGATTTATACCCATTTACTCTCTCTCTCTCTCTCTCTCTTTTCCTCTTTTTCTTTTTTCTTCTTCATCTTCTTTTACTTATACTTTTTTTTTCTCTAGCAAAATCCTGTAATATGTTCTTATTCCCTTCAACCCGATGGCGCCTTTTGAAATTTTACTCTTCCTGCCTTAAGACAAATTTAATAACCTTAAGACAGATCTTAAGTAGTGGCGGGGTTAATAAGGACTAGCTAACCCTTCTAGTTTAAAAAGTCTCTCCTAAGTTGACGCAAGTTTGTAAGAAGGAAGTAACACTGAAAAGAAGAGGACACGAGGGAGGTGAAGAAGGGAGGGAGAGGGAGGATGAGATGGAGGGGAAGGGGGAGAGATATTGAGATGGAGGGGAAGGGGGAGACGGAGGTTGAGGTGGAGGGGAAGGGGGAGAGTTATTGAGATGAAGGGGAGAAGGAGACTAAGGCTGAGATGGAGTGGGAGGGGGAGACAGACGTTGAGATGGGGGGCGATGGGACGGAGAGGTATAAGAGAGAGTGCGGGACAGGGTGACGTGGAGGCGATTTGTTTGTGGCCTTCCATTGCAGGATTAAGGCGCTTGTCGACAGATAGATAGACAGACAGACAGATAGGTAGATAGATAGACAGATAGATAGATAGATAAACAGAAGTAGCAAGTAATAGAAGGGTTAATTCCCGAACTAGCAAAAATCCTCTCTCTCTCTCTCTCTCTCTCTCTCTCTCTCTCTCTCTCTCTCTCTCTCTCTCTCTCTCTCTCTCACCAGCAGAAGACAGAGACGGGAAACAGATCTAGCAGGTAAAGAATTTAGAGCCAAGGAATTTTGGGCAGAGAGGCGGAGGAGGTCGCATGTAAGATCAGCAGGAATAAATGCCAGGCTAAAAGAGTGAGGCCACGGCATAGGTCAGAGGTCAGGAAAGGTCAGGGGTCAGGCGAGGGGTCAGGGCTTGGTCAGGTCGCGTCATACCAGATAGCCTCATAGCGTACTGGATAAGTTTATATGAGGGTCAAACCAGATATTTTTTTCTTTTTCACCCCAGTTCATACCAGACTGAGTTATGCCTTATTGCTTTATACCAGACTACGCCAAACCATGTAATACCACAGTACCTTTAGCGACACCACTATTCACCACACCACACCACACCTCACCACATACACAGACAGGCAAACAGACATAAAAAGTTAAGCAGAGAAGGACTGACAGGCATACATACATACACTCACCAACATACATACATACATACAAAATACACACATACACACACACCTACATACATACATACAGACAGACAGACAGACAGACACCTATAAAAAGAGACAGATGAAAACGTAACACTGATAAAAAAAAAAAAAAAACTGATCCTGCCAGAATAAAAACAGAAAAAACGACATAGAAAACACTCTGGCTATTTATGGCAACGCATCAAAACAGGTCAACTTAGGTCATCCAGGGCAGAGAGAAGACAGGTCACAGCCGCCGTTCACAGAGGTCAGAGGTCAGATTAGTTTGACCCCTAAATGTAATGACGAATTATTGTTTTTCTTCTTTTTCCTGCCGGGAGATTTTACTCAGCTAAGGAAAGGAATGGGAAAGAGAGAGAGGGAAGAAAAAGGAAGAGCATGGAGGAAAGGGAAGGAAATGGAGGAAAGGAAAGGGAAGGGGGCAGAGGGAAGGAAAGGGAAGGGGAGAGAGGGAAGGAAAGGGAAGGGGGAGTGAGAAGGAAGAGGAAGGGGAGAGAGGGAAGGAAAGGGAAGGGGAGAGAGGGAAGGAATGGGAAGGGGAGAGAGGGAAGGAATGGGAAGGGGAGAGAGGGAAGGAATGGGAAGGGGAGAGAGGGAAGGAATGGGAAGGGGAGAGAGGGAAGGAATGGGAAGGGGGGAGAGGGAAGGAAAGGGAAGGGGAGAGAGGGAAGAAATGGGAAGGGGAGAGAGGGAAGGAATGGGAAGGGGGGAGAGGGAAGGAAAGGGAAGGGGAGAGAGGGAAGGAAAGGGAAGGGGTAGTGAGAAGGAAGAGGAAGGGGGGAGAGGGAAGGACAGGGAAGGGGACGAAGGATTGAAAAAGAGGGGGAAAGAAGGAAGAGGAGGGGAGGAGGGGAGATAAAGCCTTCAATAAATCTTTCACTAATAAATATCTTCTTTAAGGATGAATAAAATCGTCTGAAAATAGCCTGATCATAATTAAAAAAAGGAAAGTAAAAATATATTGTTTTAAAGAATATTAATCACTCTAAGACGATGACATTATTCTCTTTATTTTCTTACCAACGCCAGACGATGTTATTATCATTATTATTTATTATTATTATTGTTATTATTATTATCATTATTATTATTATTATTATTATTATTATTATTATTATTATTTATTGACGCCAGACGATTTTATTATCATTATTATTTATTATTATTATTGCTATTATTATTATTATTATTATTATTATTATTATTATTATTAACATTATTATTATTATTGTTACCTTTATTCTGTTTATTTATTCATCATTACCTTCATCTTTATTATTATTTACTTATTACTTTATTAATTACTTGTATTTTAAAGGTGACAGTACTTTTGATGCCCACTGTACTTGAAGGGGGGGGGTTGGAAAATAAGCCAATCATAAACAAAATCCATCACGAAAAAAAAATAAAAAATAGGTCGAGTCCAAAACAAGAGGTCAAAGTTCACGGGAGGTCAGGCAGAGAGGTCAATTAGCCCAGGTGAGGTGGGACGAGAGGTGAGACAGGTGAAATCAATATAAAAAAAAAATGAAAAAAAAAATACGAAGCCACGGTCACTGAAAAATTGGGTCAAAGGAAACGAACATTGCATGAAAACGGACTGGCTGGGGGGAAAATATCTATCTATCTATCTATCTACCTATCTATGTATCTATCTATCTATCTATCTATTTTTTTTGTGAAGGCCTGTGAGTGTCAAAAGAATTATATATATGGATTTCTTTGCTGGGTTGACTTTTATTATTTTTGTTTATTTTTTTGCTGTTGTCTGGTGATTTTTTTTTTTGAGTTTGGCATCCTCGTACTGATGGGGTTATTTACAGCAGTGGCCATTTATTGTTGTCATTATTATTATTTACTATTGTTATTGTTGTTGTTATTATTATTATTATTATTATTATTACTATTATTATTATTATTATTATTATTATTATTATTATTATTATTAAGGAATTACTTGTAAATCAAGAAATTTTCGAGTGTAGGAGGAAAGGAGAAAAAAAAGGAGAGAAGGAGAAAACATTAAATAATGGAGGAAGGAAAGGAATGAGGAGGAGGGATGGAGGAGAGAAAAGAGGAGGAAGGAGGGAGGGAAGAAAGAGGTAGAGGGAGATAGGAAAGAAAAGAGAAGAAGGGAGGAAGGAGAGAAAAGAGGAGGAGGGAAGGAGATAAGAAAAGAGGAAGAAAAGTGGAGGAGGGAGGGAGGAAAGAAAAGAGGAAGGAGGGAGATAAGAAAAAAAAAGACGAGGAAGGGAGATGAGAAAACAGGAGGAAGGAGGGAGGAAAGGAAAGAGGAGGAAGAGGGAGGAAAGGGAGGAGAGAGGAAGAGGGAGGAAAGAGGAAGAGGGAGGGAGGAAAGAAAAGAGGAGGAAAGGGAAATGTGGAGCACTTCGGCACAAACCTTGACAAAATCTGCAGAGAAGCCTTCAAGGAGCTGCTCTCTCTCTCTCTCTCTCTCTCTCTCTCTCTCTCTCTCTCATGCTATACCCCTTTTACTCTAACTTGGCCTAAAATTGTCATCTCTCAATCGGGAATGGCGAGTTGTAACGATAGATTAAATAGTAGAATAATGCTAGTCACGAAGAAGTGGTATGGAAGTGATGTTGAGTCTCCCTGTCCCTCCTGCATATCAAAACCTGAGTTATACTACTACTACTACTACTACTACCACCACCACCACTACTACTACTGCTACTACTGCTGCCATTACTGTTACTATCACTACTACCGCCACCACCACCATTATTACTACTATTACTACTACTACTATTACTACTATTTCTGCTATTACTACCACCACCATCATTACTACTACTGTTACTACTACTACTACTATTACTACTACTACTACTACTACTATTACTACTACTACTAATACCACCACCACCACAACCATCATCACCACCACCACTACTACCGTCCAAACGCGTACTTTATAACTAACGCTACCTATTTACACACTACATCACTACTTAGAAATGATCTCTCGTACTGAAGGGGTTAATAAAAGCAAATATCTACCCCTCTATTTACATCAGTCTCCCCTTAGCCAAATTAAAGACAATGAAGGTAGGAAAAAAATAAAGAAAATGGGTCATCGGCGTGAAAGGGTGGAGTGAGCAAGTGTTCAGCGTAAAGCCACAAGTGTGCTGTGAGAGAGAGAGAGAGAGAGAGAGAGAGGGGGGGGAAGGGAGTGTGCTTTGTCATTCCTGCTAATAGTGTATGACCTTAGACGTGTGTGTGTGTGTGTGTGTGTGTGTGTGTGTGTGTGTGTGTGTGTGTGTGTGTGTGTGTGTGTGTGTGTGAAGTGGAGATTTTAAGTGCTAGAAGAGGATGGTGGAATGGGATGACTAGGGAAAAGGATGAGTACGGTATGCAAGAAAGCAAAGATGTGTGGATTAAAACTGAAGTGTGTGCATGGGAAATGGAGTGTGTGCATGGGAAGTGGAGTGTGTGTATAGGAAGTGGAGTGTGTGTATAGGAAGTGAAGTGCGTGCATGGGAAGTGAGGTGTGTGCTTGAGATGTGAGTGTGTGTGCATATGAAGTAGGGTGTGTGGATGGGAAGTGAAGTGTATGCATGAGTAGTTAGGTGTGTGTGTGTGTGTGTGTGTGTGTGTGTGTGTGTGTGTGTGTGTGTGTGTGTGTGTGTGTGTGTGTGTGTGTGTGTGTGTTGAGGTATTCATGATAATGATAGGGGGTGTACGCATCTGAAGTTGGGTGTAGTCAGGGCATGTGGTGCGCGTCAGTGTGTGTGTGTGTGTGTGTGTGTGTGTGTGTGTGTGTGTGTGTGTGTGTGTGTGTGTGTGAGAGAGAGAGAGAGAGAGAGAGAGAGAGAGAGATGAGGTTTTTTGAGACGGTAAATATAAAAAAGCATGAAGTGTGAGGCGAAAGATCTAAGTATGAAATCTAGAGGTAGAATATACGAGGCAAAAGAGGTGCCGGGTTTTGAAGAGGTATAGAATGTGAGGTGTACAAGGAAGAGAGGTAAGTAAGGTGTGATGGGAGGTGTAAATTGAGGTATGTGGCGTGAGGAAGAGGGGGTAGGTGAAGTATGTGGTATGAGGAGTATAAGGTGCAGAGTATGAGGCAGTGTGAGGTATTTGAGGTATGGAATGCGAGGTGTGAGGAAGGAAGAGGTGAGCTGAGGTACGGTGTAGAATATGAGGCAAAAGTCAAGGGCACTACCTCGTTAATATTTGAGAGAGAGAGAGAGAGAGAGAGAGAGAGAGAGAGAGAGAGAGAGAGAGAGAGGAAGAACAGGGAGCGGCGAGGGAGGGAGGGAGGGAGGATAGGGGAGGAAGGAAGGAAGGTAGGAAGAATGGAAGGAAGGAAAGATGGAATGGAGGAAGGGAGGAAGGGAGGGAAAAAGAGTTGAAAAAAAGGGAGGACATTGCGTGTGAGACCAGGGGAAAAAAAGGGAGGGAGGAGAGGGGAAGGGAGGGGGAGGGAGGTGGGGAGGGGAAGGAGGGAAGAGAAGGGAGTCAGTGAGGGGGGAGGAGGGAGAGAAGCGGGTGGGGGGAGAGAAGAGGGGAATGGATGGGAAGGGAGAGGGGAGTTGGTGGGGGTGGGTGAAGGGAAGGAGATAAGTGTGGCTGAGGAAGTGTGTGGGGGAGGGAGGAGAGTGGATGGAGAGAGAGAGAGAGGGGAGAAAGGAGAAGGGAGGGAAGTGTGTAGGAAGTGAAATGGGAAGAGAAAGAGAGGGAAGAGGGGAATGAGTGTGGGTGAGGGTGGTAATGGAGGGGTGCGTGGGAGGGAAGGGGAAGAGTCATGGATGCAAAAGAGGGGAGAGGCAAGGGGAGGGGAGAGTGAGGGAAGGGGGAGTAGGGGAAGGAAGAGGGAGGAATTCAATGTGTGGAGAGAAAGAGGACTAAATGGAAGGGAAGCTAGAGGGGAGGGGAGAGGGGACTGGGAGGGGTGCGTGGGAGGGGAGGAAAGGTCACTGGGGAGAGGGGAGAGGGGTGAGGGGAAGGGGGAGGGTGCAAAGAAGGCGAGAGGTGAAAGCGAAGGACGTGGAGGGAAGGAAGAGGAAGGAAATAGGAATGAAAGAGGGACGGAGGTAGGGAGAAGGAGGGGAAATATAGGAAGAGGTGAGTGGGGGGAGAGGAAGGAGTGGGGAGGGATGAAGGAGGGAAGGTGGGGATGAGAGGATAATGAGGGATGGGAGGACAACCATTATGCAGTGATGGGTGGGGGGAAGGGGAAAGGGGAGAGGAAGGGGTAGGGAAGAAGGGTAAGGGGAAGAGGAAGGGGTAAGGAAGAGGGATGGGAGGGAAGGCTGAAGGAAGGAAGAAGGGGCTGTGACAAAGAAAAAAAGGGGAGGGGGAGAGGGGACAGGGAGAAGTCATTATGCAGTGAGGTGGGGGGAGGGGGAAAGGGATGGGGCGGAGGAAAGAGGAGTCAGGGAGGGGGATGAGGGAGGGGAAGAGAAGGGCAGGATCAGGTTTGAGCTAGATGAAAGGGAGAAAGGTAAGGAGAAAAGGGAGAGAGGGGTGAGGGAGGTAAGAAAGGGTGAGGGAGGGGGAGGAAAGGGGTAGAGAGAGAAGAGGGGTGAGGGAGGGAGGAAGGGAAGGGGGTAGGAGAGGGGGGGTAAGCCAACCACGGTAGTTTGGATAGGTCGATTGAAAACACTGGCTTAGGGTTGGGTTAGGGTAGGTCTGAGGGAGTGTGGGGGCCTGGTATACTGGTGTGGAATAGGGTGGTATGGCATGAGGTGCTGTGGTAGGTGATGGTCTGGTATGGACAGGTGTTGTGGTATAAGGAGATGGTGTGAGATGGTATGAGGTGGTGTGGAATAATGTGATCTGTGGTGTGAGATACCCTGATGGAATGTGCTGGTATGAGGTGATCTGGGCTGATGTTGTGGTATGAGATGGTATGCCGCAGTGGGACGTGACCTGGTATGGACTGGTATTACTCTGGTATGCTGGTATGAAGACTTGGTGTGGGTGGCTTCATGTTCTGCCCTGGTATTAGGTGACCTTGTATGTACACTAATGATACGAAGTGAGGCGGTGTTCTGGTATGACGTTGGTATATCTGGTATTAGAACACAGAGATTCCAATGCTTTAGTGTTTATAAATCGTTTCGTAAGAAAAAAAAAAGAAGGAATTTACTATAACTTGACATTTACGATTATCCTGTGAACACAACGATTTCTTCCTCTCCTCCTCCTCCTCCTCTTCCTCCTCCTTCTTCTTCTTCTTCTCCTCCTCCTCCTTCGTAATTCCTGGAACATCCGGAAGAGTTCATACAGCTTAGGAGATATCTATCCATCTATCTATTGCTGTGAGAGGGTTAAGGAAGGCTAGATCTAACCCCTCCGTTTTGAATCGTTTCTCCAATACATTAAAATCGTCTGGTGGCAGAAAATACTACTACTACTACTACTACTACTGCTACTACTGTTACTACTACTACTACTACTACTACTACTACTACTAATAATAATAATATTAATAATACATAAAAACAAAAGACGTGGTAGAGAAGAGCTGAATAATTAACTACAGGACAAAAGGTCTCTGACAACTTTTCTTTGCCCTGACCTTCACGTTTTCACCCAATTCCATCCCAACTCTGCATCCTCCTCCTCCTCCTCATCATCATCATCATCATCGTCATCATCATCATCATCATCATCATCATCATCGTTCTTCTTCTTCTTCATCTTCAGCATCATCATCAACTACTTATTTCTGTCTGTCTGTACTTCCTTCAAACTCTGTGTCCCTATGATGTTTCCTTAATTGTCCATCTTTTATTTTATTTAAGAAGCTTGCCACATTTTCTAGAAGGACAGGTTTTGCACTCTTTTTCTTGTTCTTCCTCCTAATAATAAGTAAATATGTAAATAAATATATAAATAAATAAATAATGACATCTTCCTCTCGTCAAGAATATCTATTTTTGTGGGAGGAAAGAGACCATAGGAAGGAACATCACACTCCTTTCTTTGACCTTCCTGAAAATTAAATCAGCGTTACGAAAGGAATTTGATCGTAAGCTCGTTCGTAAATCCATCGCCTGTTCTGTATGGATCGTAAATACTGAACGTCCTTTACTTTTAACCTTTACTATACGCCTACAAAAGAAGTCTTAGTTACGAGAGAAAAATTATCGTAAGTCATATCTGTTATCTCCAGGAGGTACAAGAAAAGCAGGAGACATAACCTTCCCTTTGCTACACCCAATCTCTGCTACACTCAGCCTCTGCTACATCCAGCCTCTGCTACACCCAGCCTCTGCTACACCCAATCTCTGCTACACCCAGCCTCTGCTACACCCAATCTCTGCTACACCCAGCCTCTGCTACACCCAACCTCTGCTACACCCAACCTCTGCTACACCCAGCCTCTGCTACACCCAACCTCTGCTACACCCAATCTCTTCTACACCCAACCTCTGCTACACCCAACCTCTGCTACACCCAATCTCTGCTACACCCAACCTCTGCTACACCCAATCTCAGCTACACCCAGCCTCCGCTACACCCAGCCTCTGCTACACCCAACCTCTGCTACACCCAACCTCTGATACACCCAACCTCTGCTACACCCAACCTCTGCTACACTCAGCCTCTGCTACACCCAGCCTCTACTACACCCAGCCTCTGCTACACCCAGCCTCAGCTACACCCAGCCTCAGCTACACCCAACCACAGCTACTCTCAACCTCTGCTACACTCAACCTCTCGTGTGCGGTAGTGAAATATTGATTCGCGAAGAGGGGAAGAGCGGGATTATTAGTGTGTGTGTGTGTGTGTGTGTGTGTGTGTGTGTGTGTGTGTGTGTGTGTGTGTGTGTGTGTGTGTGTGTGTGTGTGTGTGTGTGTGTGTGTGTGTGTGTGTGTGTGTGTGTGTGTGTGTGTGTGTGTGTGTGTGTGTGTGTGCTGTTGCGTCATAAAGATTATATATTCTCCTTAGTCCCTCAATTAGTCATGTGGTGTGAAATGAGAGAGAGAGAGAGAGAGAGAGAGAGAGAGATTCATAAGCATTAGCAGCATCCAAGTCTCATTCACTAACTTCTCTCTCTCCCTCTCTCTCTCTCTCTCTCTCTCTCTCTCTCTCTCTCTCTCATGTTAACTCCACTTTCAAGCCCATCATGTTCACTATCTTGACATTCCCTCTCTCCACTCCACTGTCCCTCACCACCTCCTCCAACTCCTCTCTCTCTCTCTCTCTCTCTCTCTCTCTCTCTCTCTCTCTCACCAACTCCTTCATCAACTCCACTCTCCATTCTTCACCTCCCACTCCAATACACCTTAAATGGGTGGTTGTGGCGTACAGGTGTTGCCCATTATGTTCATTACGCCCCAACACTCTTTGGTTCTCAGTGCGGAGTTAAGAGAGACGTGATTTATTAACTCTACTCACCTACAAGAAGAAAGAAGCATTAATATTCAAGTAAATATCCAAGGTTATTCAATTACAGGATAATCTATAATATTTAACCCGCATTTAGCCATAAGATAGAATGACAAGATTGTAAACCGAGCAAAAAATGAAAAGATGAGACAGCCACAACTTCCATATTATCTACAGAAGTTTTGGTGATCTGTATATTTATTTATTACTCAGACGCCCATCCTAAGCTGAAATAATCCATCTTTAGGCAGCAAGAGTAAATTGAAATAACACGTCATCGTACTGAAAAGGTAGGGATAACAGCGACTGCCAGTATCTAATCGGCCATAAGAACAGGATGATGAAACAGGATGATGAAATATAAGGTACAGCTGCTAACAATAATACCGTTTCACTTCATTACGACACATTACGTGATAGCGAACAGTGACATTAGAAAAAACCCCGCAATGCAATCTTCAGAATCCAAACAACTTTTCAGGATACTGTGGAAGAGTCTCATAATTCTTGGACTAAATAAAGGAGGGATATTACTGTCCGCACTACCTCTCAGCGCTGCATAAACCAGGTTGCTGTTGGGAGCTATGAGGTCGCCACGCCAGAATTTACAGCTATTAAATTTCACGATGGCCATGTCTTTTAACCTTTTCACTATTATGACATGTATTTATATTTTTTTTCCCTCTCTATGTACGATTTTTGTTAGCTCAGGAGACGCTTGCCGAAGTGAGGGGGTTAAGTATTAGTCTTCACTTAACGCTTCACTACTGGATGCTCTCCTAAGCTTAGTAATACGTTGATTCGATATTACCCACTGTGGACTGAGGAAGGCCTGTGTAAGAGAGGATGGGGGGCGAGGGTAGTCTATCATTTACAAGATAGAAGAACCCTGTCCATCTCTTGGATCTGAACCCAACCAAAAGCCATTCTAATAGTAGTAGTAGTAGTAGTAGTAGTAATAGTAGCAGGAGAAGAAGTAGTAGTAGTAGCTATAGTATTAGTACAGTATTGTATTATTCTTATTCTTATTCGTCTTATTATTATTATTATTATTATTATTATTATTATTATTATTTGTTGTTGTTGTGGCCTCAAGCTCACCTGAACATTAGCTTGGTGGACTGCAGGTTGAAGTTTCCCGTCTCCCACCGTCAGCTATCATCCTTTCGGGGGATAGGGATGGAGGGAAGAGGAAAGCTGCTAAATGCTAATGATTTCCCTACACCCTTTCCGGCCGTGGGAGGTGGCGGTCAATTGTGGTAATGAGGGGGAGGGGGGGATAATGAGAGAGAGAGAGAGAGAGAGAGAGAGAGGATGTGTATATATGTATGTCAGTGTGTGTGTGTGTGTGTGTGTGTGTGTGTGTGTGTGTGTGTGTGTGTGTGTGTGTGTGTGTGTGTGTGTGTGTGTGTGTGTGTGTGTGTGTGTGTGTGTGTGTGTGTGTGTGTGTGTGTGAGGGACAAGGTGAGGTGGCGCAACTTCGCCTTCCCGCCCCGCCCTAATCACCCTCAAAGCGATGCACTGAAGTTACCTGACTGAAGTTCACCTGAAAGGAAACTTGGTGGAGGTGGAAGGGAGGAAATTGTGGCGGGCATTAAGGTGGAGGGGAATATAATAAATCACTCTTTGGGTTTAGGACACTACGTTGCACCCCTTCCTTAGAGATTTAGTCTGCCTATTACACATTAGTATCCTGTATCCTATTTACGTCTTTCCAATTTCGACACAGTTTGCATCAATAACATAAATAACATAAATAAATCGCTATGAAAGAGGTGTTACGGTAATACCAAAGCCACACAGATTACGCCACGACCCCGTATTTCGTGGATAAGAAGGATTACAAGCTCCTGTTTTCAACTATACCCTTTTTACTCAAACTTGGCCTAAAATTGTCATCTCTCCACGTTGAATACCGTGGTGTAACAATAGATTTACACCAGAATACGATGCTAGTCACGAAGAAGTGTTACAGGAGGAATAAAGAGCCACAGTACTTTTTCCGCCACCAGGGTACGTGAAATAGGCTACAACAGGACCAAAATCTGGGCCAAGCAAAGTAACAGGACTATAGTTTGCTTCTGCTTAGTAAACTCTGTGGATATTAAGAAGACGTAGGAGACACAGAAAAAAATATTAAGGTGAAATGGGTACAATAAATCGCCAAAGAAGAGGTGTTAAAATCCTCCTGAGTTGACAAGACTAAAGAAAAATTATATACAAAATCTATGCTTATTGTCCCTCAAAGGTCCAAGTCGGGCTGAAAGGGTTATGGCTTCACATTAAACTCTATAATTATGTGGGGGAAATTCTTGTGAGATATTAAATTATTGAATTCTACACACACACACACACACACACACACACACACACACACACACACACACACACACACACACACACACACACACGCACACACAATGCGGAGTTTAAATTTAAATGGAAAATTGATATTACAGACGAAGTGAAAGTTCAGCGAAAGTGTAAACGGTGCTTGTTATATTGAACAGGTAATAAAACACGCACGCACGCGCACACACACACACACACACACACACACACACACACACACACACACACACATGGGGTCGTTGTAGTACAAATGCACATGAAGTAATTTAATTTAGCTACCCTGTTTTAATGTGATTATAACCCCAATGTGTGTGTGTGTGTGTGTGTGTGTGTGTGTGTGTGTGTGTGTGTGTGTGTGTGTGTGTGTGTGTGTGTGTGTGTGTGTGTGTGTGTGTGTGTGTGTGATTTGTATGTCTTGCCTGTCAACAGGGCCCTATACTTATGCGTGTGCATGTATGTGTATGCAAGCAGCGAGGGTGTGTAAGTGAGTGTGTATAAGTGAAAGTATGTGCAATCTGAAATAGTGCTTGCACGAGGGCATGTATAAGTATGTGAACGTGTGCAAAAAGGGGGTCTGTCGCGTGTGTGTGTGTGTGTGTGTGTGTGTGTGTGTGTGTGTGTGTGTGTGTGTGTGTGTGTGTGTGTGTGTGTGTGTGTGTGTGTGTTAATGACGGAATGAAGTGTGCATGTGTGTGCCACTGTCTTTGTGTATGAACGTGTGTTTGTGTGTGGCTGTATGTAAGTGTATGTGCAAATATGGGCGTGTATGTCAGTGTGTGTGGATATGACCGTGTGTGTGAGTAGGGGGGGGTCTTTCTGCTTGTGTATGAATGTATGTGTGTATGTGTGTGTGGGGGGGGTTGAAGGAGATCTGTGTGCGTGTATATTAACGTGTGTGAGGGTAGGGGGGGCTCCGTTTGCGTGTGTGTGAGTGCGTGTGCGTGTGTGCTTGCGTGGCGTGCCTGCCCTAACCTTATGTTTCCCCCACCACCATCGGCAAAATTACACCGCAGTTCACCACACCAGTCACCACACCTTTTCACCCCAACGAACACCACCACACCACACCACACCACACCTCTATATCACAGTTCTGTACCACATCACATCTCTATGCCATACTTCTATACCACACCACACCTCTATACCACACAGTTCTGTACCACACCACATCCCTATGCCACACTTCTATACCACACCACATCCCTATACCACAGTTCTACACCACATCACACCTCTATACCACAGTTCTACACCACACCACACCACACCTGTACACCACACTTCTATACCATACCACACCTCTATACCACAATTATGTATCACACCACACCTCTATACCACAGTTCTAATCACACGACACTTCTATACCACATTCTATACCACACCACACCTTTAAACTCCATTTCCACACTGCGTCACATCTCCTCCACATTCCTATACCACACCACACCTCTATACCACACTTCCATACCACACCACACCTCTATACCACATTTCTATACCACACCACACCTCTTCCACATTTCTGTACCACACTACACCTGTATACCACACTTTTTCACCACACTTCTATACCACAGCACACACCTCTATACCACACCACACCTCTACGTCCAACCTCGGCTCTATAAGTACCATACCACAATTCTACTCTACACCACACCTCACCTGTACAATATACCACACTTTTACTCTGTACCACATCCTTCTACCACACCTAACACCACATGCACGTCAAAGCACGACACACACACACACACACACACACACACACACACACACACACACACACACACACACACGCCAATGCACCAAACCTCTATATCATTTTCTTACTCCACACCTGACAGGACACACACACACACACACACACACACACGTCAATGCGCCAAACCTCTACATCACATTCTTACTCGACACATGACAGGACACACACACACACACACACACACACACACACACACACACACACACAATTACATCCTACCCAATACTTTACTCCCACTAAATCTCTTCACTTCACATTTGTCTTTATTATTTTACTTTGCCAGACTTTTTTAAATTTTATTATGCAGTTATTATTATATTTCTACATATTGCATTTATTTATTTATATATTTATTTACTGTATTTTTTAATGGATCGAAGTGCTTTTTTTTTTTTTGGCAGACGGAAAATGCATATAAATAAATCAGAGTTGTTCGTTATTTTATTTAAAAAATTGATTTATTTGAATATTTGCTTTACTATAATCAAAAGGACAACTGAAATACTATAAGATTACACTAAATTTACCCTCAGTCTATTTACTTAAGAAACGCATCTAAATAAGGGGAAAAAATAGGGGAGATTTTAAAATAAGGAAAACATCGTATTTTATGTCAACTTCTCTGTCTCACAATTCGGATATCTATAACAAAAATAATAATTCGTCTCGGTGAAACGGATTTATGCCTACCGACTGTACACGGGGGAGGCCAGCGATCGAAACCCGTCTCGTGCCAGGAAACCATTGGCGTGGGGTTCACCTCAGGAATGCTGCCTTAAAAATGACGGAGTATACGGAGCTGGGAAGAGGACAGTGTTGGTACAGGGATTTATTTAATTTTTTTTTTAGTTTACCTTCCCCTTAAATCGTTTTCTTTTCGTTTATCTTTTTAATTTCTTTTTTCTCTTGTTTAGTTTTCTTGTTGTTCACCAGTTTCACATTTTCTTTTACTATTTATCGCCCGCCTTTAGCAAGACAAGGTGATATTGTTTTTGTCAGCGTGAGTTTGTATGTACATGTTTCTGTTGCCAAAATATCTCGAACAGTTGTGGACGAATTTTCGCCAAACCTTCAGGGAAATAGTGACTATGTGGATCTGCAGATGCCTATTACTTTTGTTGAGGATTTGATCAAAGACGACCGAATGTCAGCGCATTATAATTTTTAATATGATTTTTTTTTTTTTTTTGTGAAACGCGGTGATTGAATTTCGATGAGTTCTGCGAAATTTCTTCAAATTTGGTTTATAGATAGCTTGTACCATACCCAATAACATATTTTGGCGGGCGATTACAATTCGGACCCAAAATGCTTCTGTTTTTCTTTTGTTTTTGTTCGATTTTCTTCTTGTTCACCTTTTATCTCTTGTTTACTGCTGTGTTTTTGCATCCTTATTTGTCATATTTTTTGTTTGTGTTTTTTTTCGAGGGACTGGTACCATTAAAAAAAAATACTTTTTCAAGTGCTATGTCCATCTATCTTTTTTCGTTGTTCTCTCTCTCTCTCTCTCTCTCTCTCTCTCTGTTTGTACTTATGCTTCTTGTATTTTTCTTATTTGCTCGTATTTTGACTTCTTCCCTCGCAATTTTTATTTTCGTCCTTTTCTCTATATATTTCCATGTATTCTTTGTGTACATTCTCGTCCACTTTTTATATTTATCATCAATCTATCGATATTTTATCCATATTCAAATCTTTTCATTCCGTTTTCTGTTGCAATATTTTCATTCTAGTTAACCCCAGACTATTTTATTCTGAGGAGAGGGAGTCATAGAAGCCTGAGTGTTAATCTTGCTTTATTTTTGGTCTATTTATATTTTTATTTCCCTTATCTATTATTTCTCTCCTTTTATTTTTTTTTATTTAAGTTTCTATTTGTTTTTTTTAATCCATATTTTCTCTTGTTGGCTGATATTTTTCTCGTTTTTTCTATATTTTTTGTTATTCCTCTCATACGTGTCATTTTTCTTTCACTCTTCATCCGCCTTTCGTTTTGGCTTATGAGAGAGAAAGAGAGAGAGAGAGAGAGAGAGAGTTAAGGGTTTATTATCACGAAACCCTATGATGGAGTGACGGTAATAGCAAACTCTCTCTCTCTCTCTCTCTCTCCAAGTCTTAATATGTCTTCGTCTCCCTCTCTCTCTCTCTCTCTCTCTCTCTCTCTCTCTCTCTTAATATATGAATGTGTGTGTGTGTGTGTGTGTGTGTGTGTGTGTGTGTGTGTGTGTTTTGACCCTCCTCGTCTTTTTCCCCCTCTCCCTCTAATCTCCCTCATTCCCGGTCTCTAATCTCACTCACTCACTTTCTCTCTCTCTCTCCCTCTCTCTCTCTCTCTCTCTCTTTCAGTATTTTTTCAGTACAATATGCCCTTGAGAGAGAGAGAGAGAGAGAGAGAGAGAGAGAGAGGCCCCTCCCCCAACGGACTCCCTTCAATCCTCTTACCAAACCAGTGCAGCAAAACTCAGACAATCCTCTTCCCTTCCTTCCTCTCTCCTCTTTTCCTCCTCCTCTCTTCTCTCTCTTTTCCTTCTCCTCTCTTCCCCTCTCTCCTCCCTTCTCTCTTCCCCTCTCTCTTTCCTCTTCTCTTTAATTCCTTTCCTCTCTTTTTTATTTTTTCTTCCATTCCATCCTTCCTCCCCTCTCTCCTTATACCCTTTCTCCTCTCCCCATCCCTCTTTCTTCTTTTCTCCTTGTCGTTTCCTCTATTTTTTCTCTCCTTCTCTCCCAACCCTCCCTCCTCCTCTTTTCTTGTTTCCTCTCTCCTGTCTCCTTTGCTTCCAGTCCTTTATTCATTTTAGTTTTATTTTCGTTTATTTCATATTATTTTCCTCCTTAGTTTTTGTTGCCTACCTTCCTCCCTCCCTTCGTTCCCTCTTTCCTCCCTCTATTTCCTTTCCTCTCCTTTATTCTTCCTTCTCTCCCTCCTTCATCATATACCCATCTGTCTGTCTGTCTGTCTATCTGTCTGTCTGTCTGTCTGTCTGTCTGTCTGTCTCTCTCTCTCTTTCATTCTTCACCATTTTCTTTAATTTTCTTTACCTGTTTTTTTCGTCCCTTAATTTCCGCTCCCTAAATTCTCTTCATCTCTTCTCCCTTCGTTATATATAGTTTTTGTCATAATGGCCTTTTTTTTTTTTCTTTTTCCTTCTTTTCATATTTTCATCTTTTTTTATCTTACGTTTCCCTTCCCTTTCCTCTTTCCTTTTCCTTCCTTCGCCTCCTCCAGTCCCTATAATCCTTTCCTGTCTGTCTGCCTCCCTTCCTTCCTTCATCCCCTCCTCTCTCTCTCTCTCTCTCTCTTCCTTTTCCTCGTATTCTTTCCCATTCCATTTCCCCTTCTTTCTCCTTCCCATACTCTTCTCTCTCCACCCTTCCCTTCTTTCCTCCGTCTCTCCTTTCCCTCCTTCCCTCCATTCCTCCGTCTCTCCTTTCTCTCCTTCCCTCCATTCCTCCATCTCTCCTTTCCTCCCTCCTTGTCACATGGGGAGGGGAAGGGGGGAGGGATTACGGACCAAAGCCGCTTTTTGCAATTTTGAGTCATGTGCTCCTCCCTCAGTCTTCTTCTTCTTCTTCTTTTTTTTTTTTTGTGGACATGAAGAAAGCAGCGGTGGTGGTGATGATGATGATGATGATGATTATTATTGTTGTTGTTGTTGTTGCTGTTGTTGTTGTTGCTGCTGCTGTTGTTCTTTGTATCATCATCATCATCTCACCATCATCATTATTATTATTATTATTATTTTTTTATTGTTATTTCTGCTGGTTAATTTTATGTTGAAAGAGGTTTAGTATATTTCCCTGCTCGTGAATGAAGCCTAATCGGATAGTTAATATATATATATATATATATATATATATATATATATATATATATATATATATATATATATGGAGCCTCTGTGGTATTGTGGTAAAGTGTGCATTTTCGTACACTGAAGAACGAGGGTTCGCGCCCCGCCAGGTTAATAAACTTTGAGAGCGTTCTTCATGCCACGTACTGCATTGGCAGACACAAGGGGTGCTGTGGTTGAACCAGTGTCGCATGCTGTAAAGTCTGTTTGCACCCAGTCGGATTGCGCAGGCCGATTACACTTGGTTCACAGACTAAACACACATCCAAAGCCACTCCAACACAATTACTCGTACACTTACAAGCACTTCTCACCCTACATACAGTCTCTACCAGACAGCCTAAGCCACTTGGTAGAGATACATTGGGTGCATCGTCCCCACTTCGGTCGCGATAGGCTGGTCCTGCAGTGGACACTCAAACGGCTGATGATATATATATATATATATATATATATATATATATATATATATATATGGCAAATGATACGCCACACATCAGAGAGGAAAAGGATGGTCATACCTTAAATGTGAAGTACTGTACACGATTTCCAAGATGACAATGGCTTCGTGTGTTTACCTGTGCATGATTTTTTCCCTAAGGCAGTATTGGCTTCTGATGATCGGAATACTGGAAAGGAAGACAATGCCCAGTCTCCTTATTTATCGTACGGATGTGGGTTGATATTAGTCTCCGAAACAGTACACTTGCTCCAAAACGTATCAGTACACACTTCGAGCGAGACAATGCGATGACTACTGAAAAACGCCTGATAATTTCACTCAGCATTGGTCACCTGCCTTCATGAAGATGCACCTTTTAGAGTTTGTGACATTTCTTAATATTCTTACCTTAAAAATATTCCTACTAGAGAATATTATTATTTTTTGGTACATCACGAGAAGTAATGATTAATTCGGACATCGTGGGAACCCTCATGTGCGATATTTTTTGGAGTTAGTGTAAAAATGTGAAAAAATTAAACGATCGATAACTTGCGAGGCAGTGAACGATGACTTTCGAAACACAGCGATGCCATTTTCGGTGCTCTGGGAATTTTTCAGAATATTAGGTAAGAGTTTTATAGTTGTTCGACTGGGAGGTGGTACGTTGTTTTTGTCCTCAACTGTACCGTCCCAACTCTCTCTCTCTCTCAAACAGCTTCTCCTGATACGCACGACTGAGTTAATTAAAACGATTTTGCGTTATTTCAATCGAAAGCAAGTTTCTGATACACGTACTGTAGAGAGAGAGAGAGACAGAGAGAGAGAGCGGTGATTTCCTGTCATTTTTATCGAAAGTTTCTGATACACGGTTGGAGAGGGAGAGGATGTTAGTGAGAGGCAGTGACTGTGAGAGACTGACAGAACGTGTGACAGAAGTGAAATTAAGTACCGGTACGACAGATGGAGGGTACACAGCTTGGAGGAAGGTATGTATCTATATATACCCATCCATTAAGAGAGAGAGAGAGAGAGAGAGAGAGAGAGAGAGAGAGAGAGAAGTGACTGGGTGAATAGGTCAGGAGCGAATACGTGAACAAGGTCTCCCACTCTCTTTCTCCTCTCCCTACACACACACACACACACACACACACACACACACACACACGGAGAGAGAGAGAGAGAGAGAGAGAGAGAGAGGCACAGACATCACTAGGCCGTTGCGTGATAAAAGCGAAGTCACACCAATTCAATGAAGAACCAGGAAAACGCATTACAAGAGGACAGGCTTCATCCCACACCCATATCTCGACACATCCACTCCCTTCCCTCCCTTCCTCATCGTTGTACTCCCTTCACATTGCTTTATCTTCCTTCCAACTCTGCCTCCTCCCTCCCTTCCTTCTTTCTTTAAATCTGTTCAACCATTCATTTATCTATTCATCGTTTCATCTTTCCTTCTCTCCCTCATTCCCTCCTTTCTTCCCTCTTTCCTTCCTTTTTTCTCTCCTTCCTCCCTTTCTTCCCTCTTTCTATCCTTCTTTCTCTCCTTCCCTCCTTTCTTCTTTCCATCCCTCTTTTCTTCATACTTTCTCTCCTTCCCTCCTTTGTTCCTTCCTGCCATCCATCTTTTCTTCCTTCTTTCTCTCCTTCCCTCCATTCTTCCTTCTTTCCATTTCTCTTTTCTTCCTTCTCTCTCCTCCCAGCCCTGAATGAACGATAAAAAATCTTATCTTGGATTCCGTCGTGAACGTGGCATTTAGAATTCCTTTGTTCTCTCTCTCTCTCTCTCTCTCTCTCTCTCTCTCTCTCTCTCTCTCTCTCTCTCTCTCTCTCTCTCTCTCTCCACATAATAAAGGACATTAAATTTTTGCTACATACAGCGAGATTCGTAAACAGCGCTCCTCGAGAAACACGTGTTGGGGGCACGGCACAGTCAGCTGGTGTGGGCGCGGTTGTAGCAGTGGGAGTAGGAAAAGAGTCAGTGATGCAGGGGTAGGTACTGATATCACTGAGCCGTCCCCAGAGGAAGAGAGAAATCGACAGGTGGAGTAGAAAGGGAGCGAAATCAATGGACTATCCTGTATATGTGTGTATGTATGTACGCAAAATTATATCTCGTTCGTGTGTGTATTTGTGTGTGTGTGTGTGTGTGTGTGTGTGTGTGTGTGTGTGTGTGTGTGTGTGTGTGTGTGTGTGTGTGTGAGTAAAGGCCTACCACTTTGTAAAAATTCTTTCTCCCCCCCAAAAAAAAAAGTCTAGGCTCTTTTCTGATAGATGGAGTGAATTTGTAAGAAAGTGAGAGAGAGAGAGAGAGAGAGAGAGAGAGAGAGAGAATTTCATAACATCAAGCAATATTCCTTTGCTTCCTTTTATTTTTCCTCCCACTTCCCTTACCTCCTCTCTCCTCTTACTCCTCTCCCTGCGCCTCTTCTCTCCCTCTTCTACGGCTTCACTTCTCTCTCTCTCTCTCTCATGTCTATTTGCTCTCCCCTCCCTTCCTTCCCCACCCTCACTCGCTCTCCCTTTGAATTCACTCTCCCTTGTTTACCATCTGACGTAACTGTGTGTGTGTGTGTGTGTGTGTGTGTGTGTGTGTGTGTGTGTGTGTGTGTGTGTGTGTGTGTGTGTGTGTGTGTGTGTGTTACTATTAGAACAAGTCTTCCTATTATTAAGAAAATAGGACTTTTGCCATATCCGCTGTGGCAGCCAAATAATTGTGTTCCTAAATCTTCTCTCTCTCTCTCTCTCTCTCTCTCTCACAAGGCTTCAGCGTGACCTCTTGCTCAGAACAATAGAGGCCATCCTCTCTCTCTCTCTCTCTCTCTCTCTCTCTCTCAAATCACGGTTGTGTTATTACTCTGCAGTGTATGTAAATATTTAAATCACTCTGTCTGTCTGTCTCTCTCTCTCTCTCTCTCTCTCTCTCTCTCTCTCTCTCTCTCTCTCTCTCTCGGAAAGAACTGTAGACAGTAGTCTCCAGGGTATGTATGTAAATAATTCTGTGTGTGTGTGTGTGTGTGTGTGTGTGTGTGTGTGTGTGTGTGTGTGTGTGTGTGTGTTTATATAACTGCCTGCGTGGTGTTGTGAGCGTGCTTATGTAACTAATTTTTGTGTGTGGCTGTTTTAGACACAATAGAGAGAGAGAGAGAGAGAGAGAGAGAGAGAGAGAGAGAGGGGATAATATTGGTTAGTTCAGCAAGATTTTATACATTTTAACAGTTTCGATGTAAACGGTGTACTGTCATAGCGCTATAGTGTTAGTCGGTAGGAAGAGCAGTGTGTGTGGTTAGAAGGCTGCTGAGCCCTGGCCTTAAAGGGGAACTGATGCAAGCAGCGTTTAGTGGAGCCGTCGCCTCTCTCCATGGATGACCCTTTTCCCTCTTCCTTTCACTCCCTCCTTATGTCTTCCTCTTCTTCCTCCTCTTCCCTCTGTCTCTTCTCTTTAGCCCTTACACTCCCTCTCTGTCTCCCTGCCCCCAAGTACCTCTCTCTTGTTTCTATCCCTTTCTCTTTCATTTTCCCATTCCTTCTCTCCTCCCCTTCTTCGCACCCCCTTCCTCCCCTGACTTCCCTCCCCCCACTCTCTCCTCCCTCCCTCTCCCTTTCCCCTCCCTCCCTCTCCTGCCTTTCCCTCCTTATTCTACTTCTCTTCTCCTCCTCCCTCTCATCTCTTGACCTCCTCGTCCTCTACCTTACCACTTCATTAAAGATCTTTTTGATGTTAACCTTTCTCTCCTCATACCCTCCCTTCTCTCTCTCTCTCTCTCTCTCTCTCTCTCGACCTCCCTACCCTCTTCCTATCCTTTTCATTAACAATTATGGGATATAATGACTAAATATTATCTCCCCGCCTCCCCCTTCCTTCTCCCTTTCCTCTCCCTTCTCTCCCCGTCCTTTCCTCCTCTCCACCACCTTTTCTCCCTTCGTATCTCCCCCTTCCTTCCCTCCCTCCTCCCTTCTCTCCAATGTTCATTTATTCCCCTTTGCCACATCCAATTTCCTTCCTTCCATCTCTCTCTCTCTCTCTCTCTCTCTCTCTCTCTCTCTCTCATGTTGACATCTTTCCCTTTCCACACCCAATTTCTGTCACTTCCATTCTCTCTCTCTCTCTCTCTCTCTCTCTCTCTCTCTCTCTCTCATGTTGACATCTTTCCCTTTCCACACCCAATTTCTGTCACTTCCATTCTCTCTCTCTCTCTCTCTCTCTCTCTCTCTCTCTCTCTCTCATGTTGATATCTCCCTTTCCACATCCAATCTCCTTCTAGTTCTGTTTCTCTCCCTCTCTTTCTCTCTCTCTCTCTCTCTCTCTCTCTCTCTCTCTCTCTCTCTCTCTCTCTCTCTCTCTCTCTCATCCCGTGTTCCCAATTAACCTTCACAGACCGTAATGGCTTCCCTGGTCTGCCTTGGTCTGGAGGGTCTGTGTGGTCTCTTATGGACTCTTCTTTCATTCATTCTTAATCCTCTTCATTCACTCCAATCATGTCTTCTCCTGGTTATACATTTTTTTAGGTCTTTTCATCTTTTTCTTCCTTTTATGCATTTGTTTTCTTTCATTCGTTTTGGATTGTGGTTTTGAAGATTTTTGGGCTGAGAGAGAGAGAGAGAGAGAGAGAGAGAGAGAGAGAGAGAGAGAGAGAGAGTCTGAATTTGAGTTTTGTATTTACGTTCTCTCTCTCTCTCTCTCTCTCTCTCTCTCTCTCTCTCCCTCTCTCAGAATTGTTTGAACAGAGACATTCATAAATTATTGTTTTGAGGCGAATAGGGAGAAAAGAAAGTTAACAGGGTAGGAAGGAAGGAAGGAATGAAGGAAGGATAGAAGGAATGAAGGACAGAAGGAGGCGGGGATGCAAGTGCGGAAAGGAAGAGAGAGAAGAAGAGGAAGAGAAGGAGGGGCAGGGTAGAGAGGGAGGGAAGGAAGGGGAAAGAGAAGGAGGAGGAGGAAAGAGAGAGAGAGGGGAAGGGGGAGGGGAGGGAACAGAACAAAAACATCCACATCTTTCCTACTTACACCCACACACCAACCTACCTACATGTCTGTCTACCTACTTACCTACCTACCTACCTACCTACCTACCGACCCACACACATACATCCTTTCAACTTGCCTACCTACCAAACTACTTGCTTCCTATCTACTTACCTACCTACCTACCTACTTACACATGTGCCAAGGCTAATGAAGAGAAGAACAGCTCATTTGCCTCTCATTTACCTCGATTGGAGAGTTACACACGTACACGCACACACCTATACACATAATTCCCTACATACTGCTTACATGCACCCGTACATACACATTACACTCATTAATCCCTCACATACATACATACCCAACCATTAATCCCTCAAATGCATACATACATACATTCATACGCACACAGTCACACATGCATACATAATAATCTCTCTCTCTCTCTCTCTCTCTCTCTCTCTCTCTCTCTCTCTCTCTCTCTCTCTCTCTCTCTCTCTCACCTGCGGGCTGCATACCTAATTGTATATAAGGAGAGGCGACCTTGTGTCTGACTCTCACTCACTCACTCTCACTCACTGGCTTTCTCTCATATGTCTCGCCCTTTATATCTATCTATCTATCTATCTATCTGTGTTTATCTATCTACTAGTATCTGTCTTCAGTATATGACTATCTGTCCATCTTTTTTAATAACAGAACGGAAGGAAAGAAAAACAAAAGAATAAAAAAAATAATCCATACACCAGATTTCTCGTGTCCTCCGTTCATAAAATATCTATGTGTCTATCTGTATATCTACTTATTCCCCCCCTCTCTCTCTCTCATCTATCTCGCCCTTTATATCTACAGTATCTATCTGTCTATCTATCTGTGTTTATCTATGTACTAGTATCTACCTTCAATATATGGCTATCTGTCCATCTATGTGTCTATCTGTATATCTACTTATTCCACCTCTCTCTCTCTCTCTCTCCCTCATGTATACGGTCAAAATATCCAAATGGCGAGGGTGTATATATATATATATATATATATACATATATAGGCTAGAGAGAGAGAGAGAGAGAGAAATGGATTCCCCGAGCTAGGCAACTAAGGCCATATAGCCCCGCTGGGGTTACAGGAGGGAGCTACCCCTCCCGGCAACGGTAGCCCGGGCAAGGCTCGAACTTGCGACCTCCCGATCACAAGCTCAGCGCGCTACCACTGTGCTACCGCGCCCCCCAGAGAGAGAGAGAGAGAGAGAGAAATATAGGTAAGATGGATAAATAGATAGGGAGGGGGGGGAGTGAGAGATGGAGTGAGAGGAAGTGGTGGTTGGATTGTGAAATGGGGTGAGTTAACGCGGTAATGGATTTTGTGTGTGTGTGTGTGTGTGTGTGTGTACAAGTCAGCTGATCTTGACGCATAACAACACTTCAAAGAAAACAGAGAACCTGACTCAATTAAAGGGGAGACTTATGTAATTCCCAGTCTCTTCTTTCAGCCCTGTAATATAACTCAGATTATTTTTTATGCTGGAGAGATATGACTTCTGTTCCATTTTCTTCTATTACGTTCCTCTTGCTGCGGCTCCAGGTTCATTTGAAAAGTGAACCCAGGGGAGTGCAGGCTTAAATTGCGCTCCATCTGTGCTGCCCCATTCTTGTTTAAGATAGGGAAGTAGTTGAGGGACGTTTGGATAGCCAGGCAGTACGGCCGCCCAGCTGTATCAGTGTCACCACATGAAGGCACCCCTCTCCAGCGCCCCTAATTAGTCCCCACCTATATTGTTTTCGTTGCTGTTATTATTATTCCCGCCTCAGAGTCTCGCAACGATTCCAGGAGAGCCGGAGACAGCGCGAGGAATCTGAAGGGCCCAGGTTATGTGTCCTGGTAAGGGCCGTTGCTGATAGAAAAAAAAATCCAAATCCTTTGCGTGCAACTGAGGAGCATAGCAGAAAGTCATATAAGTATTGTGTTGTGAGCGAGATGAGTTCGTCGTGTGCACGGGAGATTTCAGCACGTCTGCGCAAGGAATATGAATGACCCAGGTTATGCGTCCTGGTATGGGGCCTTGGTGATAGAAAAAAAAATCCAAATTTTCCCAATGGGGTCAAGGTCATTGTAAGAAACAGTAAGTGGAGACTAGTGACTGCCCGCAAGACAGTTACAGAGTTCTAGTTACATAGTGTTATTAATAAATGAATAAAAAACTCCTGTTGTTCTCTTGTCTTGTTGTTTGTCTAGGGAAGTAATCTGGCTGAGTTTAATTAGATTGTTTGTGTTGAGAACTGGTGTACTCTCTCTCTCTCTCTCTCTCTCTCTCTCTCTCTCTCTCTCTCTCTCTCTCTCTCTCTCTCTCTCATTATTGATTTCTTGTCATTTTATAGTTTTGATATTCTTATTTCTTTCCTCTTCCTTTTCATCATCATCTTTCTTTCTTTCCTTTATCTTCTCTTTCTTTTCCTCTCTCTCATTCTTCTATCCCATTCTCTCCCCCCTCTCTCTTTACACTCTCTTTGCCTCTCTTCATCCCATCAACTCGTTTCCTTTAATATTCTTTCCATGCTCCTCTCTCTTTGACCTACTTGTACTATACCCTCCCCTCTTTACTCTCTTCCCCTCCCCTCCCCTCCCCTCTTCTTTCCTATTCTCTCTTTGTCACCCTCTCCTCACCCCATCTTCCCTGCAACTCCTGCATCCACCTCCCCTCCTTCCTCCACTATCATCTCTCTCCTCTGTCCCCTCCCTCTCTTTCCTCTCTCTTCTCTTTCCTTCCTCTCATTCCCCTCTCTTCTCTTTCCTTCCTCTTTCTTCCCCTATCACTCTCCCCACCAACTCTTTTCCTTTTCTCTTTATACTTTATACTTTCTCTTCCTCCTCTCCCTCTCTTTTTTCTCTCTTCCCATTTCATTCCTTCCCGTTCTTTACTCCAGCCTCCTCCATCATTTTCTCCTCCTCCCCCCCTTCTCTCTCTCTCTCAACCCCTCCCCTCGACTCCCTCCCTCTCTCTCGTCTCGGTCAATACTCTTCCTCTCTCTCTCTCTCTCTCTCTCTCTCTCTCTCTCTCTCTCTCTCTCCGCATGAACGTTTGTACATATCTGTGAGAACGTGTGTGCGTGTGTGTGTACAGTAATTCTAACATACAGAGAACAATTTTGTGTACGTACCGAGATTGCGCATTTTAATCTATCCTTCTGTCAATCTTTCTGTCTATCTATCTATCAATCTATCTATCTATCTGTCTATCTATCTATCTATCTGTCTATCTGTTTGTCTGTCTATCTATATTTTTATCTGTCTGCTTCCATTTATTTATCTTCGTATCTGTTTTCCATGATAGTTATAATTCTAATATTAAAAATGATACAATTGACGATATGATGATAATGATGATGATGATAATGATGATGATGATGATGATGATGATGACTATTAAAGGTATCTAAAATGCAGCTGAGACAAGTATATCGGCACACATATTTTTCAACTAAATTTCGTGGAATAGCCCCCCCCCCCTCTCTCTCTCTCTCTCAACTGACCTTTTTCACTTCCTAAACTGACCTACATCTACTTCCCACACAGTCCGGCTCTCTCTCTCTCTCTCTCTCTCTCTCTCTCTCTCCCCACCTTCATGTCGCCTCCTAAGCTATACCTGCAGTCACCGAAATTGTGTGTGTGTGTGTGTGTGTGTGTGTGTGTGTGTGTGTGTGTGTGTGTGTGTGTGTGTGTGTGTGTGTGTGTAAATATTAGTAAGGTTTCTTTTTATTAGTGAGTCTACGTGTATGTGGCGTGTGTGTACATGAGGTGTATGTATGTATGCATGTATGTATGTCTATGTGCGTGTGCGTACATGTATGTGTGCGTGTGTTAGGTGCGTCAAAACGGAAGACCAGACGAATTTTCTCCCATGTTTATTCGTGATCGTATTTGCTCTCCTCTCAGGGTGCCTCCAACTTTTCCTCTCTCTCTCTCTCTCTCTCTCTCTCTCTCTATCTATCTATCTATCTATCTATCTATCTATCTCTTCCATGGATAGGTACCATCTCACAATTTATACTTACTTATCATACACCAAAGTAACATTTCCTAGAGTTGTTTATTTACACATTATAACGTACCCTCATTTCTGACTTTATTTTCACACACACACACACACACACACACACACACACACACACACGCACACGCACACACACACACACACACACACGCACACGCACACACACACACACACACACACACACACACACACACGGTAAAACTCAACATGGGCCGCAGCTTTAGTAAGATTAGGTAAACATTTGCGTCAGAGTCCCACACTGAGTTCCACTGAAGCCCAACTCTCTCTGTGATATTTGCTTCTCTTTCATGCTGGGTTGAGGGAAAGGGGAAAAAAGTCTGTATATTTATCTCTATCTATCTGTTTATCTATCAGTTATTTTTGTTTACTATCTGACGCTGTATCTTGTAAGGGCGTGGCTTGAACATAAGAACCTCTCTACATTTTTCCTAACATAACATCGACTCTCACAATACCACCATCCTTGTGTATTCCACTGTGCCTTATCCTTCCAACTGGTTCTTGGCCGACCTCTTCTTCTTCTCCAAACCACCCGACTCTATTTCTTAATCCACTGGCACCCGTGAGTTTTCAAAAGGACCGACAGGGCATTTCCAAAAGTCAAGAGAGGGACGAACACCAGGGCACGGATCCATAAGCTTCGTGATATTGAGCCGATAAGGTGCAGGGCGGTACACAAATTACCCTTCTATCAAAATCCCTCGCACTGGATCCTTGGGAACTAATTCAATGCCTCAGTCTCCTTTCACTCCACGTGGCTAAACAACTTCAGTGTAATTCATAGGTCTCCCACCACCTCCACTTTTGCGTTCATGTTGCTCTGTCTCTTCTTCACACTGCCATCCCTCTCTCAACCGTCCTTATTGTCCATTCGGTCCACATGGCTAGGCCCTCTTCATGTTTCCCATCCCCACCTTCAGTCCGCATCCATTTCGTAAGTGTTTGGTCTTTCATCTATTTGGCAAAGTCAGTCCATACTCCCAATTATTCACCAACCGAGTCTTCTAAATTTCCATCAACCTAACCCCTTTCCCAGTACCGTAAATAAAGTGCTCAGGATCCAGAAACAAGATATATAAAACCAGCAGGGCTAACATTAGAATACTCAGAACTCAGAGGAAATAGGCCAAACACCCATTCGCCAATTATTCAAATACTGCGATTTTTCAACATCATCATCCTAATTGTAGAGGATATATATATAAAAAAAAAAAAAGAAATACACAGACACAAAAGCACAGGAACTCTCATTACGGGCAACTGGTCAGACATTCATTCATTCATTATTATTGCCTTCCAGCTTTACATAAATCGCATAATTCCTATAAATCCGTTGCCCAAGTGCAGTAATATGTTTTCATGAGTAATATTGGTCTGTGTATTTCCTGGACTATCCCAATAACTTTCAAATTAATTCTTTTAAAATGTAAATTCGTATCTCTAAGGACCATATCAATCTTTGCTTTCAGTCTCTCTCTCTCTCTCTCTTCTTTTCCCCTGCTCTTCACTTCCTTCTTGTTGTCGTCTGTTCCTCCATCTCATCTCTCTACCCTTCCTCATTCCTCTCACTCTCTATTCTAACTGACCCCATTAGAGAGAGGAAGAGAGGAATAATGCATGGCGAAAGCGAGAGGCAAGAGGAAGAAAGGAGAGGGAAGGGGAAAGGGAGGGGAGAACAGGAGAGAAAGAGGAAAGAGGGAGAGAAGGGTGAAAAAGATGGTGCAGGAGGGGAAGTGAGAGGGAAGAGGAGAGGGAAAGAGGGAGAGGAAGGGGAAAAATGAAAAGGAGAGAGAGAGAGAGAGAGAGAGAGAGAGAGAGAGAGAGAGAGAGAGAGAGAGAGAGAGAGAGAGAGCACCAGGTTATGATTACACAGCGTGAATGAATGGAGGGAAAGGGAGGGAGAGACAGGTCAACGAGTATGTGTGACAGCCGAGAGAGAGAGAGAGAGAGAGAGAGAGAGAGAGAGAGAGAGAGAGAGAGAGAGAGAGAGAGAGAGAGTTATAAAAGGATAAGAGGACTTGAGAAACCAGACAAGTTAATTAAACAGAAGCAAGCGAGATGCTGGGGCCAGAAATACACATCAGTGAGAGAGAGAGAGAGAGAGAGAGAGAGAGAGAGAGAGAGAGAGAGAGAGAGAGAGAGAGAGAGAGAGTTTCCATGCCAACCGCCCGCAAACCCACGCACTCAGTGTCTATTTCAAGCCCCAGGGACGTATTCTAGGTAAGAGAGTTCCTAGCACCTCCTCGTTTGCGATTTAGCTTCCATATTATATCTTAAGACTTAGTGTGTTAATTATATCCCTTTAACTCACAGACTGCAAAAGGACAGGGAGGAGTTTTGTGGAGAATGAATCGCCGTGGGAAATATGTTAGGGAATTCCACAAAGTCATTTATTTTAGACCCCCATCCCCATAATAACAGCGAGATGCTATGTGTAGAATGAGTCGCTTAGGAAGAGGTGCAACGGAATCTCCATGACCTCTTAGAAGACCTCATGAATTGCTAAGGATGAAATGTTACAAAATCTCAGGCTACTTGGATAACCCCCATGACAATATATATGAGGACAGTGATGAGAATGTGCAGAATGAATCACCAAAGAAAAGGTGTTACGACATATCCAGAATCACACAGCATACCACCATCATCATCAAAATATAGAAGGACAGTGGGAAGAAATGTGGAGAATGAATCGCCAGGGATACGGTGTTAAACGAGTCTCCAAAGCCACTCAAGAATACGATCCCCAATTCCCATCCTCCCTCTCGACAGAATCACGAACTAGGACTGCGTGGGCCGCGTGGGTGATCCGGGCTTTATATACCCAGGGAGACGCAGCCGCCTGATTGGTCGCCGGGTGCGGACGTTGACGTATGGAGCGCTCTAATTGGACGACGGGCGGCCGGGGGAGGGGGATGATAATACTACTCTCATTGGTGGAAATTCTGGATGCCGAGGTTCTATTTTCGTGCCTGATTGGTTCCCTGAAGTGTAAGAGAATCGGAGAGCTCTGAAGATAAAGAGCTGCTTCCAGAGAAAAAGAAGGAAATGGGAATAGTGTTTCTTCCTCATACCTCGTTCATGTTAAAAGATCCTTACTAAACATGAACAATGAACTGAAAGAAACTATGTATAATGAGTTGTTGGAATGTGGATATTCTCTCTCTCTCTCTCTCTCTCTCTCTCTCTCTCTCTCTCTCTCGCTAGATGATTCTTGCAATGGCCGCCCTGAGAGTCATCCTAAATTTCACGTTTTCTTCGTCCTTAGCGGAAAAACCCCAATCTCGGGAAAAAAGAAAATGGAAAAGAGGAGAGGACATTATCGTTTGTCTTTCTTATGCCATGACTAACTTTTTATTATTAATTTTTTGCTCCTTCCTCCTTCTACTGATTTAACTGCATCGTTTTTTTGCTGATTTCACTGCATCTTTCCTCCCTTCATCTTTTAATGCTTCTTTCACTGTCAGTCCCTCCTCTCTTCTTCTTCCCTCTTGCAACCTTTCTCACTCCTTGCATCTTTTGCCAATCTTTCTTTCCTCTTTCATTCTTCCTTATTACATTCTTCAGTTCTCTATACGGTAACTTTTTCTTTCTTTCTTCACGAGTTCACTTCATATATTTTTCCCCCCACGTCCTTCCCCTTTTCTTATATTTTCCATCATCCTTCCTTCCATTTCTCCTTTTTCTTACAACGTTCTTGAAAGTTTACATATATATTTTTTTGGTTTCCCTCGTACTTTCTTTACTTTCGCTTCTTTCCCTGTTTCTTTTCTTGTCCATCCTTCCTTTCTCCTATTTTCTCTCTCACTTTCCTTGAACTTTCTCTCCCCTCTTTCACAAATTCCTCTTTCCACTTCAAACTCTCTTCCTCTTTGCAGTTTATTTTCTCCAGATTTTTCCTCTCTCTCTCTCTCTCTCTCTCTCTCTCTCTCTCTCTCTCTTGAACCCCCTCTCTATGTCCCCCTCTCTCAGTTCAACCCACTCCCTCATCCCTCCCTCCCTCCCCCCCCTCTCTCTCTCTCCCTCTCTGATGCGACGCAGGTTGAACAAAGGACTCATGATTAAGGGCAGGTTTGAGGCCGATGACTGAAGTTGTGTAATTGTGGGTGTAGTTGTGTAATTGCAGGTTTATTTGTGCAACTGTGGGTGTAGTTGTGTAACTGTAGGTGTATCTGTGTAACTGTGGGTGTACTTGTGTAATTGTGTAAGCAGTTGTGTAATTGTAGGTGCATCTGTGTAACTGTGGGTGTACTTGTGTAACTGTGTAAGCAGTTGTGTAATTGTGGTTGCAGATGGGTAAGGTAGTTGTGTAACTGAGGTAAATGCGTAACTATTTGTAATTGTGGGCGTATTTGTAACTGCGCAGTTGTGGATGTAAGTGTGTAATTGTGTAGGTGTGCAATTGTGTAGGTGTGTAAATGTGGATATAGTGAAACGTGTGGGTGTTAGTGCTGGGCTATTTATAGAGTGAGGTATTTCAGTCTCTCTCTCTCTCTCTCTCTCTCTCTCTCTTTGTTACACACACACACACACACACACACACACACACACACACACACACAAAAGCATTCACCTCTCTCCGTTGATCATTGTCTATCTATCTATCTATCTATCTATCTTTTTTGCAGTAAAGACTAAAATTCCATTCGGTGTTACAGATGAATCGACCCTAATGCCTGACCTTTACAGTGGTTCAATAGCTTAAAGTGAGTGAATGCGTGAATGAGAGAGAGAGAGAGAGAGAGAGAGAGAGAGAGAGAGAGAGAGAGAGAGAGAGAGAGAGAGAAAGGAGGGGTGAATGAAGGAATTGGAAAAGAAGGTCAATAAGAAAGAAGAAGATGAAGAAGAAGAAGGGGAGGAGGAGGAGGAGGAGGAGGAGGAGGAGGAGGAGGAGGAGGAAGAAGAAGAAGAAGAAGAAGAGAATGAAAGGAAGAAGATGTTGATGAAGAGGAGGAGGAGGAGGAGGAGGAGGAGGAGGAGGAGGAGAAGAAAAAGAAGAAGAAGAAGAAGAAAAGAGAAGAAAAACAAGAAAAGGAGGAAGCTAAGGAGTTAAGAAAAATACAACTCCAGTCAATAGTTCGTTTACACTGTGTGGAAATTGTAAACACAGAATATGGACGGGCTGAATGATGCATGAATGGAGTGGGCCCCTTTGACCAGGCTCTCTCTCTCTCCCTCTCTCTCTCTCTCTCTCTCTCTCTCTCTCTCTCTCTCCATTTCCTGTCTTTGGATTAGACCCGCGCAATATAAGATACTGGAATGTTGAGATTAATGATGATGATGATGATGATGATGATGATGATGATGATGATGATGATGATGATGATGATGGTGGTGATGATGATGGTGGTGAAATGTTAACGTTATGATGATGATGATGATGATGATGATGGTGAAATGTTAACGTTATGATGATGATGATGATGACGAAGCGATGATGATGATGTTGATGACAGAGCAAGGATAATGATGATGATAATGATGACGGTGATGATAATGATGATGATGATAGTGTCTCTCTGAAATTATAATACTGCACCATAGAATAATCCACAGAGGAAAACAAAAACTTTCGCCCATTGATAAACTTTCCTGGAATCTCGTCAACAACTTTTGCTTCACTCTGTCTTTGGTTTTATATATATATTTTTTCAATCAGTTTTTTTTTTTTTATCAGTTTCTTTTGGATCTCTCTCTCTCTCTCTCTCTCTCTCTCTCTCTCTCTCTCTCATGACCTTTTTCACTTCCTAGACTGACCTACACCTGCTTACCTGCTTCCCACACACCCCAACCCTCTCTCTCTCTCTCTCTCTCTCTCTCTCGTCAATATCTTTTTCTTACTCATTTAAAAACATTTTCTGAAATTCATCTTTTTTTTTTTTTTTTAGCTCAGCATCTGTGGCAAATAATTTAAAACTGTTTTCTCACAGTAATTTGCATTTTTAGAACGTTTTTTTTTTCGATTTTTATGACACGTAAAATTTGATGATATTCGCATGGACTTTATTTACTGTGTGTGTGTGTGTGTGTGTGTGTGTGTGTGTGTGTGTGTGTGTGTGTGTGTGTGTTCGGGCGTGTCTACACCGTGTCCTCGAACATGTGTTGACAGTATATTTGGATGCATGTATGAAGCACTGTTTGGACAGCTGTATGCCAGCGTGTGTCAGTGCAGCTTTGAGCTTACAGGCAGCGGAGGCGATGGGATATGTGCGTCCATACCAGGCAGCTGAGACTTAATTTTGACGCTGCCGTACGAGCCTGTTTGCAGCTTGTTTGTTACTGTGTTGTTTACAAGTTGCCAGCACTTATTCCAAAACACGTGTGGACGCACCCTTAGGAAGACGCGGGGTACTTTTTAAACACTTTCCCTAGTATGGATGCACATAGGTATATCACACAGACTAATCCAGACGACTCGGTTCGACTGAGAGAAGAAGAGCAGTCAATGGGCTTAATAATAATAATAATAATAATAATAATAATAATAATAATAATAATAATCCATTTTCCGCTGACATACACACGTTAAATTTCCCTTAAAAAATAAAAACGCAGCCAGAGCGTTACCTACTGTAGTTTGGTGTCACTAGATATGATACGTATTTCTTAACAACCACTTACTCAGTTAACCATCATCATCATCATCATCATCATCATCAGTATTGTATTATCCTTGACCTTAACCATCATCATCATCATCATCATCATCAGTATTTTATTATCCTTGACCCATATACTTATTTTCTCAGTGGCCTAATTCAACGGCAGCTCTCACAGTAATTTATATGCTAGATGCGGGTAATACACCCGCTTAAGTGTGCATAATTTAGTCATTAATTGCCAAGTAATTGCAATGGCCTGGATTTAAGTGAATTTTGGTGGGGAAGCTACGGTGTAATTAAAATATGACTTCCACGAGCGCCCATGTTTATATATTTGTCTTTATCTGTGTAAACCTGTAGCTCTGTTGTTGGCAGGTGTTGGCTTATTGGATCTCAGGAACGGGCTTCGTAATCCTTGTCCAGGGTACATACTTGATTATTAAAGGACGGGTTGCTATAACTCTTCCTAACTTATCTCTTATTTCCTAACTCATTATTTGGCTCCTACCCCCGCCCACCATGTACCCATCAGCCTCCCACACCTGCCGCACACCTGTTCACACCTGTCTATACCTATCCACACCTGTTTACACCTTTCTACACCTGTCCAAGCCTCGCATGCCTCTTTACACATTTATACATCTGTCCACACCTGTCACTTTTCCACACCTAACAAACCTGTCTACCTTTGCCTACACCTGTCACTTGTCCACACCTGTCTACACCTTTCTATACCTGTCTACACGTTTCTTCACCTTTCAACACGTCTCATACCCGCAGCAGTCCATACTTGTAAACTTACTACACCTGTCCACACCTGTTTACACTTTTCTACACCTTCAACATACCTATCTACACCTGTCCACACCTGCCATTAACCCAGTCCTCTGTCTCCCTCAGGCTGGTGACAACAATGCGTCTACGTCGGGAAGCCACCGAGGGGCCGGGCAGCACCCCCGAGGACGAAGAGCCAGGTGGGCCACTACACACCTGTTACACACCTGCACATACCGCTAATACACCTGCCCACACATATACTCGACCTGCATACACCTGTCATACAAGTGCTATATATACATTGGCAAACATCTAAACCACTTGCACAGATTTGTTCATATACTGTACTACACCTACACACACCACTAACACAGCTACACAAACACATCTGCAATATACGTGCACACACCTCTGACATGCCTTCATAAAACTGTATTACACCTGCAAATATCTGCTATATACCTGGACACACTTGCAATAATCCAACGCCTACACACTGTATTAAACCGGTACACACACCTGCTTGTATCCGCTCCACACCTGCTGCCTCCACATTGACTTAGGTCTACTCTGCTCCACACACACACACAGACACACACACAGACACACACACACACACACACACACACACACACACACAAACAAACAAACAAGCAAACAAACACATACAAGCACACACACACACACACACACACACACACACACACACACACACACACACACACACACACACACACCACCACCTCAACAACAACAACACATCACACCTGTTCCACTAACCCAATGGCCTCCCAACCCGCTTCTCCCCCGTGCACCTGTGTCTATAGCCGCACTGACGACCCTCACACCTGCCTCGATGTAGCACCCACACACCTGTCGCCTCTCACACTTGCACAAATTGAGACTCACCTGACCACCACACCTGCACTTTGCTTTCTCTTCTACTGATCTTACTGAAACTACTGGAACTACTTTCTCTGTTGCTAAATTTATGTCTAATTAATCTGGCAAAGAGCTCAGTAGGATAAAACGTGATGTTATGGAGTGCTAGTGACGCTATCCTGCAGTGGAGGAGAAGATTCAGAATAATGTATGACGAAAAATAATGATATAAAGTGGATGTAACCTAGGCAGAATCTTTAACTAACTTGTACGAGTCACTGTTGGCATCTAGGAGTCAGTGCTGGCATTTATGAGTAACCAGTGTTAATACAGCATAACATACTGTAAACAACGGTGAACTACGCTAGACTGTTCAGTGTACTCTCAACTCCACAGTGCTATTAGTCTAAAGAACTCTATGGACACTACGCTTAGTTCACTGCAGGGCCATACCGGCCTCTTCATTGGAGAGGTCCGGTATAGCAGGGGAAAGGTCCGGTATAGCAGGGGAAGGTCCAGTATAGCAGAGGAAGGTCCGTTATAGCAATGGAAAGGTCTGTTATAGCAGGGGACAGGTTCGGTATGGCAGTGGAAAGCTCTGGTATATGGGTGGAAAAATAGTAATAATTATAATGTACTGTGGATTGGTGAATAAAAATATAGCTCTTACTGAATATTTCCATCTGTTTACAAATTACGTATCCCCTCAGACTGACATTTTTTTGTTTCAAATTTCTGGCTAAGCAAAAAGCCTTAGTTATTTAGGAAAGACGTCCTCGATCTGAAGGGGCTAGAAACAGTTTCAATAAAGAGGGTGAATGTGATGAACTCTGGCCACCCACCCCCTGTTTTACGTAATTCAATATTCTGACTACACTACTTCACCGCCAGGCACGCCATTAGATCCCATAACTCACCATACACCCCTATCCCACTGCACTCCTTGCTATTGCTACCACCACACCTACTGCTGCTTCTACTACTATTACTACTACGACTACTACTACCGATACTACTACCAAATACTTCAGTGCTGCTTTTCGTATAATTACTACTGATATACCAGCACCATTACTTCTATTACTACCACTGCTGCTACCTTTTCTAATACTGCTACTACAATGTTTCGTATTTTCTAAGTTACAAAGTCAATACAGTACTTTTGTTCAACTCTCTCATTTACTCTGAATAAAATTTCTTCCCAATCTCATGTTTCCAGCACAGACTTAACTAATGTTCCCGTACCACCGTAAATGTTCCAGCACCCCTGTATCTATGAGACGATATCATTTGTTCCTCCTGGAGATAGAAAGCCGGTACGATTAAGGGTAGTTTTATGAGTTCTATCAATAACTTCTTTGGATAAATGAATAACAGGGGAATTCATGGATAATATTAAATATTTTTTAGTTTTCTATCTCGAGGGTGTTTCAAGACGTCAGTGTTCTTGTGGGTGTGCAAGCAGTCTTCCCAAAGGCCTTACCAAAAGAGCGATTTTCTTACAATGAGCTAAGCTAGAATTACTACCTTGGATTATGTTCCGATTAAACTTGCTCAGAATTCATAAATGTAGAATACTTATGTTGTGCTTATGTCCTATATGAAAAGAATGATTGCTAGAAAACACTATATATATATATATATATATATATATATATATATATATATATATATGAAGAGAACACTGAAATTTTGGTGAGGCCTTTGGGAACCAGAGTAAAGAATATAATTTGATTATTTTTATTCGCTTGAGCACAGAGCACCGCTTGTGAGCGTGTGTGTGAGTGCGTGTGTGATGCCAGCTAGTGACCCTCAGGCAGATGGTACTGGCCAGTGTCCATATTTTGGGATTCTGTAAGAGCTACATTACTACAGTACGATGTATTTAAATTTACAAGTTATTTCGAACCGGATTTTAACAGAAGAACACAACGCCTTTAAGAAAACATACCATCAAAGTTAAAATAATACACTATGCTGACATTTTTATACAATGTTTAAAATATGACTGCATATCACGGAAAACACAAAAATCGGACATGTCCAACTTGACTTAGGTTACCATACACTTAATAAACGAAACCTAAACCAGGACTAAATGCAATCGTAGGTGCTTGTACCCAATGAACTAACCCAAGAAAGCATCACCTTTCTAACAATACACTTGAGTCGAAAACGTGGAGAGTGGCCAGTCCTTACGCCTCAGGTCTCTAGTACTCGTCCACTTAAGAGATCTTTTGGTGGACTGAGGTGAGACAACTTCCTTTCCTGTGGTGTGTCTGTCAATCACCAAACTCTTGTAATCACACATCTTGTGATTTGTCTGGCTGGTTTATAAGACATGGATGTCCCAGTATTGGCTGATCTAACCTGCTGGCGGTTAAAGGTGTCCTTAAACTGAGTAAAACTGCCCGGCATTAAAGAAAGAAGTACTCGCTTGACTATGTAAAGCTAATCGGGAAAGGTTTTGACTTCTTGATGGCCACAGGCTTCTAACTTGAATAAACCATTTGAAGTTGATCAGAACAATACATTAAACTTTGTGCTTGATGGTAAAGCTTGGTAACAGCCAGCCATACAAAAAAAAAAAAAAAAAAAAAAAAAAAATCAGAAGCGTGAACAGGATCACAAAAGTTAACAAAGATGATTACACTAACTGAGTGGGAGACAGAAGCACCACCAAAACGGAAGGAGGCTTACCTCGACCTACTCTAGGGTCTCCTGTCCACCCCACCACCACACCTGTCCAAAGCACCTGTCCATAATTGCACCTGTTTAATGCACCTGTCTCTTTCTTTTCTCATTTGTGTAGAGACGACGATGGAAGTCACCACCGGTAAGTGTCAATGTGTTTAGTTTGTTCCTCGTAATGTATAAGGAATATTAGAAATAATTTTATATCAGTGTAAGAAATACTATGAAGTTATAAATAAATGATTTATCGTTAGAAATTTAAAGAATACAGCTAGACAGGAAAAAGTTAGGATTTTGTATAGAATTTGTTTTTACTTGTTAGGAGAATTTTGCCACAGTATTTTAAAACAACAGTGCTTGAATTTTTTTTCCCCATTCATGTAACAATATTGGTTGTAGAAATAATATTGGTTACTTTTGTGTGTTAATTTTAAGGAACCTATGAATTTAACCTACCTCTCACATATCAATATACATCATGGTTAAGTAGGTATTACTGTACGTTAATTTTATATAAGCTCTTTATTTAACATCACCATTCTTCCCTGACATACATATATATCATGTCCACGTACTTTGCATGTTAATATAAGGACACGAAATTTACTGCTTTATGTTTAGGTTAAAATCTATGTTATTTCTAAGGTAAACATTGATACTAACCTGCACATTCTTTTTCCAACATGCCAACATCACATTTTTAGGTTAATCTCTGTGTTAATGTTAAGGTAAACATTCATACTAACTTTAACATTTTCTCCCAACATGCCAACAATTTACGGTTACATTTTAATTTCTATGTTACTTCAAGGAAAAACACTTATACTAACCCCAGTATTTTCTCTTAACATGCAAACCTCTTGTGGTTAGATTAAATTGTGTGTTAATATTAAAAAGGCAATTATGTATGCTTACCGGTACCAATGATCTTCTTTAATTTTATAATGTTTTAACTCTTTTCCATTTCCAGGTCCATACATTCCACGTCATTTTAAATTACCTCCTTATCTCAAAATATTCCTCCATTATTTCAAAATCTCTCCATGACCTAAAAACTTCCCTACATTATCAAAATATCCCTCCATTACCTACAAAGTTTTCCCTTACCTCAAAATTTCTTTCCATTACTATCTAAAAAAATTCTATTATTTCAAATTTCTCTCCATTACTAGCTTAAAAATCTCTCCATTAACAACATATCCCTCCATTATCTAAAAAGTTTTCCATTATCTCAAAATTTCTCTCCACTACTATCTAAAAAATTTATTATCTTAAAATTTTTCTCTATTAGGCTATCTCAAAAAAAAAAAAAAAAAAAAAAAAAAAATCTCACCTGTATCAAAATATCCTTCCACTGTCTCAAAAATTTTCTCCAGTGATAGAAAAAAAATCTGAACATTCTCAATAATGCCCTTTCAATATCTGCATTTTTTCCATTACTTAAAATACTCTATTATAAAAAAAAAATCTCCCCAATTTCTCTAAATTTCTTCATTATCTCAAAATGTCCTTTCATTACCTTAAAATACCCTTCCATAAGAAAAAAAAAAATCTTCAGTTATCCATTACATCATAGTACCTTCTCCATTAGCTCAAAAACAAAATAAATAAATAAATAAGTAAAACGCATTCATTAACCATTCTCTCTTAAAAAAAATAATAATAATAATAATAATCCTTGTAATATGTCAGTCCCCCCCTCAACGCACATTCCCTACCCCGTTTTCTATCGCACCAATCTTTCTCGCCTCCACTGAGTTGGTCTCTGTAGGATGTGACTATAAAATGCAAACTCTCGTAATTCACTTTCATGCAGCATACTTCACACAGCGCGATTTCTTTTACAGCCACCTTGAAGTGCACGATTTCTGATGTGATTTCACGTAATGCTGTTTCTTACTGACTAATTTCACATAATGTATTCTTTTTATGGCGAAATTTCACATGACTCACTTTCTTCTAATCCTGTTTAACATTTACTTGGTCTTTCATAATGCGGTTTTATTTCTTGCGATTTCTCATAATTCGGTTTCATTTATATCGTGGTTTCACAATGAAAGTATAGAGAACTGATGAGATGGTGTTGGTATGATTATATGGAATGGCAAAACAATTCCTGAAGAGACACGTTCCAACAATGATTAATAAAAAGAAAAATTCATAAAGTACTGATACAATACAGCCAAGAAATGATAACAATTGATAAGAATATGCCCCAAAGCTGTATGATTATCTTTTAACTTGACTGGTCACCCATTTTACCTGGCCTGTCAGTATCACGAACCAGTTTGGAAAAGTACTGAACTTACCTTTTACCTATATTGAACCAGTTTCGAACATGCTTTGAACTAATCACAAACCTCTTTTGAGCCAACCTTCAACCTATTCTTAAGGTGGTCTTGAACCTGCAAACCAATCTCCAACATGTTTCGAAACCATTTTGAAAACCTATTAAGAAACCTGTCTTAAGCCTCTCCGAATTGAACCTGAGGGCTGTGACTGGCGTTAAACTTGTGTAACTGGTCCTAACTTTGTCCAATCAGCTTTGAATTTCCAATAACTTCGGTGAGAAGTTGGCTGAATCACTCGTTTCTCAGCTGGACTGATCGTCCAGTTTAGGCTGTTATTTTTCACTTTTTAAAATCCTAAATACTACAAGAGAACAGGGGCATAAAAATTATATATATATATATATATATATATATATATATATATATATATATATATATATATATATATATATATATATATATATATATACACTCTAAACTTATTTAAAATTGGGAAAATTCATCTAAAAAGAGAGGGGAACTGTTAACACTGAGGACATTCAAAGATGATTTTACCATTAAACGTAGGTTCGGGTCTATTCAGGCTCATATTTACACACACGAAACACTAATAAATTTAATTTGTATACCAGATTAATACTAAGATACTCTAGTCACGGCGTGCGACTCTGAGGTTGTCGTTATCGTGCCCTGGCAACCTACCCGTCAATAGTGCGTCCGATTTCGTGTATGATACGCCTGTGATTTGTGTACAATATGTTAGTGTATAATAATATTCGTGTATAATATATTCGTGCATAATAATATAATTTGTGTATAATATGATACGAAACCGGACGCACTATTGACAGGTAGGTTGCCAAAGTACGATAATGACAACCTCAGAGTCAAGCGCCGTGACAGTAAGTCAATCATTCCTTAATGTACCATTATTTACATCTTCCGCCTAACGTACCAACATCTAATTGAACCCGGTGGAGGAAGGGAGCCAAGTAGCTGATCCTGAGGTCCAGCTCATTTTAGGCCATCCATCTTAGCATGAAATCTGGCTGCGACTGACTGAAAGAGCTACAGAAACATTGGTCCATAAGCATATACAATGATTCTGATTTCACGTTTTATATTATTACAGTCACTTTTTCTCTGATAACTTTTTGTGATACCTGCCTTAATCTAACCAGGCTTAACCAAGAAAAGGCAAGAATTGTTCACCAGTATTTGCCCACAACTAGCGACCCAGACTTCTAAAACCCTCACATGAGACCATCTAAATGGAGGCGAGGACAGACCTGACCATTTTGGCAGGATTTTGAGAGGCGACCGATGACCAGAGAAAGTGTGATTGAAGATTACTGGATATAGAAATAGCTGAGATATGAAAATAAGTAAATAATCATAAAACTAAACAGCTGTATAATAGTACTGGAGAAATTCTTAAAAAAAAAAAAAATACTGGAAATTTGTAAATCATTCATCCACGTCTTTATGTAATTCAGTCGCGCACTCCTTTCTTGAGGTGTGGAATATATTGGATCATAATTTACAAGAAAACTGTAATATATTCAGTAACAATATTTAGAAAGTCCAGTATCTGCTAGAAAACGATGAAGCCTATCAGATTGTATTAAATTTGAGTCTTTGAGCCTTGTTGATAGACAAAGAAACAAAAGACCATTGGAGCCTCACAAAATCTACCAAAATTCTTCGTTAGTGCACTTATGATTTCACTTGTATTGATCATCAGAATTAGTGAAAATAATTGGTTTATGATTTTCACACTGTTAATTATCATGCACCATTAACTGTGATTTGTACTGTATTTAACCAGGAGAAATGAAGTACTGAAGCCTCCCAGTTCGATAATATTTAGATTTAGTACGACAGCAAGAGAAAACAACAACAAATCTTCACTGACTAGTTTAATATATTCACTAATTGAGAGGGCACTGTACTTCATTTTTTTCTGTTTCATACACCATATGTCAAAAGGAACAAATAATCAGTAATAATCAGAAATTTTTAATATGTGGTAAAATTTCGGCGGCGTTGCTGTGCCAGAAGTGACGTATGGTTTATGTCTGATGAACACGACGGTAAAAGTTCAGATTGCCTTGGCTGTTTTGGCAGCTCGTTTTCGTGAACATCTGTTTGTTCAGGAGGGCTTTCAGTCACACCAAAATCATTTCAAGGTTAGATATATTGATCAAAATTAATCCAGTATTAGAAATTACGGACCAGATATTAAAAAAGAAAAAAGTAAAAGGTTGTACATATTATCATGCTAAATTGATCTTGAATTCGAAATTACAGACTAGATTAAAAAAAAAGTAAATGGCTGTAAAAATGTAATAATTTTACGATAAGATGGAACCACCACACACGCATCTGTCAGTCATCTTGGAATTCGGCTAAAGGCATCTGAAAACTTTACTGTGTTGATTTTTCGTTTGTTTGTGTGTGTTAGAGCACCTCCCCAGCGGGTCGTGTACAGGGTGAACTAAACTGGCACTTTGTTTTTCTCAAAGAAGAGGTGACGACAGAGTTGACTGTAACGGAGGCGAGCAGTGGTGAGTAGTGAGGCGGGGGAAGGAAGGCCTCGGTAACACTCACTCCTCTGCTCTTATCTTACTTATTGTCTTGCCCCAGCATCTTGTGTTCTCAGTGTTCAGCGCCCTACTCCGCCCCGCCCCGCCCCGCCCTGCCCGCCGCAAACTAGTTACTCAGACACCAGTAAAACAAATGTCAAAGCCAACCCCAAAAGATGACATACTGAAGTGCCAGAAAGTGCCACTCAATCACGTGGTCTCAGCTGGAAAGGCCACACTGAACTCCAAGGAAACTTCATATCATTAAGCAGCCTCAGATGAAGAGAGTCCAGAAAGTGTTATAATAGTATAATCTTGGAATGACCTCATGAACATTTTAAGGAGTTGTTGCACAGTCAAGTGCCCACAGACTAACACATACTGTGGGACGCCAATTGCCATCTTAAAGAGCAGGCATTACTCAGGTGGATACCGAGATAAAAATGGCATACAATTTTGAAGCAAATCGACCAGAAACTTTCCAAGAAAAGTAAAAAAAAAAAAAAAAAAACGCCACTCAAGCCTTTCCGAATCTGAAATAAAACGTTCTTCTAACTACGGTGAAATGACAGGATGGAATGTCTGATCCAGAGTGTTAAGTTTCTTTAACTCATTATCAGGCACAGATGTATGCCACACTGACGTACCAGACAAAGCCGCATTATAAAAGATCTCTTCTAATCACCAGGCTCAGAGACTTACTACAGTGACATGAAGTTGTCAAGCTTCTTCATTTATTATTGTGCCAAGTACTGTAAAGAAGCTCGTGAAGGATACCCAGGCAAATCAATCCTACCAAACAGCAGTACACTGATTTATTGTAAGGAAAATGAAGTGGTGTTTTTTCGGTGATAAAGATAAAAAATCAAGAAGAACAGCAGGTGCAAAATTGATGAGAATACTGGACCGAGTACAAAATCACCCATTTAAACCCTTCACTGAAAAAGGTCTCTTCTAACCTACCCAAAATCCTATGATGTAAGCGAAAAAAAAAATAAGAAGGACAAGAAAGTCGTTATTTTACTGAAAGTGTTAATGGAGACTGCCCTCGACACTTACACTGCCAGAGGTCACTCCTGAACTGACTCAATCGTCTGGCAGTAGTAAGAAAAAATAAAATGGACATCATAATACTAAAGGGATTAATCCTGACAGTATTCTCTATATTCCACAAAATGTGGACATCGTATCTGCCAAGATGATTGGTCAGGTGAACATGTTGCTACAATCCAGTGCCATGAATCAAGACTTCTGATGCAGTGCCTGTGCCACTTTGAGGTTGGGATCCAACCAGAGACCACTTTCCAGTCTTGTGATATAATTTACACACAAAGAAAACTGTAGCTGTCGGACAGATGACTCAGCCTGGTGGCCATCTTGGAGCAGACTGATGAATCAGGACCTTAAAAGAATGTCGGTTGGAATCTGCGATGCAAAAGAAATGCAACTGGATTACCAGATGAGGACTGACATTAAGCACAATAGAGCTTATGACATCTTTCGCAAACTGAGAAAAGGCCAGAAACCTGGCTGGACTTGGCGTCCATGCTGAAACAGTCTGGTGTAAAAAAAAACAAGGAACTACCTGAGTGGCTATGCCAGTCCGAGTCTGCGATGTGACCACCTTGGCAGTCAGATGCTTTCGAATCTTCCAGCATCTTTCCCAAGCTGAAACAAATCACAACTGTCAGACAGAAGACTCTGTAGTACATAGAGGCCATCTGGTGAGATTTATCTGAACATGTAATGGACTGTCAGTCACCGTCTATGATGCAACAGGAATGACCATTGGATAATGATACAACGAATGACACTGAGCACAAGAAATCACTATTTAATCTTATGACGTCTTCTATAAACTGAGAAAATCAGCCAGAGACATCTGAAAATGGCAGCCGTAATGGAATAGTCTGGTGCGACAAGCGAGGAATGCCAGTCAGGATCTGCAGTACAAAAGAATTGGCAATTGGATAATCAGATCAGGGCTGAAGTGGGCGGCTGTGGCAGTGGGCGTGGGCGAGTGTGCGGGCGGTGAGGGGGCGCTGCCAGGCTCTTAACTTGGTGTCCCTGGCGACGCGGCTCTGCATGCTGACGCTGCTGCCTTCAGGGGGGTGGGGAGGGTGCTGCTGACCGGGTGCCGTAGAGACGCTGGCTGTGGCACCTCCAGGGGGAAGGGGAGGGGAGAGGGAGAGGGTAGGCAAGTCTCAGCTGCTGCCAGATGATGGGAAGGAGAGTGGGGGATTGTGGATTTAGAGGTGCCACGCTGCCTAAGTCCTGCTTTAGCCTGGCACTGACTCACTTTGGCTCACTCCGGTTCGCTAGCTCACGAGACGCTTCATAAGGCCAATTCTAAACACCTACAAAGTATTGTAACAGCCATAAGCAGTATTTAGCACCCGAAATTCAAAGTAAGCTCTAAACTTTGCTTATCTGCTTCTCACTATACACCAGGGCTGTTTACTTAATCCTAGGCTAGGCACCAGCTCACGAGATGCTTCATAAGGTCACTGCTGAACCACCCCAAAATCATTCAGACAACACCTTTGGCACCTTGAACTCTTAACTCTGATGTCCGAGGACCAGAATGTGTTTATCTGACTGTATAATTTGAGTAAACTGACAGTGATGGAGTAACTGAGAACCTGACATAACCCCAACATAGGAGGTGCTTCATAAAGCTTACAACCACCCTACTAACTAATCTTGCCAACTCCAAAGCATCCACCACCACAAATCACCAAATCTGTTATTATTTTAAAAGCAACTTTACTGATAAGACTTTGAAAATTAAGCTATGAACAAAGCAACGCATATTTATTAAGATCCCTAACCAAGTTCTGAGAAGGAAAACTCAGGACAAAGAAAGCATTATTTTCCTAGAAAGTCAAGTCACCAAGTTTTCAGAGGTCTTATAAGTCTTGTACAGCTGGTTCGCTAAAACGGGATTTGGAAATACAGGGAGGGAATATAAGCTTCTTAGAGGCCGCCGCATCTAGAGCAGCTGATGCTTCCTAGCCTTAAGATTTGGGGGGCGGGATGAGGGATGGGGGAAGACTAGCCCCATCCACCCCCACTCCCACCTCGCCCCACTGCACCCGGCCTCTCCCTGCCCCACCCCGTCACTCATTCCACCTGATATTAATGTTATTTTTTTATACATATATTTTTCACACGTTATTCGAAATGATACCAAGTTAATCCCCATTTTTTCCATCTTTTAATTACCATATATTATCAATTTTTCCCATCTTCTCTACTCCCCCCCAAAAATAAAATTACACCAAACCATTTTCGCGCCAATATTTTCGCTGGCAGAGAAGGCTTCATAGCGCCTCCTCCTAACCGATTTATTTTGCTCATTTCGCCTTGATATTCCCTGGTATGTCACTAATGCCAACCATGTCCATAGTAAAAATGTATAAATTAGACATGCAGGAGAACACCACGGAGTAATAAACAAACTAAATCGCCGAAGGAAGAGACGTTGCGAAGGCTCCCGTGCCAAGGAGAATTCGACGCCCTTTATATCTCACTCTTATCTTTAACTATTTCAGTCCGATGACATTTATTCTTGCTACATCCAGACGGTTTTTTCCAATTCACTATCCAACCCCCCAGTTCAAAAAAATCCACCAGACTTTTGAAAATCGTCTGAAATAGGAAGAATAAACGAAAATACACGAAATGCGTCATCGAACTGAAAGGGTTAACCGTAGCTGGCCATCTGCATGCCGTTCTTCTGTTGCTGCACCCCATCTGTTCTTCACTAGTGGTTGTTATTGTTATTGTTCTCTGTTGTGATTATCGACGGCACTGTTCTGAGGTAGGATTATTATTTTTATTATTATATTTATATTTGCACTCTCCTTCTACCCCCTCCCCCATCAGCCATTTCTCCCTCCCCCATATCTACAGTGTTCTTTCTCCCCATGACTACTCTACCCATATCTACAGTGTTTATTCTTTCTCCCCATGACCATTCTCCCCATATCTACGGTGTTTATTCTCTCTCCCCATAACTTTCCTCCCCATATCATCAATGTTTATACACCCCATGTCCAAACCTTCAAGCCTTCTCTCCCATGTCACCAATTTTTATTCTCACTCCCCATGTCCATTCTCCCCTTATCACCAATGTTTATTCTCTCTCCCCATATCACCAATGTTTATTCTCTCTCCCCATGTCCATTCTCCCCATATCATCAATGCTTATTCTCCCTCCCCTTATCATCAGTGTTTATTCTCTCTCCCCATATCATCAATGTTCATCTCTCTTCCCATGTCCATTCTCCCCATATCACCAACGTTTATGCACCCATGTCCACACGAGCTTCCATGTCATTATTCCCATTTCACCCCCACATTTCTTTAATTTTACCATATCCAGGAATATTACATTTCATATTCATACAAAAATTTCTCCCTCACTCCATTTCCTCCCCATATCCACCCATGTTTCCTCCCCATTTCCCTATCTCCCCAAACCCATACCAGAAGCCTCCCCACTCCCCATCCACTCCCCATATCAGTAAAAGTGTCTCCTCCCATTTCTAGTACTCTACCCATATTCTCCCATATATTTCAACATATCCCATATCCACACACATTTCCTCCCCATATCCTCTTACCCATACATACTATTCCCCATATAAACTCCCCCATACCCTAATTTCCCATGTCCACGCATATTTCCTCCCCATTTTCTCACCCCATGAATATTCCTCCCCATACCCACACGCCATTCCCCATTTCCTCACCATTTCCCTACACCCCATGAATATACCTCCCCATATCCACACGCCTTCCCCATTTCCTCCCCATGCCTACACATTTTCCTCCCCATTCCTTCTGTACCTCACAAATTATCCTCCCCATATCCATGCCAATTTCCTCCCCATTTCCTATTTACAATACCATATCCCATTTTCTCCCACTTCATATCCACACGTATTTGTTCTCTCTCTCTCTCTCTCTCTCTCTCTCTCTCTCTCTCTCTCTCTCTCTCTCTGACGTACGTTCACCTCCCACGCACCACCCACACGCACATGCTTTAAACATCTGTCGAAGTGTGTGTGTGTGTGTGTGTGTGTGTGTGTGTGTAAACTTCATGTAGCGTGTGCCTGTGTGTTTTTGTATACTGTGCCTGAGTATGTGTGTGTAAGCGTGTGTGTGTGTGCGTGTGCGTGAGGAAACCATTGATCCGAGAGTCAGGTGTTGCCTCCAAGGATGAGGGGGAGGGGGAAGGAGGGACGATGAGAGGGATGAAGACAGGGAGGGGAGGAGAACAGCAGAGATGGGGGGAGGAGGGGAGAAGAGGAGCGGAGATGAGGAATGAGGGAGGGAGGGAGGGAGATGACAGAAAATGGAAGATAAGAAGAGGAGGAGGAGGAAATGATAGGGAAAAAAGGAGGGGAAGAGAGAGGAGAGGAAGAAGGGAGGGGAAATGAGAGAAGAGGAAGGGAGGAGGGGGGAGGGGGAGGAGATGAGAGTAAGGAAGGAAGGGGGGGAGGGAAGAGAAAATATGATAAAGAGGGAGAAAGAGGGGAAGGGGAGGGGGAAGTGGAGGTGAGAGAAGAGGAAGGGAGGAGGGAGAGAAAGGGAGGAAAGGGAAGGAAAGACGGCATAAGGGAGAAGAGGAGGGAAAAGGAAGGTAAGAGAGAGGTACATTAAAGAGAAAAACAAGGAGGGAGGAAGAGAGGGAAGGAGAAGAAGAGAAAGAAGAGGAGGGAGGGTGGGGAGGGGGGAGGGAAGATGGGAAAGGACGTTGACAGGACAATGGAGACAAGAGGAGGAGGAGGAGGAGGAGAGAAGAGGAAGCAAAGAAGGAGGGATAAGAAGGAGACACAGAGAGGAGAGGAAAGTATGACGAAGAAAAATAAAATGGAGAAGAGGAGGACAGATGGGAGGTGTGAAGAAAGAGGAGAGAAAGAGGGGAAGAGGAGGGAGAGAGGGAAAAAAGGGGAGACAGGAGAGAGACAAAGGGTTAGAGGAAAGAGAGAGAAAGAAGTGAAGGAACTTGTAGAGAGAGGAGGATGCAAGGAGAGGGAAGAGGAGGGTATGGAAGGGATGAAACACACACACACACACACACACACACACACACACACACACACACACACACGTCTGAAATCACCCTAAATCCCTTCAAAATCCATCAAAATCATCCCAAATCCCTTCAAAATCCATCAAAATCATCCCAAATCCCTTCAATATCCATCAAAATCACCCCAAATCCCTTCAAAATTCACTACGATCACATATTCGCTTCACAATCACCCAGACTTCTTCAAACTTCACGGAAATCACCCCAAACCTCTTCTGAAGTCACCCAAATCACAGAAATTCGCCAAAATAACTCCAGAATCACAAAATCTCCCCCTCACATCACCCCAATCCTTTAGAAAAATCACCAAAATCACCCGTCATCTCCCATACACACCTAAAATCACAGGAAATCCAAAATCGCCGCAAAATCCCCCAAATTTCCCCGTATATCCCTTAAATCTCCCCCCAAAATTTGCCCCCAAACTTCGCCCATGCCCCCGTCTAAAGCGCGCATTCCCCCCGCAGCCATGGCAGATGCGGAGGAGGCGGAGTCGACGCCGGCGGGAGAGGACATCCAGAAGGAGCTGATGGAGACGGCGGAGAGCGTGGCCGAGAGTATGGGCATGCCTGTACAGGGTCTCATAGCCATCCTTGTCGGTGAGTAACAAGAATTTATTTTATCTGGTAATATCTGAGTTTAAGCGAGCTAACACCCTCCATAAATAATAATAATAATAATAATAATAATAATAATAACAATAATAATAACAACAATAAATAAATAAATAAATAAATTGTTCTTCCAGTGACCTTCCTATATGCAGTACCAATTTTCATAACCAAAACGACCTAAAGTAATGTGACAACCATAATGCATCCAATGTATAGAAAAGAACGCAATGCCATCTAAACATGACTGAACTGAAATAAACAAATATATATGACAAAGTGCTTCATACGCCACAGGACACCTACAGTACACGTATTTAAGAGAGTGTTTGCTGGAACCCGTAACAGGATTTGATGAAAGTGAGAAAAGATGGTGCCCTTAAACTCAGATTGTACCTAAGTTCTGGTCATTTATTTTATCCTCTATATGATGTTGTGCAGTATTAGCCTCTTCAGTATTAGGTGCACGTTAGCTGCATAAAATTCACTGGGAGCAGCCACGGTAAGAACTGATAGATGTCGACATGCAGAAAGGGCAAAATGAAAAAGTTAAATATAGGCTACTCTTGTAAACTGAAGGCACGTCACAATAGCTGTTTCCCCCGAGCCAGAGTTATTTTGATGACAATGAATTATATTTAAATGATGGAGAAACTGCAATGAATATGTCATGCTGAATAGTGAATCTGAACGTATGCTGTCATATTAATACTAAATATTTTTCAAAGGAGAGGATGAGTTTTATCTCGTGAAATATGCTGATGTGCTAAAATCTGTCAAGGAACATATTTTAATGTACTTAGGACAACCAGTTCTAACAATTTCACTTCATGCATCGAAATCAAGCGAAAAATTGGGATGTGTTAGAAGGCATTCGGTGGACATTAATATTATGAAAAGTAATGCGCCTGTCTGAAAAAAAAAAAAAAAGTTTTATAAATAGGGTGATTTTCACGTTCTGATTCATTGATAAAAACCTAAGTCTAAAAAAGTCATCAAAGCACAGACTTGGATGTATTTTGAGAGAAATGTAAAAGGAAAATGTTACGTATCACATGAAGGAAAAAAAGAAAATTGAGTAGTAAACATAAACACAGGCACGTCATATTTCGCCTGAAAAAGAGGTGGAAAACTAAGGTAACAAAGGCTCCACAGATCAGACTCGGAGGACGAGATGGGAAGGACAGATACAGTAACAGTATGGCTATATGGAGATGGAGTGAGAAGAAGAGGCAGATCCAGAACAAGCTACATAACTAGGGCAGCAGAGTGGCAACCAAAAAGTGGAGTGACAGGGAGAATTAGGGCGGGAGGGGGTAGAGCAACTTCCAGTAAGTAAAAAGGGATGAATCTGGGAGAGGCAATTTTTATTCATGGACTGATGACGATGATATAATAATGATAACAGCAATAATGATAATAATGATGATGCTAATGATTACGATGATGATGATGATTAGATTTTAGGTTGACCGGTACCAGTGTAGAGATATTTCTGTTTACACATGTTCATAGTTTTATGTCTTACCTCATCCCCTCCCCCCTACACTCACATACACTCAAACACCTATACCCACACTCAAACCCCCCCACGCACTTACCCCCTTCCACCCACCCAACCAATCACACTCTACCACTCACATTCATACACACACTCAAACCCCCCCTCCCCCACACGCACACTCACACACCCACACGCTAATCTGCTCACCTGTGCTGCTGATAAACGTACACATATGCAACTCGTCTACCTGGATTCATTACAGTATGATCTAGTTTCATTTGTACATTGCACTGTTGTTTGATAGTCTTGAATGTTGCATAAATTCGTGCAGCTTCTGGGAGACTGAGATTCTGTAGTGTTTTCTTTCATCTTATCTACATATCTATCGATCGATCTGTCTGTCTATCTGTCTAGCCCATATATCTATCTGTCTGTGTCAATCTACCTACCCACCTACAAACCTACCTACCTACCTGCCTATGTATCAATCTATGTTGTATGTATATGTACTGAATGTATGTATGTATGTATGAAATTCCTTACATGCACATACACATTAACCCCTTCGCACCGAGGAGGTAATTCCAATTTTTGCCACTACTAGACCAGTTTAGTTAGCTTAGAATAACACAAAGAAGGGCTTAGAATAAAACATAGAAGGGCTTAGAATAAAACACAGGGCTTAGAATAAAACATAAAGCATAGATAAAACACAGAAGGGCTTAGAATAAAACTTAATTGTAGTGAAAGGGTTAAGAAACTCAAAACACACACACACACACACACACACACACACACACACACACACACCTACAACTGCTGAAAATCAAACACATATACAACGAACTAAGCACACACACACACACACACACACACACACACACACACACAATCATTCCAATACAGCACGTAAGACCAATAAAAAAAACAAACTTATCGACGAAAAACCAAAGGAAAAACAACGATATGAAAAGAAAAGACCAAATTCACAGTCTGGAAGCGAACGATCATTTTTGGGAACCGGGGTATTTTTAAGACACGTTTCAGTGAGTTTCATTTCGTTCGATGTAGTTTCATTACCTTTTTCTTTATTACTCTTTACTTGTCATTTCTTGAACGTTTTATCTAGCTCTGATTTCTTTTTGTTTCGCTTTTCCAATTGGCGTTTCATGCTTTAATTGAGGCGGTGGTGGTGTTTCAAAATGTTTCAGTCAGCGAAGTAAGATGTTCATTTTCAGTTTCGCTTTCATAATGGGAGTTCAAGAGTTATGGCAACATTATAGAGGTGAATGATGCGTGTCAAAATGTTTCGTGCTCTACACTACGCATGTTTCTTTTTGCTTCGCGTTTACCATGGGAGTTTTAGAGTGACTGGGTAACTATTATCATCCTCGTCACCATCCCCATCACCATCATCACTACTATTACCACCACCATCACTATCATCATCACAACCATCATCATCATCACCAATATTACTACCATCATCATCAGCATCATCACAACCACCACCACCACCATCACCATCATTATCATCACCACCACCACCAACATTACTACCATCATCATCAGCATTACCACTACCAACACCACCACCACCACCACGAACATTACTACCATCATCATCAACATCATCATCACTACCACCATCTCCACCACCACCACCATCACCATCATTATCATCATCACCAACGCCGTGCTCTTTCCTAGAACTTTTCTGAACAGGATAATGTTGGAACTGAACCGCCTCCAGGGTACTCTTTCCTCCCTCCCTCCCTCTCTCTCTCTCTCTCTCTCTCTCTCTCTCTCTCTTTTACACCACTTTTCACCCTCTCACACCAGCAAAATACCAGCATACGTGAACCACTGGGGGTATTATAAGCTTGCTTCAAAAGGTTTCACTGTTGTAATATTAGCACTGGTGTTCAGAAAGGCTCACTACAGGGTCGTACCATTAACAAATTCTGTTCTGGGACATTATTATTATTATTATTATTATTATTATTATTGTTGTTGTTGTTGTTGTTATCCTCATCTTTCTTCTTCATTTCCTTCTTTTTCTTCTTCTTACCGGTATTATTATTATTATTATTATTATTGTTACTCCTCACCCAGCCCTAACGTGGGAAAGGAGCTTCGGATGATGATGATGATGATGATGATGATGATGATTACTTTCATTCATATTACCATCATAGTATTATCTATTCGCTATTTTATTATCAAAAGAAAGATTATCGACACACATTTTGACTGAACTTCTTTATTACGTTTATTGCCATATATTTACACTTAAAATATTCCAAACCCTTCAACCTCTACCCTAAATCCTATAATCCCCCCCTATTTTTTCCCCTCCCTGTACCCCGCCATGTTGGATTAACCCTGGATTATCTGGAGATTTTTTTTGAAGCGCTGCGGCGAGGATTAAACCCTTTCAGTACGAGGAGGGGATTGAATAAAAAAAATAATGTGGTTAATGAAGAGTGTTCCAAATTCCTTTACAATGGAGGATGTTCCCGTGAGTTTAATAAAGGAATCAGTTGGTATCAGTAAATAAAATAATGCCAGGCTCCCCGCTCCTTCTCCTCCTCCCTCTCCCTCCTCCTCCCTGTTTCTTCTTCTTCCTCCTCCTCTTCCTTCTCCCCACCATCCTCTCTTCCTACGCCCTCCTCTTTCCCCAGCTCCCCCTCTCCTTTGACTTTCCTTCCTCCTCTCTATCCTCAACCTTCACCCGTCCACCCCTCCCCTCTCCCTTTCCTTCTTCCTCTCTCCTCTCTCCTCCTCCTTTCCCTTCACTCGTTCACCCCTCCCTTTACCCTCTCCCCTTCCTCCTTCCCCTCTCCTCCTTCCTTCCTCTCACCCTTTCACCCCTCCCTTATCCTCTCCCCCCCCTCTCCCTTTCCTCCTACCCCTCTCCTCTCCCCTCCTCCTTTCCCTTCACCCGTTCACCCCTCCCTTACCCTCTCCCCCCTCCCTTTCCTCCTTCCCCTCTCCTCTCCCCCTCATTCCTCCCTCCCCCTCTCTCCGGGTCCTAGTTAACATATATGAGACAACTTGTGCCATTCTGGATCCAGTGCCATCTACCGAGCCACACACACACACACACACACACACACACACACACACACACACACACACACACACACACACAAACTAAGACCTTGGGATGACTATGGCTGAGTTTCTTCCCTTCCCTAAGATTTTTTTTTTAGATATTCAGAGTAAAATGAAAAAATCTTACGTTAAAAAGAAGATAGTTTATTTTTTCATATGATGGTCTTAAGGTAAATAAAATTGTCGTTAGTAAGATAGAATTTAAGAGGGTAATGGAGATATGTGGAGTCATCTTCGTAATTAAGGCGTATAGCGGTAAATAATAATAATAATAATAATAATAATAATAATAATAATAATACAGAAAACGGTATTACGCATCAGGGGTAATTCGAAACAATGTTTTTTTTTCACTATTATGTTATTTTCTATTAATCTGGAAAAAATCATAGAGGTAATAAAAATAAATTACTAAATATATCCTGGTACTGGATGTTTTAATGGGACAAACGAAAAGTCTAGATTAAAATAAAATCGTCTGTCAGTAGTGAGAATAAAAAGTTAACGTGAGATAAGAGAGGTGTAATTTAAGATGAATAAAATCGTCTGGAGTAGTAAAAATGAAAAAAGACGTCATCAGGCTGAAGTGGCTAGATAAAGATGGAGCTTCACTATACCGGACATCGTTATATCGGGGTCTCCCTCTCTCTCTCTCTCTCTCTCTCTCTCTCTCTCTCTCTCTCCTGAAGTCCATCCTCTTCCTTCTCGGGGATAACGGAGGAAGTTGAGGGACGTTTGTCAACTGGGCAGCGGATCCGTCTGGCTTGATCGGTGCCACCACGTGAAGGCGTCCCTCTAGGGCACCACACAGTAAGAATGAATTACAGAGGACGTCATAGTACTGAAGTGGCTGGAGCAAAATGGAGCCTCGCTATATCGGACATCGTTATATCGGATTTTGCTTTTATCAGACATCGTAAACACACCAGACTCCGCCCCCATCCTCAGCCAGACCTTTCTGTTAGGTGATTTTTTTTACAGGTGAATAAAATCGTCTGGCGTTGGCTATACTAGGTTAAAAACTCTGTAATTCTTAGCCGAATGTGGTATGAGAATAGCTTTTAATCCCTTCAGTTCGAGGACCAAGTTTTCTATTATTCTTGCTACGATTTTATTCAGTTCAGAGGAGACAACCGTCAAAAATGGTAAAAATAAATGAATAAATAAATGAAAATCGTTTGGAGGGCTTGAAGAAATTAAATAGGTCATTGAACGGATGGGTTGGATGGCTTTCTCTTCTAAATAAATTCGTTAGATGAAAATAAATGTACGACAGAAAATTCTTAATGATGACCCAAAACAGAAAATAAAATGATCTTCAGTCACATTTACTGCCGTGTGCTTCGCTTACTGGGAGAGAGAGAAAGAGAGAGAGAGAGAGAGAGAGAGAGAGAGAGAGAGAGAGACAGAAAAATGACGTGACCAGTAGAGATCTCTAAATATTACGTCATGAGAGAGAAAGAGAGAGAGAGAGAGAGAGAGAGAGAGAGAGAATGACGTGACCAGTAGATCTTTAAATATTACGTCAAAAGAGAGAATGACGTGACCAATAGAGATCTCTTTAAATATTACATCGAGAGAGAGAGAGAGAGAGAGAGAGAGAGAGAGAGAGAGAGAGAGAGAGAGAGAGAGAAAACGTCTGACACTGGCTGGAATTCAATACTAGGCTCGTGTTTCCCAGCCACCACACATTCTTCTCACTCCTCTCTCTCTCTCTCTCTCTCTCTCTCTCTCTCTCTCTCTTTAATAAGTAAATCGTCTGAAGTGAGCAAGAATTAGCTAGAACAAAAATCACATTACTGAAGAGGTTAATTAAAAAAAAAAAAAAAACGCGGGAAACAAACGACGCTCCTAACACCTGGGGGGGAAAAATCCAGGATGCAAAGTCAGGTCTAGGATCAATGCACCTCGCCTCCCACACACCGTCGCAGCTAATTGAAAAAAGGATGAAGGATAATGGAAAGGGCTAAATATAATGAAGCGGGACGAACTGGAGCACAACACAGTGAAACGGGGCCTTGCTGCGATGAAACTGGCGAGGACTTAATGGAGCGGGACGGGTGTGGTGAAACAGGTCCACAACTTCATAAAACAGGGCAAGAACATGATGAAACGGGGGCTGAGCATGACGAAACAGGGACATGAACCTAAAGAAACGGGACCACAGTATAATGAAACAGGGTCAAAACATAGCGAAATGAGACCAGATCATAATGAAACGGAAAACGAAACGAAACGAACGGAACAAAAAGATTAAGCACTGGATCACGAAACGGGTCGGAACACGATGAAACAGGGCGGGAACGCACTGAATCGGGCCACGAAACAGGTCGGAACGTAATGAAACGGGTCCACAACATAATGAAACGGACCAGGGTGTGTTGCGGTCCCAGTCGGCGCGCCCTGCTATTGGTCCATATTGATCACGCGGCGCTGTTGCCACCTCTGCCTCTGTTTACGGGAGGGCTCGCTAGACTTGGCTGCCGTTGCCTCAAAATCCCCTTTCCCTCGCTTCCCCCATTATCTCAGGGGTCGGGTAGTGGTGAATTATTAAAGAATCAATCTTGTGGGATGGTGGGGTGATTAGGCGAAGTGGATTAAAGGGAGCGTGGTAGTCGGGGGCTTGGAGACGTGGCAGAGCATGGCCATGTTGTATCTCTATATATGCATATTGGCTTAAAGCTTTATTTCACGAGCCGGCAGCGGAGAAATATCACGCGCCGGCAATTATACGGGACAGCACTAGATTAGGTGAATGGATTAGAGGGACGTGTATGGGGTTATAGAGGGCAAAATAACCGTAGATAAAGAGATCTGGCACCGCGGCAACCATAAGCTTTACTCAAGGTGCAGTTGCAGACGTCAACAATTATCTCCGGGTTGAGTAACAGTGCAAATTATAGCCAGAACCAATCACATGGGGTTGCAGAGGATAATGGTGATGGATTATGGGGAATTTGGACGGTTATCAGAGGCAAATTTGTCAACGTATTCCTATTTACAGGGATTCAAGTTGATAGATTCGAGGTTCGTGCAAGCGGAGAATAAACGAATCAATCCCTCTGGGGATGATGGAGATTTTATAGGACTGGAATCGATACTGTATGGGATTGGATTCTGTTTTCTAGGAAGTCTGTTATTAGATAGGTAAACTGTAAAAGATGAAAACACGGCAGCAATACAAAACTTCGCATTTTATGATTTAGTTTTTAATCCTTTCAGTACGAGGACTTCATTTATACTTTATTAATGCCATTTTCAGATACTTTATTAAGGAGATAGTTTTTTGAGGAGTTAAAATACACTAATCTAATATACTGTAAGTGTGTGTGTGTGTGTGTGTGTGTGTGTGTGTGTGTGTGTGTGTGTGTGTGTGTGTGTGTGTGTGTGTGTGTGTGTGTGTGTGTGTGTGTGTGTGTGTGTGTGTGTGTGTGTGTGTGTGTGTGTGTGTGTGTGTGTGTGTGTGTGTGTGTGTGTGTGTGTAATGCAGCTAAAACTGACAAAAGGATTTCGATGAAACTTGGCAGGATGGTTGCAATTGGGTCACAGATAGGCCCGTTTCAATTTCATGTCGTTTGAAATTTCCCAAGGGGGTGTTTTGACCCCAAATTGTTCCTACTGCTTGCAGGAACAATGTACCAGGCCGCCAAGCACTTGTTCCTGCGTCGACCCATAAATTGTTGGTTTCGAGCAATGCGAAGCCTGGTCCAGAAACGGTTCTTATCTGAGCAAGTGGAGCGCGGCCCGATAGGCCCGTGAAGCGTTTGTCATTAATGTAATTCCTTCAAGACATCGCCTCAAGGTTATTTACAGCAGTTTGATGACATGAATAACTACGACTCACTGTAATGATCGTACTGCAGCGTAATACAAAGACACTAGGTACTTTAGGAATAGTGATGATGTAAATATCTAGAGACAAAAGTAAACAAATCCTTATATTTTAATAATAACCATGCCTAAAAAAATCGCCTGGTAGCAACATGTGAGAATAAAATACAGTATATGTCACAGTAAATGTAAATAGTAATATCCAGAGAATAATAAAGAGAATATTTGGTTGATAAAAATAGCTCCGCCTGAAGGATGGTTTGTTTACAGTGGGTTATGCAATGGCGTCCCTTGTTAACTCCGGGTCCTGCTGTTGACGACCATTAAGGGACCAATTGTGGGTGTTGTTATATGGCTCTCAGGGTGTTGGGGAGGGTGTAGGGGAGGGTGGAAGAGTGTAGGAGGGTGAAAGTGTACTAAGTGGTGCTAAATGCCAGCTAGGGTGTAGGAGAAAAAGCAGTAGGTTTTTGGGAGGTGTAGGAGGGTGTGGAAGGGTTCAGGGGAGGGTGTGAGTGGTGCATGGGTGGGGGTGGGCATGTAAGGGCGTAGGGAATATGTAGGGGCATAGGTGGGTGTCGGGGAGGGTGCAGGAAGAAGTAGGAGAGCTGTTAGGGTGTAGGAAGATACAGAAAGAGTGTAAGAGGGTGTAGGAAGGTGTATGTGAATGTAAAAAATATACATAAAAAGGGTAGATGGTTGTAAAAGGGTGTAGGAAGACACAGAGCGAGTGTCAGAGGGTGTAGAAGGGTATATGGGGGTGTAGGAGGGTGTATGGGGGTGTAGGAGGGAGTATGGGGGTGTATGGGGTGTAGGAGGGTGTAGATAATGAAGGAAGGGGAGGAACAAGTTGCCTGGATATGGCTAGTGTTGGATCTTGTTAGTGCTCTCTCTCTCTCTCTCTCTCTCTCTCTCTCTCTCTCTCTTGCAGCTTATTTACTTATTTATTTTTCGAAAACATGATTAAAAAAATGACAATGACGACGATAATGACACAAGTAAACTGATGACAATGATAATGATAATAACAATAACGATAACGATGATAATAACAACGATAATAATAATAATAATAATAATAATAATAATAATAATAATAATAATAATAATAATAATAATGCAAATCCAGCAGTCACTCCAAGATTTTCGTGCCTGTGACCTCACCAGCAACCCCTTCAACTCGATGACGCCTTTTCCACCTAATTCCTACTATTTTCAAACGATTTCCTTAAGCAGAAGAGAGACGGAGAGACTTTGGAGGAGTTTAAAGGAGACTTGAACTGGAGAGAGAGATTAATGGAGAGAGACTTGACCTGGTGAGAGAGATTAGTGGAGAAAGACTTGAACTGGTGGGAGACTGGTGGAGAGAGAGAGAGACTTGAACTGGTGAGAGTTTAATAGAGAGAGACTTGAACAGGTGAGAGAGATTAATGGAGAGAGAGATTAATGGAGAGAGACTTGAACCGGTGAGAGAGATTATTGGAGAGAGACTTGAACTGGTGAGAGAGATTATTGGAGACAGACTTGAACTGGTGAGAGAGATTATTGGCGAGAGACTTGAACTGGTGAGAGAGATTATTGGCGAGAGACTTGAACTGGTGAGAGAGATTATTGGCGAGAGACTTGAACTGGTGAGAGAGATTAATGGTGAGAGACTTGAACTGGTGAGAGAGATTATTGGCGAGAGACTTGAACTGGTGAGAGAGATTATTGGCGAGAGACTTGAACTGGTGAGAGAGATTATTGGAGAGAGACTTGAACTGGTGAGATTATTTTCTTTTAGTCTTTTTTCTTTCTTCTACCTTTTCTTGATTTTATTTTTCACTTCACGGAGGGAGTTTTCGAAATGAAGCGGTAGGATGCAGCCTTCGTCTCCTCCGTCAGTATAAAGAGGCTCCTACGCAGAATATAAAAGTCTGAAGAAGGCACGCATGACCTAAAGACATCATCGGGCTGAATGGGTTAGGTACAGTTGGCTACACATCAACGTGGGACAGAATCAGTGTATGTACGAAATCTAGCTTTTGGCACACTTCACATCCTTGATATAATCACGTGTTTGTAGGCGGCACTGGCTTGAATGGAAGGATGTGGTAAATATTAGCTTAAAATGGCCAAGTAGCTGTAATGAATAAATGTCCGAAACTGCAGCCAGACATCCACTAAACGCACTATCCCAGGTTTACGTGTGGCCGACTGTACGGGGGCGAAGTGATAGAAAAATAGAAATGGATGTGCAAAGGAAAGGGAGAGACGACTGGCACAGGGAAGAAAAGTGGCTGGTGCTATGAAGGCCTTGATCCGGAAAAAGAGTGATTTGTTTATATCTATGTTCGACGATTGTGTGTAAAGGCTCAGTAATAATTTCAGTATATTCTTGATAATATTACCTAGCCTTGTATTTCTGATCTGTTATTTTGTACCATTAATATCACTGTAAATTGATTTATCCCGTACACATGGATGAGGTGGAGAAATTTGGACTGTAGATCCGCAATTCTTGGGACGCGAATCAGAAAGAGAGAGAGAGAGAGAGAGAGAGAGAGAGAGAGAGAGAGAGAGAGAATTTCTTCACAGCATTTTCCCTCCCGTGGTGTGGGGGTAAAAAGGACGTGTGCAGAAAGACCCTAACGCAGTGAATTTGTTAGAGGATTCGCATTTAACGTCACGAAGGGAATACGTGGGTGCTAGTCTTCTCTTCTCCTCTGTTAAAAATAATAAAAAATAAAAGAATTACTGTTTTCTGTACAAACAATTCTTAAGTAAGCTGATGCACTGAAAAAGTCTGAATTAGTCTTGGGAACATTCTCATACAGTTTCGTTTTCTTGTTATTTTTCTTTTTCGGTCTTCTCGCTGTCACCACCAGCCCTGCCCGGATCGATATGGCCTGTGTGTGTGTGTGTGTGTGTGTGTGTGTGTGTGTGTGTGTGTGTGTGTGTGTGTGTGTGTACCCCTCCCGTCACGAGGACAAAACACACACACACACACACACACACACACACACACACACAGTCTTTTATAGCGAGACTTGGCTGTCCATCCCAAGACCCATTCACTCTGTCTCACTCCTTCTCCATTCTTCTTCTTCTCCTCCTCTTTCTTCTTTCTTTTTCTTGTCTTCTTTTTCTCTCCTTCCTTCTTCTCCTCCACCACCTCCTCCTCCTCTTCTTCTTCTTTTTCTTCTTCCTCTTCTTCTTTTCTCTTTTCTTCTTTTTCTCCTTCCTTCTCCTCCTCCTCTTCTTCTTCTTCTTCTTCTTCTTCCTCCTCCTCCTCCTCCTCCTCCTCCTCCTCCACCTCCTCCTCCTCCTCCTCCTCCACCTCCTCCTCCTCCTCCTTCCTCCACTGTCTCCATTTTCTTCCACTTCTCTCTCCTGTCCTCTTTATTCTCCACGTCCTCTTATTTCCACGTATTTTCCTGCAATGTGTCCACTTATTTCCACGTATTTTCCTGCAATGTGTCCACTTATTTCCACTTATTTTCCTGCAATGTGTCCACTTATTTCCACGTATTTTCCTGCAATGTGTCCACTTATTTTCCTGCAATGTGTCCTCTTATTTCCACGTATTTTCCTGCAATGTGTCCTCTTATTTACACTAAATTTTTCTGCAATGTGTCCCCTTATTTCCACTTATTTTCCTGCAATGTGTCCCCTTATTTCCACTTATTTTCCTGCAATGTGTCCCCTTATTTCCACTTTTTTCCTGCAATGTGTCCCCTTATTTCCAGTTACTCTTGCTACTCCTCCATTTTTCACTTTTCATTTATCCTTCGTCCTTCATTAATCTAATTCCTTCAACTTTCCACACAACTTTCCTTCACTTTCCTCCTTGAGATATTAACCCCTCTCATGGTAGGAACAACTCTATCTAAATTCCAACTGACGATTTTATTCAGCTGAGTCATAGGAGCCTCAGAGCGCTATAATCTATCTATTTTTGCATATCTATCTATTTTTTGTATACGTATTTTTTGTATAAGTATCTATTTTGTATACGTATCTATTTTTGTATAAGTCTCCTGTATAAGTATGTAAGTATATATGTATGTCTGTACGTAAAATCGCGCAATGCACATTAGACATTACGTATTTCCACCATACTCTGTCATACCCCACACCACTAACCTCTAACCACCCACTAACAGCCCATCTAAGCTCACTAACTTCTAATCTGTAAACCCTTAGGCGCGGGCACGGTACTGTATTCACCGGCGCTTCTCACTAACTCCTCTAACCTCACTACTCCCACCAAGCAGCCCTCACAAACCTCTAACCCCACTAACCCTTCCTCACTAACCTCTAACGTCTAACCTGCAGACATGGGCATAGTGATCCTGGCCACTATGCAGCCCTCACAAACCTCTAACCCCACTAACCCGTCCTCACTAACCTCTAACCCCACTAACCCGTCCTCACTAACCTCTAACCCCACTAACCCGCCCTCAATACCCTCTAACCCCACCAAGCAGCCCTCACAAACCTCTAACCCCACTAACCCGTCCTCACTAACCTCTAACCTCTAACCTGCAGGCGTGGGCATAGTGATCCTGGCCATCTGCTTCTGCTGTATCCGACGATGCTTCAAGAAACGCCGCACCAAGAAGGGCAAAGATGGCAAGGGCGCCGATATGAAGTCTGTCCAGCTCCTTGGCTCAGCTTACAAGGAGAAGGTGGGGCAACAGGAAGCTTAACTGGGGTGTCTTAAGCTTGATTTTGGGGGTTTTAGGGTTTATTTAAGGGGTTTTGGGGTTTACTTTGGGTTTCTTAAGCTGGATTCGGGGGTTTTAGGGTTTATTTAGGGGTTTTAGGGTTTAATTTGGGTGTCTTAAGCTGGATTTGGGGTTTTTAGGGTTTATTTAGGGATTTTGGGTTTACTTTGGGTGTCTTAAGCTGGATTTGGGGGTTTTAGGGTTTGTTTAAAGGTTTTAGGGTTCACTTTGGGTGTCTTAAGCTGGATTTGGGGGTTTTAGGGTTTGTTTAAAGGTTTTAGGGTTTACTTTGGGTGTCTTAAGCTGGATTTGTTTTTTTTAGGGTTTAATTTCGATGTCTTAAGCTTGATTTGGGGGTTTTACGGTTTACTTTGTGTGTCTTAAGCTTGATTTGGGGTTTTAGGGTTTATTTAGGGGGTTTGGGGGTTTATTAAGGGGTTTGGGTTTTATTTAGGGGGTTTGGAAGGGTTTTTGAGGGTTTTAATTAGGGGCCTTGGGGGTTTTATTTAGGGGGTTTGGGGTTTATTTAGGGATTTGATGTTATTTTTCAGATTCATTTAGGGGGTTTAGGGTTTATTTAGGGGTTTCATAGCTTCTTTAGTTTTTATGGTTTAATTAGGGGTTTGGGGTTTATTTAGGGTTTTTATGAATTAATTAGGGGTTTGGGGTTTAGGGTTTTTATGGTTTAATTAGGGGTTTTGGGGTTTTATTTAGGGTTTTCATGGTTTAATTTGGGGTTTGGGGTTTATTTAGGGTTTTATGGTTTAATTAGGGGTTTTGGGGTTTATTTAGGGTTTTTATGATTTATTCAGGCGTTTTAGGTTCATTTACTGGGTTTGGGTTTCTTTGGGGGTTTAAGGTAAAGTTTTGGGGGGTTTAGGTTTATTTAGGGGTTTTCCGGTTTATTTAGGTATTTTAAGATTTAGGGGTTTTAAGGCTTATTTAGGGATTTTAAGGCTTATTTTTGGGGTTTAAGGATTATTTAGTGAGCTCGACTTTAACTGATTTAAGGGTTGTAAGATTTATGCAGTAGGATTTAAGATATTGTATTTATAATTTTGAGTTTGATTTAAAAAGATTAATTAGTTGAGTCGGAATGAGATTTTGTTCCAATACATGTACAGATGAACACACACACACATGTAGGTATAAAAACAGACACACATGTAGATACAGAAACAGATACACATGTAGGTAGAGATACATACAGACAGACACAGAGGCTGGATAGAAAGCAATACTAGGCTGTGTGTGGGAGACGGGAATTAAAGTGTACAGTCGCGTTCATAACTTCTGTACATATAAATAACTGTGGTGGAACTGGACGATGATGATGATGATGATGATGATGATGATGATGATGATGACGATGATGATGATGATGATGATGAGGAGGAGGAGGAGGATTATGATGATGATGATGAATTGTTCTATTTGAGTAGGAGGATACTTTTTTGCAAACATATATTCGCACACACACACACACACACACACACACACACACACACACACACACACACACACACACATGCGCGCACATTCATCCGGACGCTCCTCAAAGCTCCACATAAACAAAAAGGGAGAAAGTTACACACACACACACACACACACACACACACACACACACACACACACACACACACACACACACACACTCAACTGCACGCACACTGACGCCCCTTTCAGCTCCCCAGCCTGAAGCAGAAAGGGAGAAAGACTTACAGCACTACCTCTCTCGCCACCTCAACCCCGCTGGCTCAGTCACAGGCGGGGACGGCGAAGGTAAAGCGGTTTTGAGCTGGGTTTGTGGGTGTGTGGGGTTTGTGGGTGCGTGGGTTTGTGGGTGGGTGTGTGGGGTTCGTGGGTTGTGTTGGTGGTGTGAGTAGATGTGCAAAGTTTGGAGGGTTCAGTGTGTTTGTGGGTTTTCCTGGGTTTTGGTGATGGTGTGGCTTGATGTGTGGGTTTTATTTGTGGGTTTCCTGGGTTTTGGAGGTGGTGTGGCTTGACGCATTGGTTTTAAGTTGCTCTGATAGGTTTTGTGGGTTTGGTCTGTGGATGTGGTTTGTCTGCTGGTTTGTGCTTTCATCTGCTTCTTTGAGGTTTGGTCTTTGTCAAGGGATTTTCATTTTTTCTTTGTGGTTTTGTCTTCTTCAGGGTCTCATTTCCTTGTGGTTTTGTCTTCCTTTTCTTCGAGACTCTTTTATTCTTTGTGGTTTTCTCTTCTTTGGGATTAACTTTGCCGTGGGATTTAATAGTCTTTGGTGTATGGGCGTTTTCTGTGTGTGTGTGTGTGTGTGTGTGTGTGTGTGTGTGTGTGTGTGTGTGTGTGTGTGTGTGTGTGTGTGTGTGTGTGTGTGTGTGTGTGTGTGTGTGTGTGTGTGTGTGTGTGTGTTATATTTTTATGCAAAGATGAGGGAACTAAAATCTAGAATCCTGCTAAACTGAACCCCCCAAAAAAGTTTCCGTGTGCTTCTTTGAGACTTTTCCTCGAAGTTTTCATATGCTTCTTTGTGCACTGGCTTTCTTTGATATCTAATTCTCTCTAGGTAGCTGTGTCCTTTTGGAGGCTAGGTAAAGAGCTGTTCTAGGACTGGTTAGACATGTGCTTTTAGGGAGCGTGTGGGTTTGTCTGGGAGGTGGGTTTGTGTGGTGTTCATGCCGATTTCTGCTTTGATCTTCTTTGCGTCCTTCTTTGTGGTATATTTTTCTTTGAGCTTTGAGATTGAGTTTGTTTTTACCTGGTACAATAATTCACGTATTTATTTTTATTCTGTTTTTGCTTTATTTCAGTCAATAACAAGGGAAACTGCATTGTGTGTTTCTCCCCTCCCGTGCCTGTTTGGGATGTGTGGCTCTATCAAACCAGGCCATCTATAGATCTGATCTCTCTCTCTCTCTCTCTCTCTCTCTCTCTCTCTCTCTTTCTCTGGTTGTTGGGTTAATTTGTTGGTATTTATATCTCGTTTCTCATTTGGCTGTCGGGTCTGTCTGTCTGTCTGTCTGTCTCTCTCTCTCTCTCTCTCTCTCTCTCTCTCTCTCTCTCTCTCTCTCTCTCTCTCTCTCTCTCTCTCTCTCTCTCTCTCTCTCTCTCTCTCTCTCTCTCTCTCTCTCTCTCTCTCTCATCCGAATTTTTTTCTCTGGGACGAACGGAGTCAGGGCTTAAGATGGTTGTAGCTGTCTTTGTTTTTGTTGTTGTCTGCAGCCTCACCATCTACGTAAACAAACAAACAACAAAAGAAATATACATAAAAAGGTAAATTGGGAGCCTGATTATCTTTTTCTGGGGGGCTATTTTTTTAGGTAAGTCAATTTTTCCATAACTTTTTCATATTTCCTGGAGTCTTTTCGGCCTTCATGTCAAAATTTCGCTTCCCCATTCTCTACGCTCGTTTTATTTCCCTTTTATTTATTTATTTATATTCTTTTATTTATTTGGTGCGTCTTATTGCTTTACTTCTTTACTCTTTCGCCCTTCAGCTTTATTTTTTGCCTCTCTTCCTGTTTTTACATTTTTTCTCGTTTTTATTTCTTTATTTTCTATCTTACTTTTTCTCACTTTTACGTCCTCCTCCACCCCTTTCATATTATTTTTTCTTCTGCTCTCTCTCTCTCTCTCTCTCTCTCTCTCTCTCTCTCTCTCTCATTTCACCTCTACCCCCAGGCCGACATGGAAGAACTGACGGAGAATGCAGAGGACATCGCGGAGGAAGGCGAGAGCAAGAAGAGCGAGGAGAAACTGGGCAGACTCAATTACAAGGTACGATAGCCAATCACAGTCCGTGTTACATTGGCTCTAGGCAAACACGTGCTCCTTTGTTTACATCTTCAGCCTGTCACGTGCTTTTTTGTTTACATCTTTAGCCTGTCACATGTTTTTTGTTTACATTTTCAGCCTGTCACGTGCTCTTTGTTTACATTTTTAGCCTGTCACGTGTTTTTTTGTGTGTTTACTTTTTGTTATCATCTTTTTTTTTATACAGTCTTACATAATTTCGTGCCTTCTTTTATTCATTCGTCAAACACGTGCTTTTTTTTTTTTTTTTTTCTTTTTAGTCATTCTCGTGTTCAATTTTTATCTGACTTGAGGCAATGACAGCCAGTCCTACCTCCCACCAGCCAATCATGTGGCTTCTTACAAATGCACTAGACAAACACGTGCTTTTTTGTTTACATCTTTAGCCTATCACATGCTTTTTTGTTTACATCTACAACGGTTATGCATATTTTACTATTCCCGACCAATCATAATACTTTCTTACATCCGATCTAGCCAGTCACGTGGTTTTTTGTTTACATATTTAGCCAGCATGTGCTTTTCTTGTTTACGTTTTTAGCCAGTCGGTGTTTTTTTTTTTTTATTTAAGTACAGAAACTAGTGATTTTTTTTTTTTTTTACCTTTTCATAGCCTATCATGTGTTTTTCTTGCATTTGCTTTAACCAATCGTGTTCCTTCTGTTAACTTATCAAAATGGTCATACGTTTCCTCTTATCTGCGTTAGCCAATCCTGAGCCCTTTCGTATTTATTTCTGCCATTTATATGTTCCTCATTGACTAACCATGAATTTTCTTACATTTATCATTATCTAGCAACTCATATGTACTTTTTTGCAGGCACTTCATCCAGTTTTTAAAATACCTGTTTACGTCATTTTCCACAAGAGATTTTTTAAGCAAGTCAAATCCTCCTTTTTCATTACCCTGAATATAGATATTTTTCATGCATTCAATCTGGCCAGTGATAGTATGAATCACACTTAATCACATTCATCCTTACATGCCTACCAACAGTGTGCTTTCTTAGGTGTAGTATAGGTCTGTAATAAAGAAAAACACATTCATTTATATACGCTTGTACTAAAAACGTTTCAAATACAAGAACGTTTGAGAAGCAACTATGAAAAATAATCAGTAGTTTTTTCATGTGACAATATTTTCCCTTTGAAATACCTAATCAGTATTTACCGATCACGTTCTTTCTACTTCCTCTCCAATTAACTATATATTAAATAAGCAAATAAATAAATGGTGGGTAGAAATCGATGCGTGATGAAACTATAGGAAGCAGATTTATTTATACAGAAGAATCTTTATTATTTGGGACCTGCAGTTTATTTCGTGTGATTAATTCGCCCCTCTCTCTCTCTCTCTCTCTCTCTCTCTCTCTCTCTCTCTCTCTCTCTCTCTCTCTACTATTTTTCCTTTCACTCTGCGCACAAACCTCTTCTTTCTCCTCCACCCTTCCAATTCCCCCCCTCCATCCTCTCTTTAACAACATTGCTCCCTCTCCTCCCATTTTTCTTCCACCCTTCCACTCTCCCTCTTCCCACTCTCCACTTGGCATCTTCTCTCTCTTCCACGACCCTCTTTCGTTCCTTCCTCTTCCTCCTCTTCTCCTGTTTTTCCCTCTTTCCCATTCCACTTCTCTGTTCATAATTCTTTCCCCTCCCATCACCCTCCCTTCCCTCCTGCCTCCTTCCCTTCTTCTCTTCTCTTGTACCTCTCCTTCCCCTTTTATCCCCTGCTTGTCCTCCCTCTCCTTGTCCTCCTCCTCCTTCTTCCTCACATCCTTGTCCTCCATTCTACCATTCTTTATTCCCTTTTCTTTTCTTTCCTTTTCCTCTCCTCTTCCTCCTCACTCTTTCTTTTTAATTTCCCTTCTCCATCGCCTGTCTGTTTCCTCAAATTCCAATCTTTCCACACTTCTCTGTCCTCTTCTTCACTCCCCCTTCGTCCCTTCTCTCTTCATTACATTTTCTCTCCTCTCCCTCCTTTCCTTCTCTCCAACACCATCTCTTCTCTGTCACTCTTCTTCCTTTTTCCTCTACACGTCACACCCGTTTTTCTCTCCTTCTCTTCCTCCTCCTCCTCCTTCCTCCCTCTCTCGTCACACCTATTCTTCTCTCCTCCTTCTCCTCCTCTTTCCCTCCTCCTCAATCTCTCTTTTCTCCTCCTGACAGCTGGAGTACGACTTCAACTCAAACAGCCTGAGTGTGACGGTCATCCAGTGTGAGGAGCTGCCTGCGCTGGACATGGGCGGCACCAGCGACCCATATGTCAAGGTAGGGGGCTTGGGGGGGGGCAGAGGGGCGTGGGGGCGTGGGGTGTATGGATAGGGAGACGAGTAAAGGGCGGATAAAATGGCTTAATGTAGAGAGATGGAGGAGTTTACAGATGGAGCAAGAGATAGTGAAATGTTCTGCGTGATATCCGTAGAATTTCAGTGCTGAGAATTTGTGATACGATTATCCTTTATAAATGAGATAGTAAAATGGTATTGGGTGCTATCTGTTGAGTTTAAAGGGAGATAGTCTGATAAACGGTCATCCGGCGACCCATAAGTGAAGGTGGGGGGCGTGAGAGTATGTGGGGAGTGTAGGGGATTGTGGGGACGTGGGAGCGTGTGGGTATGTGGTGGGAGGATGATAAAGGTGGGCATGGGTGGGTGTAAGGGGGGTTTGAGCTGAGAGTTTCAGAATGAGATGGTGATGCGCTATGGACTGAGAAGAAAAAAATAGTGAAATGTTATGGGCAAAATCGTAAGGTTTTGAGAAAATGAGAAATGGTGAATTATTAAATGATGAATCAGTAGCCCTGAGGCAGAGTGAGATAGTGAATTATTATGGACAAAATCCGTAGAGTTTTGAGAGCGCTAGAGCTAGTGACATAGATACAGGGATATACAGTACAACAGATAGATATAGACAGATTGAGAGAGAGAGAGAGAGAGAGAGAGAGAAATGTTATGAGCAAAATCCGTAGAACTGGGGGGGCAGAAGAAGAGATGTCTTAATGCAAAAACAGTGGCTATGAAAGGAAACTAACCATAGTGAAAGGCTGGTGGGCAAAGTTGCAAAGTGTGTGTGTGTGTGTGTGTGTGTGTGTGTGTGTGTGTGTGTGTGTGTGTGTGTGTGTGTGTGTGTGTGTGTGTGCAGAAGAAGAGGTGGTATAACCTTCATTTTCACCTGACGAAACTGGACCATTCTCACATCTTGAATACACAGAAATTCGACATGCCTTATTCGTGTCTGTTTCGAAGTTTTTCTGGCTAATTGTCTTGACACATTTTTTTTTTTTTTTTTGAGTGAAAATCTCGAACTCAAATTAACCACGGTAAATTATTTAATAGATGGAGGCAAAGTTCATGAAGGCGAGTGTTAATTATGTAGGGGCTGTACTAATGCATGGTGTAATCATGAAGAAAATATTTAGCCAGTAATAATAATAATAATAATAATAATAATAATAATAATAATAATAATAGGTCGATGATGAAGACTGAACCAGCATTACAGAGCAGGTATAACAGGCAGTCTCCCCCCAACAGGTGTATCTGCTGCCGGACAAGAAGAAGAAGTTCGAGACCAAGGTGCATCGCAAGACTCTCAACCCTGTGTTCAACGAGACCTTCACATTCAAGGTTACTGCCCTCGTTTTCCGTCTCTTTCACACCCTCTCTCTCTCTCTTTTTCCCTCCCTCTCTCTCTCTCTCGTCCCCTGCCCGTCCATTTCCTATCCTGCCACTCTTCGCTCTCTCTCTGGAAAAAAAAAAAAATCCTGACATTTTTATTAGGACTGGGCTAAAGCACTAGTTTCTTTACATTTTTTCGTCAAAACTTTTAACTTTTAACACTTTTTAAATGCAAATCACTTTATAACTGAATTTATTTAGATACCTGAACAGTTTTTGCTCTCCCTTTTCATCTTAATTTTTAAAAACTACGAATTTTCACCGATTCCAAAGCGAGAGAGCCGAGAAGCGTGACGCGCCAAATGTGTACTGTAGGTGTTGTCAGCCGCCCTGTCTGTGTGTCTGTCTTCTCCGCTTCACTCGGTGTCTCCTCTTAATGTGGTGAACTCTGTCGCTTACGTACTTATTCATTTTCTTAATTCTAACTTGACTTTGCCGGTGTCAGATGCCGCTTTCTACGCGCTGACTCGGTGACTCTTATGTTGGCTGATGTGTGTTAGTTTAGTTAGCCCTGTAAAGTGGTCGCGTAAGATTTCATTTTCTTTGTTTGCTGCATCAGATGTTATTAAGTTAACCGAGCTAAACAAACAGAATTTTTATACCTAACTGTACCTCAGAAAACATTTTAAATTAACTTGTATTCCCAACAGTCACATAATAAGTGTTCATTAAATTACAGCCCAGAATTCCAATACCTTCTAAACGGTAAACGTAAATTCTCGAGGGTAATCTAAGGGAAAAGTAATACCCTTGACCAGAACAGCAGCAGAAAACGTTCACAAGACGCGCTATGCTGACAGACAAACAGACTCGACGATGTTTTTATGGTCTATCCCTCTTAGGTATTGGATCATGTGTAAAAAGGATGAAAAAGAGTTACTGTGCAAGGTGTTCATTCCCCCTGACACAAATGTATATCTTCTTTCAAGGGGAAGAACTCTATTCACTGTGAATTATTATTGATGTGTATGATCCCTTGGGTCGTATCTCCTTGGGCTTAGAAGGCTCCTTGACACTTCTTCCTGACAGATTTACTCCACTGCATATAGAGAACGTTTATTTACTTATTTATTTATTTATCTATGCGAACCAATTACAACACCTGTGATCGGCCTTAAGATGATAAATATTGAACATATGAGAATCAGGGTGTAATACGCTAAACAAATTCCTGCGTATTACCACCACATTAATATTCTCTGGTATGTTCTTTATGATACTCCAATTTTAAAATGATAGTAATGACACATGAAAGAAATACGTAATAGAAAATATAAATCTGTGAGGAAGGGATGCCTGAGAGCCTTCTAAATCTACAAGTAACCCCTCTGCCCCCACCCCCCCAACATAGTCTTCCGGCCCCCTCTTCCTTTAGTTAACCTTCTCACTGCTGTTCCAGGCAATTCATAAATCTTTACTTATTCATTAAATACAGAAATAATTTAGTTTTAGCTGGATTATAAACTCTTCAGTACGATGACTCCCCAGAATTCACTTTATTCTTGCCATTTTCAGACGATTTTATTCATCTTTGGAGACCTCTCAATGAAGGTCTTTTCTAATCCCTTCATAACGAGGTGTCTTCCCTTTAAAAAAATCGTACGGTTGTGGAGATTAACATATGCAAGACGTCATCGTACTGAAAAACCAAAAAAAAAAAAAAAAAAACTTATTTGGAGTTAAGGATGAATTTCTCTTTTATTAGTTTTATTATTAACGTTCTTCATTCAAATATTTAATTCAGTATAAATATTGTGTACTTCAAACTGTAAGAAGAACAGCAGTGAGGTAATATTTCTCAAAAGTGATTTGTGTTTATATCAATGTCTTTCCCCATAAACATTCATAGGTGTACATGTTTAAGTTCAGCTAAATGTCTCAGTTCAATGGGTAACTAAAAAAAACCTAACCTTCTTGAATGTGTCTAACCATTTCTATAAAAAAAAGATGTGTTTAAATGTTTGGTGCATCGAGACCCACAAACCCTTATATCTCAGAAAACTACAGAGGCCGTATTCTTCACCCCTTCAGCCTGAGGACGTCTTTTAATATTAATTCTTGTCGCCATCTGATGATTTTATACAGCTTTGGGGAGACCTGTGACAGTGAAAGAGTTTATCACATTGTTTCTGGTTCCTTCACTGCGGGTTTTCCTAAAGTTATGTGAAACCGCAAGGGAGTGGCAAGATACTAACACATTAGATAACATTTATAACAGAAACCGCGATCGTATGGCCAAACCCCCTCGTTCTGACAGTCATTTTTGATAACTATGATAAAAGCGCTACAATACCTACCTCGAATAGATAATTTGTACGTTTGAAAAGCAAGTTAATAATGTGTACTAGCAGGTGTAATACAGAAATGACAAAAATTATTCAGAGATGACAAACAAGACAAGGAGAATTCGGTGTGACAATCTAGAAAGGTATATACTGGGATTCTAACTTCATATGAGAAGAGGAGCACCGGACCTAGAAGGGAGATTAGTGGTCCGACCTAGAAGGATGGTGGCTCGAATCAACCCCTCTCCATGCTGGTAAAGTACGAATGGAGGGAGTGGGCTGATTATAAGAGAATTGCAAGTGGAAGCCAAAAGTCCTGAAACTGCAATACCTGTGTGTGTCATATTTTCAACACATCGCCAGTGTTCTTTTTAAATTTCACTCCTATTGAGCAAGCAGGTCAAGGGATACTTAAAGTCACGTCACGGTCGTGTTCTCGAGACTAGAAGAGACTCCTTGTCAAAAATGCTGTGCGCCGCCACTGCATTTTCAAGACAGAGGGTTGAGTCTACACCACGACCTGGGATTTGAATTCTAAGTACTATGGACACGTAGAATGAAAGACGAATGCAGTACTACCAAATTACCAGAATTCCTCCCATCTCATTCTCTTACAAGTTTTACAGCTGCCCAATTATACTTCTTTACATTATTCAGATGTACTATACCTTCTTTCGGGTTTACAAACGTGGTAGAGCGTATCTGGCTTTACCCCTTCGTTGAATACGCTCTTCAGTGTGACGTGCAGGGTAAACACACCTAAAACTCACAACTGAATAAAAAAAAAATGACCGTCAGATATCGGGGCTTGTACATATACTTTTCCCCCTCTCAGTTTGAACCCCTTCATCACGTGCAGTTCCTCCTAAAACCTCCATGAAAATTGTAAACCAGTAAAAAAAAATCGTATTGATAAGGTTAGCGGGGTTTACCTCTACCTCCCTCGTTACGAACAGTCTAAAGATAAACAAAATCACCGCCAATCGAAGGACCAGCATTAACCAAAGACGTCATCGGAGTGAAGGGGTGTGAGACTGCGGCCGCGTGTGCAGTGTGTCCTGAGCACATGCTGGGCCGGGCGAAGACTCTTGTATCTCTATTTGTTCTCTCTCTCTTTCTCACTTTCATGCCAACCACAGGTAACTTGCACCGGAGTGTGGAAAAAGAGGGAGTCTGCATGTCACACCTAGTTACTATTATTGTACTATTACTATTACTATTACTATTACTACTATTGCCTCTTAGATACACTCCCGGTTTACTATTACTACTGTTACTACTATTACAACTACTGCTATTACTACTACTAGCACATGAAGACCAAAGTAGCATGGACAACTAAGATGACAATTTCGTGTTATCGTTGGCTTGGGAGAGTTGCTAGCACCGTCTACTTAGCGATTTAGTCTGCATATTACACTTCATTATTGTTGTATGTTATTTATACCTTCCTTATATCGACATAAATTGCATAAATAGGGTTCTATGGGTTAATAAAGAGGCATAAACAGAAATATACAGGTAAAGAAAAGGTGAATTAGGGAGCTTGGAAGATTTGGCAGAACTTTTTCCTTATGCATTCAGTTGATACAAAAAAATATATATATATAAGAAGATATAAGGGAATCAAATGCCGTAAAATGCGAAAAATAAATAGCTAAAGAAGAAGTGCTAGAGGGTCGTAAGCTGGTGATAATACGATTTATAGGGTCGTATTAACTCTGGTTTAGGACGCTTTCTGTCACCTCCTCCTGACGATTTTTGCCTCTTAAACCCCTCACATTCTCTCGCACGGCACTGATATCGCTGTACAATTGACCAGGTTCATATAAACAGCTTACAGGAGGAGAATATATTAAGGATCCCTAGATATACACTTTTTAGGAAGAAGTGCTGAAAAACTCCTAAAATGACGGGAATCTGGACCTAAAGTCGTCGGATTAGGATTTTCCGCTGCACTTCTTCCTCAGCGACTCATTTTTTCATTACGAGTACATCTTAAAATTTTCTTGGTGTTTTATAGTTTTTTCTCTATCTATCTGTATATCGACTTAGTTTGCATCATCAACATACAAAAGGATACGAGAGTGTACGAGGCAAAATAAATCGCTAAGGAAGTGGTGTTACCGTCTCCCCAGCCAGCGAGAAGACGTCATACTATATTTACATACATTCTGCCACCTCTTTTTTTTTTTTTCTTTTTCTTTTTTCTCGACAACTTACTGTACACGTATTTACTGCAAAGGTATTAGGCATGTTGTGTTGTTCTCGATATGACACTTCCACTGGACTGTTTTGGGAAGGTGTGTGTGTGTGTGTGTGTGTGTGTGTGTAACTAGGACCTTCCCTTTGCAGTCCAGTCCGTACTTATCCAGTAGACCAACAACGTAGACTTAAAAGTATCAGTTGACAAGTAGACTCATTAATTAGACTCGCATACAGGTACAGGTAGACACAGGTAGTTTGACTGGTAGGCTATAAAGTACACTACGTCATTTAAGTAGACAAGTAAGATCACAATGTACTAGCATCATCACGTATCACACTGGCTAGTAATATGAAAAAGTAATTACTTATTTGATATACTAGATTGACAGGCTTCCATGATACGCTAATGGCTGAGTAAATACTAGACATATACAGTACCATCGTATACTATTATGAAGTATCAGTATATTTTTAGTATGACGCAGACTATGATAAAGGTGAACAGGAATGCCTTCCAGAGCTATTAATTTGCTAATGATCTTTCTACACTATGATAACTTCTTCATCCAATACAAAAACCTGATAAACTGTCAGAAGATCACAGCAAAGAACTTCCCATGTGATCTTCCCACGGTATAGCAGTCTTTAACCTGCATCCAGACTAGTGCTTTATAATCTAAGTAAAAAATGTGAAACTATGTTAAAGTTTCAAAATTACTACGCAGAACCTACATCCATCTGCTCTCTGTATAGTGCAAAACTAGTCATAGACGTAATCCTTTTGACCCAGGAATAATTTGCCTTCTTATATTAACAGATTTTGTTCCCTTCACTATAATCTGTTTGCTGATGCCACCTATGTAACAGATTTTTTATAAATAAAGAGGACAATGGAGGTATCCTCAAAATAACATGTAAATGCATTCTGAGCTTGAATTTTGACTTTCTAATCCCCCCCCCCCAATAACATATCAAAACTTTTATCAGACCTTCTTTCAATCTAACAACCTCCTAAGTACAATACTAAAGCATTTTAAGTTCATTTTACTTAGTCATCCAAATAAGATATCGGAGCAACTTAGGGCATTCCTGTTGACTTTTTCAAGTTGAACGGCCAGGAAGTAGAGGTACAAGATGAAAAAGTATGTAGTGTCCACCTGACTTAGTAGACTGGTAGACTGACTGATATGGCATCGAGCTGACTGGTGCTGACAAAAGCCTGGGTGTCAGCAACTTTTAGCATGAGCCTTTTAGTCGAGGAATCCAGCCATGTACAGTCAAAATAAAAAAGTTCCCTGCGGTTGTGGGTTCTGAACTAAAACCCGCTTTAATGTTGCTGGAGTGTTCATCTAATTGTGAGAGATTCTGATTCAACTGATTTTCACCGATATTTACATTTATAACGTGGTCGCTGAGCCAAATAATGTCGAACCATGCCCATACAATTTAGGGCAAGGCACCAATTTGCACGTCAGCTGGAATTACATGACCGAAAAACCTCCACTCGCCTGCGGGAGATTCAAACCCTTTGCGGACAACTCGAATCCTTAAGCGAAACCCCAGGCTGTCACTCCATTTAGTCTCATTTAATTATTTCTCTGTATTTCTGGGTTTGTAGACTAAAGAAGAAAATTCTGACCCATCTGATCAGTGCTGAATAGTTTATCAAAATCTCGATAAATGTTTTGATAGGCTTTGACACAATTTTGAGGCGATTTGGTTGAAGGACTGACCACAGCTGTATAATTAACCTAAGAAGTTCCATATTGGTTGTCTACTAAAATAACTGGTACAGTGTAATGGAACTGGTGATTTTGACTGTACATAGAATTAATGTTAAGTGTTTTGAAAGTTTTTGACACTCGGGCTTGGTAACATTTGACATTGTGCATAAACAACTACGAAGTTTGTTGGCAACACTGATAGGGCTCCAGCAATGAATCTGCATGTGGAATTATTTTTCACAATCGCACGTGCATTTTTAGCGGCATACAATATATATACTTCTCATTTCAAAATTTTTTACAAGAAAATCTTACCTCGCAATCTCATACTTTTACCTAAATATAGAATCCAGCTTTAATACGAACCTCAGAACTAATTTGCTGATGAACGATTACATATATTTTTCTACTGATCACTCATAACAACAAGGCAAAACGTTTTAATTAAATAGCAGTTACATTAAGTATATCTCTGAATTGACGACATTTGCAAAATTTCTATAATAACTGAACAATGAAGATTTTCTAAAGTAAAACAGGAAGTCGTTTTTGTAATAAGTAATTTTAAAGCAACGTTCACAGCCACTCTCATATGATCCCCTCCATGGTGTAAGGTCCCGAGGCTAGGTTAAAACTGTCCACTTAATTAGAAATGATCCATAAAATTTCAGGTATGTAAAAGAAAAATTGATTTTAATCTTTATACAAGCATGTATGAAAATCTAAAACAGTGGAAATAAAGTACAAAGTCCTTTCTATAATAATTCTAAAATCTAAAGTGCTACAAAACGTTAATTTTCCAATATAAGTAAAATATCCACATTATTCTTAAAAATAAAAAGAGGTAAAGTGTCTTTTCAATAATGTAGACAGATCTTTACAGTCTAAATCTTAAAATGCTGTACAATGTATTTTTGCTCTTATAAATACGAATCCAGAATACAAAAAGGAAAAACAGGATTAGGATAGCGTAACTCTTTTGTATAATAAGTACATGTATCCATAAACTTCTAAAACATGAATGGAATTAAAGTGTAAGTATATTTTTTCAGGCTTGGTTATGGAGGCCAGGGGTTGAGAAGGCCTACAGCATGTGTGGACCATCTCTGGCACCTCTTGATTTGGCTATATTCTTGCCTGCATTACTCTCTTCATTTTTATCATCTTGCATTTCCCTGTTTTCATCTGGGGTGGAAGTTCGATTATCCAGGTACAAGACTGTCACACTGTCCAGATATACCGTATACAGTTACCTGATTGGCCAGTTATCTCATCAACCTATCCTCTGATTATATAAAATGCGATTGTTCAAAGCCCTATCCGTACCAACGTTTTCTTTTATATCCAAATTTACGTCATAATTAATTTTGGTTCAGGCACTGCTGCTGAGTGGGTAGTATCTGCTCTTTTTTCCCCTCTCACTGCTTGCTGTTTTTCCAATATAATTCCACACAAAACAGTGTACCTCGAGAAAATTTTAAGAGTGGAAAGTGGTAAGAAAATGAGGCAGTGAACCAAAATATCTCTTATATTAAACTTTCCTGGCAAATGGGCCTCGCCTTTTGTGTTGTTGAGCGGTTGATATACAGTAATTGTGGCCCTCAAAGATCACCCAATCACGACTCAATATTCAGGTTTAAAATATTGATCCTGTTTTGTCACGTTGAAGTAACTAGACTTTGGGACCGGTACTGTACGGATAATCGAGGTTCTACTATGCATTTTCCAACATTAACCTTTTCTGTATGATGACACCTATTTGGTTTTATTTATACCATCCCGAGACGATTATATTCAGCATAGAAAAAAGAATCGTCGTGTACTAACGCCATTTGTAACCCCTTTGCTATATGGGATTATTTCTTCTATGCTTAAAAAAAAAAAAAATGGATGGTAGAAATAAAAAAAAAAAGTTATCATTCAAAAGGGTGGTTCTACTTGCATCTACTTGTATTTATCTACCAGCATTTTCCGACCTTAGCTCCTTGAATCAGATGACCATTTTAAAGTTTATTCTTGCTATTTCCAGACGATTTTTTCAACTCGAGAGAACCCCCTGATGGGAAAGGGATTACTGAAGGCTGTATCTAACCCCTCCAGTTCGAAAATTCCATCCTAAGCTGAATAACATCGTCAGGATATAGCAAAAATATTCAAAAAATGATGTCATGTGGTTTAATGGGTTATTTTACTTGCATTTTTCAACACTGATCGACCTGCATCTTCCGCTCGACGCTTCCCTCTCTCTTCTCTTTACCCGCACCGATGACGTCTGGCAACCCATGTCTCTCCTTTGTTTACCTCTTGTTCGCAGCTTCTTTGCCTGTCCCTACGCCACCCATTTTTGAATCTCTTGCATCAATTGTCTCCTGATTCTCAATTTCACGAATCCCCAAAGCGTTACTTCATTTACCACTAATTTCACTGTCTTTAGGGACTTTATTATCATCAGCGTCATTATCCGACACACAGCCAACTTCAAAACCACTGAAGCCTTTTCTCCTTAAAACACGGTATTTTTTCACCAATAGTCTGCCTTTTCATCTCCAACTTCATAGCCCTTAAACCTTTACCCCATTTAACACCAACTTTACAAACTTTAGAGCCCTTTCCCTTAGATATTTTGCCCTAATACCTACAACCTCATAACTTCAGATCATTTTTTTCATTAATATTGTATTTTACCTTCTCTCACTGGCTTCATGAGGTCAGAGCATTATGGCATTCTATATCAATTCCACATTTTTAAAACATTTTCCCGGTACCATAACCCTTGTAACTTTAGGGCATTTTTCCATTATTATTTTACCTCAGCATTTTTTTTTTTTCCACCGACCTTTTTCTTCGTAAATCTCAGAGCATCATTAGCGTTATTTTACCTCCAGTCTCCAATTTCTTAAACTTTTTTTTTTCTCCTTTCACCACCCGCTTCACGAACCTCTGAGCATTTTTATTAATTAATATTTAGATCAGTTTACAATGACTACTAAGCATATACAAATATTTCTAGTAACCGTGCGCTAAGAGTGGCTTTAGTTTAACCAAATAAGCCACATTTTTGCATACATAGACAGTGGCCAAGGATCTCTATATTTAGCTGAGTGGCCACGATTGCAGTCTGGTTTCTGTGGATTATTTACTGAATTTACTTATCAACAAGAGTCCAGTTTTTAATATTTACTGAATGGCAAAGACTGAATTTTACTGATAGTATTAAGTGATTTGATTGGTTTGTATTAATCTGACATGGCCATCTTAAATCCCTACACCCTGAGATGCCTTTCGTATATGAATTAAATTGTAAAGACATAAGAAACAAAAAAGTCATGTTACAGAATGGGTTAACTTCAGACCCACTTTCCCCTTCTTTATTTTCTCATTTTCACCCTTTTGCAAAGTGACCAGACTGCTTATATTACTTCTAACTGTGCATTATCTCTGTCTTACTATCCAGACTGCATTCATTCTCACGGGTAATGAATAGACAGAGTGCATTTCCTTACACCTATCGATCAGCCAGGATGCATTTACCACTTCTACTGAATGGCCAAACTGCATTTCCATAGATTTCTATTAACTGGCTAATACTGTACTGCATTTTCTCTCAATTACCGACTAGCCAACTGCACTTTTAGATGACTAGCGAGTGACCCAAAATGCATTCTCCCACATCTACTGAATGGCCAAGCAACATTTCTAGATTTCTACTGACTAGCTGAGCATTATTTCTAGACTATAACTGGTCAAGCTGCATTTTGTCTTACTGAGTGGCCAACATTGCATTTCTGACACTGAATGGAGCTGCTTGTCAATGGCTACCGAATGGGCCACACTGCATATTGGCCCTGGGTTGTATTACGCTGTTCAGTCTCCCCCCCTCTGCTCACCCATCTTCTTCAGTACCCCTCCCACTCTTGGTAGCTAATCTCCCATTTTCTTCATATTCTCAGTTTAGTTTCATCTCTCTCCCTCTTCCTCCCTCCCTCCCTCTCTCTCTCTCTCTCTCTCTCTCTCTCTCTCTCTCTCTCTCACACACACACACACTTGCTACACAAATATATGATTCATCTCTTCTGACTGATATATTTCATTCTGTCCATTTTTAACCCTTGTCATGTCCATCTCCATACTCATTCACCCATTTCTAATCCTATTTTCTGTACGTTGCTTCCTCGGTTTTCATGCCCAGCTTTCTCACAATTATATCGCCTTACAGAATAATCTTCCTCTTGGTCTTCAACGTCCCCCTTCCCCGGTCAAACTCACTCACACATACACCTTTTCGCCAATTTCTTTATATCTATTTTCTCGACATGGCCACACTTTCTAAGCTACTCTCTCCTGTTCAGCCCACGCCATCCACATCTATTCCTTTACAGTCCCATTTATATTTTTTGCACTCACACTTAAATTTTCACACTTAGGCCACACCCAAGTCTCCGATCCATAAGTTGAAAGTAGGGACTGGCGCACCTCCATGTATTTCTCTCGCAGCCTCCACACACGGCCCTCTGTTCTTATCAAGGCCTTCACAGAACCATCCACACTTCTTGCCTGTGCCACTCTACAGAACTTTCAACTTCCCACACACATTTGCACCTTAACAGTCACTACACCTAAGTACATATAACCTTCCACTATTTTTAATCCCTTCTTTAATCCATTCTCTCATCCCTCCCAAATCTCCTTAACTTTTGTACCCTGGACATGAGATTTAGAGAAATCTCCCAGACACGGGCACATTCGCGAGCATTACTGAAAGGGATGCTGCAGTAAAGCTATGCAATCATCGAAAAGTTGAACAGCGTGGCGGTTCATTACCGGACCCTCGGGCCTCTTGACTCAAAAAGTACCAAAAAAGGTCCCCAGCAAAAATAATTTTAGTTTACACAGAAGCTCATGAAAGAGAACGAGTCCCACGGCACAACACGGGGTGGCGTGTGATGCTGGGTGGCAGGCTGGGTGATGTGAGATCAATAAAGTCAGCTATTATTTTCATGACGACTCTAAATGAGGGTGTCATTGTAAATCATCTAGAGAAACCCCAAGAAAGCCCCTGTAACTATCCTGAAAGATGTCTGGGGACTGGAAAGGGTTAATTTAAAAAAGATCCTTCATTAGTAACTCACTCAGCAACTCGGTGGGAGGCATTTCTAGGCTGGTTCTTACTTATGAAGGTCCAACAACTACATTCCTTTGTTTGCGGAGAGATATCAAGAACACCTTGTTGCTTTCGTCATCTTTCTGTGATATCGAATGAAGCAGAGTAATTTTTGCTCAATATGCAGAAGAAAAAGTGAAATCGGCGATCAAAGAGTCTTCGAAAACTAAGAGAGGCAGTGCACACCACGCTCACTGCTCAGTGGCCTAGCCAACTAAGTGGGATCGCAGGAGAGCCACGGTATACAGTGGAGCTGAAAACAAGGAAAATAAGGGGGAAAATGTATACGTCCGAGGATGCTGCACAGGGTGCACTGTTGTGCATCTGAGGATGTTCCTCAGGGTGCAAAGGTTGATTACATTGTTAGTTTCCCCATTCTTCCCCCTCTCTAAACTCCTAAAATCCTCCATCACTGATCTAGCTTTGACCTTGTTTGTGATCTTTTCTAATAAGTTCTGTCTCTTATACACTCCACTCTACTCTAATCCTCTGTTTCACCAGTTCAGACTCTTTAATTCCTTTCTTAATCCTCCTCTTGTCCTCTCAAATCATCCAAACCGCACTCTTTTTCCCTCTTTCATTTAGCAGTCTAATCAACACTTCAGCTAATCTGGTTCCCAACAACTTTTCTTTTTTACTCAAAATCCTCTTTCTCACCCTCTTCCCCTCTCAAGACTCCTAAAGCTCCTCCAGTCGCCCTGATCCCTCTTTCAAGTCCATGATTGATCCTAGTCCGTCAGCGGTCTAACCTTTGCCCTGGTTGTGCGTCTTCCCAGCAGGTCCCCTATGCCGATATCATGTCCAAGACCCTCGTGTTCGGCATCTACGACTTCGATCGCTTCTCCAAACACGACCAGATAGGCGAGGTCAAGATCCCGCTGTGCCAGGTCGACCTCGCCCAGACGATTGAGGAGTGGCGTGACCTCGTGTCCGTGGAGGGTGACGGAGGACAGGTGAGGGCTGGGGCATAAAGGGTCATCCGGTGTGGGTCGGGTGAAGGCAGCTTGGGTCGGGTAGGGGTGCTATGACGGAGAGGGATGCTTGAGGTACAGTAGATTCTTGTAAGGGACAGGCTTCTTGGATCTCTCTCTCTCTCTCTCGATCTTTCCTCAATCTCTGTCTTGTTTATATATCTTTTTTTAACCCTTAATTTTGGTTTGTCTTCTCACATCCATGTTTCCAGATTCTTTATTCTTACCTCCTCGAACTTTTAATCCTACTAACTTGGTCTACACTTTCTCGTCTTTCTATGCCTTGTTCAGTTTGATTTTTGGTTCCAGTAGAGTTTTTTGTGTATCTCTTCCATCTTTATCTACGTGTTCCTTTCATTACTCGATTCTTCTGTTTCGCCACATTTCCCATTTTATTCTCTTCCTACTTATATTACTCTCTTCTATCTCTCCAACTTTCTTTTTATTCTCTTCTTTACATCTTCCTTCTTAGCCTGTATGAGTAGCAGTAGTAGTAAGGGTCTTCAGAAAACAGAAAAGGGTAATATAAGAAAAAAATCACAGCACAGGTTCTATACTGTACATGCCTTAACCATTTGCTTCAACAGGAACTGTTTTTAATACAGATATTTTTTTCTTCAAACACAAGAGCCACTGGAGAGGTATGAGAGAGAGCCAGAGGAAGGTTTGGCTAGGCTGGGTTGGCTCTAAACTCTGCCCTCTCACTGACTCTTTGGTTTCCGGCACAAAGTCCTTCAGTTCAATGACGCCTTTTTCGTTCTTGCTATCCTGATGAGTTTCTGTGACTTAGCTGAGGCCCTTCGCAGCCGCAGCGGGAGGTGTTAGATATAGTCCCCGTTGACTCCCGGCCTCCTAAGTTGAGTCAAATCGTCAGTGTTAGCAAGACTAAAGAGCGTCACCGTGCTGCAAGGGTGATGCGTCTTCGTCGGGTCCAAGGGATGGCAGGATTGATGTTTTTTTTTTTTTTTTTTTTTTTCTTGAAGACTGACCCAAGCGCTCCTTCTCTTGCCTCTGTCCCCTGATTGCTGACTGACTTCCTGACTGATCCTTACCTGACTAACTGTGTTACTGCTGTCCACTTGTGACTACTGCTGACTTGCTTGTGACAAAACAACTAACTGAAAGAAAGTGACCACGAACAAAGCTATAAACAGTTACAGTAAGTCCTACATACAAGTTACGCTTATTTCCATCTTATATTACACAAAAATTGGCTATTAAAGTTGGTTTGATTATTCCTCAAATTTATATTAAAGTTGGTTTGATTATTCCTCAAATTTAAAGTCGAAAGTAGATGTGATTTTTTTTGAACATACATCTCACTTGTAATAAGGACTGCCTGTACACGTATAACTAAAACATTTGACACTAATCATGACCCGACTAATCAAACAGTTAATTAATGACCAGTTACGTGTACGATCGTCTACCTAATGACCATAATAAATCATTCAGTTATCAGCGCAAACCTGATAAGTGTCTGTACAAAGATAAATGTTACCTCTCAGGCAGTTTGACTAAGATAAACTGATGACATGTTTTCCACTGAGCCGACCGACCCCCAAACTCCCTCACCATCACCGCCCCCCCCCCACCCCAGGAAGCCTTTGTGTCAGTCCCTTACCTAACCCTTCCCCTCCTGGATATACCTATCCCTCTCCCTTACACCTGTGTGTCAGACCGTAAACCCACGTTGCTTACTGGTAACTCCTCTCCTGTGTAGACATTTGCCAGCTGTGAATCTAGTAGCTTCACGCACTAAGGGTAAACTTGTGTCCTAGATGTCTCCCACTCACTCAAACTCCTCACTCTCTTCATGCATCTAGAGGAGTTGCAGGTCAAATCAGCTTCCATTTTTTTATTGTTACTTTTGTTTTGGTCGCAGCGAATCAAATGAGCTCCTCACCACCACCAACCATTACATATTCTATATATATAGTTTTTTCTGTCTACCCATTCACAAAAAGAGCCACACATAGTCGTTCCCTTCATCATTGGTAATTATTAATAAGTGCTCCTTGTATGAATATTGATCCTATTCTAGTGCAGCTGATCGTCCTAATGTGTTCGGTGATCTGGTACCAGCACACATACAGACACACACACACACACGCACCCTGGCAACAAATGGCATAAAGGACCGCAGGTCAAAAGAGGACATGGGTAGCTTTCACTCTGTCTTAGGGGGAGAAAAAATTCGTATTCTCCTTCCCGCCTCTGGTGTGTGTCCGGGTGTGCGAGTGTGCAGGGTTTGTGTGTGTGCGTGTGTGTGTGTGAGTCTGTGTGTGTGTGTCGGGCAGCAGCTGAACACGCGGCCCTCTTTTGTGTTCCCGCTGTTGGTGTGAGTACTTTACTTGTCCGTCTTTTCTACCGGGAACACAATCCCAGTGGGTTGCCCTATCCCACCGCTGCCACCACAACTACCATCACCACCACCAGTACACCACCTCTATACAACCAACATGGTTACCACTTGTACAGTTGCAGACAAAAATATCGTGTTCACCTTGTAGTCGAAAAAAATATGAAAAATCTTAACAGCATTCTGGAAAACTTTGTTGGACTTCCAAGACTGCTTAACCGTGCAATGAAATTCATTGCTCAATGTCTTTTTATCTGTCATAATGAAATGAATTGATATGTGTCCGCAACTGATGCTCTGTGTTATCTTTGTTGTATTATAATGAGAACTGTACTTCCTTAATGTGGTGTAAGGGAGCAGGTGTGATGGCTGTGGTGGTAGTGATGGTGGTGGTGGTGTTGGTGGTAGTGGAGGTCAGCCCCCGGTAGATGCTCGTGTACTGCACACACACCCGCCATGCTGCGCCCTAGTGCTGCCAGACCCTTGCCTCTTGCTATTGGTATGTACCTTGGCAACACTTAGTTGTATCTCACTGAAGCTATAATGTTAAATATGCTCACAATGGAAGCAGCTAACCTCAGCACTGGGTGACAGCCGTCTGGGTCAACAAATGAAATGAGTTCGAGAAATGATAACTCTGTGAGAATTGTGGCTGTTCATTACTTGTCCAGTTAGGGACCAGTTCACTCCATCATCAGTCAGCTGATCTCACAGTGTATTACCATTTGCGAACTTTCCACAACAGTGTCCAGCCCGCCTGGCTCCCAGCCCAAGGGCGCAACTTAATATTTCTTCCGAGTATAAACTGGAGATGCTTCTCCCTAACTGTTGTAACTGTCAGTAGGTGAGAGTGTCGGGCAGCTGTGCCACTTGGCTGTCCCGCCATCACTGAGTGGTAGCTCACTAGCTGTGTGAACGAGTAGCCTGCTAGTTGCGAGGGAGCAGCCTGGTAGCTGTGTGTGAGTGAGTAGCCTGGTAGCGGTGAGAGAGTAGCTTGGTAGCGGTGAGAGAGAGTGATAGCCCCGGCTGGAGTGTGCCGGACTGCACCGTCTATACCATAGTTGTTGACCCACTAGCTGGTGCCTCTCAGGGTTCGTTACTGACCTGGTCACCACAAGCGGCCAGGTCACTGCCAGAGACCCAGTCACCAGCAGTGACCTGGTTGCCATAAAGTGCCCTGGTCACCTTGAGTGACCTGGTGAGCACAAGTTGGTTCCCGCGGGCTGGGACAACTGCTATACCGCCTTGTCTGGTGTAGGACCGCGTCCACCCCGCCTGGCTGACCCCTCACCCCTGACCTCACCCCACTCGCCACACCAGGTCACCAGGTCACCAGGCTACCACTCATTACTGCAGCAACACCTGCTCTCCTTGTCAGCCAGTGTGCAAGAAACTAACGAGTGAAGCCTCAGTCTATCGGAGGTGCTGGTGTTGCTGGTGTGATGGGTGGTAGTGTGGCTCGGCGCTCTAGGTAGGTGTCCTCTTTTCTTCCTTCTCTCCCACTCAGCATGGCGGACTCCTGGCAACTTAAATGAAGCTCCCAGGATGGTCCCACCCTTTGCTGCCACTCTTCTTGCCTGTCACTGATTTTGCTGCTGTTATGATGCTTGCCGATGCCTGTGCTTGTTGTGGTCGCCCCGTGGCTGCATGTCGCACGCTGGTCCATGTACTATCCTCTTCGTGGTCTCACTGACAGCTTCACTGCGACCTCTCCTCCCTTTTCCTCCCATATCTGTGGATGGTGTGGGGTGCAAGGGGTCCCACTCATTGTGCTGCCTTTTAGAGATAATACACTGCCAGGCTTGGTGGTCATGGCAGCAATGGTGAGTGCAGCCCCTCGCAACCCACACCCACCAAGAAATGTAAACAGTGCTGAGCCGCGCCACAGTTGACACCCGTGTCCCGCCTCACCTCAGTTGACCCTCCCACTACACTATGACTGGCCCTCACAGCTTTCTGTGTGGTGGTCAGTCGTCCCTCTACTGCCACATAGGATGCACCGAGCGAGGAGCAGCTCTGTGCAATTTGTAGTATTAAGCAGTTGGGGCAACTGACACAGAGTTCTCCAGTCATCCCAGAATCTTTGGGTCACTGACATAACAGGAGCCTAGGCAGTCTTCCAGCTGCTGGGCCACATCTGACACTCAATTCGTGTCTATGCACTTGAAGGACAACCTCGTGCCAGTGCTTCAGTATTGCTCCACTGCCATTAAATTAAGCTTCATGTCAAGGTTTGTCATATATTTGGCTGTCTGACTAGCTAGCCTATTAACTGGCCAGTAGACTGGCTGGCTGTATGAGAAAACCTGGGCACAAGCACTCTGTATATAGAATAAACATCACTCACCTTTTAGCAGTCAATGTTCAACTCCTCTTGGTGGCTCAGCGGCCGGGCGAGGTGAAGGGAGGCTGTCAAACCAGTGTGCTATGGATCTTGATCTGAGGTTACATAATTTGACTTAGGGCCAATCAGTGACAAAATTAGTACACGAGAAAAGACCCACTCTTGAACTAAAAGAACTGACTGCAGATCAACGTCCAAAACACAGTTTTGAACACCTCCCCTCAAGAAAAATTATGGCGTCCGGCCCGAGTCTTCTCCCCCGTCCTCTCATCCTGTCCCTCCTGCCCCTCCTCCACTCTGGCTCACTGGGGACGCACATTGCTCCCCCAGCTGATATCACCGCGAGGCCCCACACCCGCGGTATCCTCGCGTCACCTCCCGGATATTACATGGACAGTCCTGACCACAGTTTTTATACATCAAGGTTTCTCTCTCTCTGCATGTGTTTGGGAACTTGACCCGGGAGTGATCAGATCTCCAAGAATGATATTATTGATTCCTCTCTCTCTCTCTCTCTCTCTCTCTCTCTCTCTCTCTCTCTCTCTCTCTCTCACTTCCTTAAGTCCGATGGCGTACTTAATAATTCAGTCCAGTTACCTCTAGACGATTTTATTCAGTGTAGGGAAAACGCTCCGATCTGAAGGGGTTAGGTATCGCCTCCACTAACCCCTTCACTGATCAACGTTACTTCCAGGCTGAATCGTCTGAAGATGGTAAGCCTCGAATTAACCCGCTGAGCTTGGGGATGTATTTCTCATTTTATTCTTACTGACAATTGCATTCAATTTATGATGGGCTTTTCGAAATGGACGGGGTTAGGTACAGACTTAATAAAACCGCTTAATTTTGATAGGCCTTTCGTAAACAGAACGAAGTCGTCAGGTAACAGCAAGAGTGAAAGTAGGTCAGCCACAGCCAAGGGGTTAAAGGTACATCATCGTACTGAAGGGATTTATCTTTCTCTGTTACCGATACATCTTTACTTTCCTACCTCTGTGAATCTACTCTTCTACTTCCTCCTTTTTCCTCCTCCACCTAGAAGTTCTCCCCTTACATATTTTTCTTCCTCCTTAATTACCTCCAGTCTTGTTCGGGATGCCAGCCAGAAATTTCCTCTTAGAGTCCGGTTTTATCCCCCCTACGGTGCGGGAGGGGGAAGGGGGAGGGGGAAATGGGTGAGTTAGGGTCGATGGGAGGAGGAAGAGGAGGAGGAGGGGATAGGAAAGTATCACCCTCCCCTCCTCCTCCTCCTCCTCCTCTTCTTCACCCCTCCCACTTTTATAACATGTATACCTCTCCCCTCTCCCCCTCGTTCCCTGCCTCTCTCTCCGCCACCAGCATGTCTGACATCAACCAAGAAGCTACTACAACATTATTTACAACCGTAATTTACAACATTCACAACCGAGGACATAGTAGCGCGCTGCCAGTGTCAGCCCCTTCAGCTCGAGGACGTTACAAGTACATTTTATTCCTGCTACGACCGGACGATTTTTGTTTCCATTAACCTCTTCATTGGCAGGGCTCCCCTAATCTAAATGAAAATCGTTTAGCAACACAAAAATAATGGGAAAATACTTAATTGTAGATAAATTTTTTTTTTTTTTCGTAAGGGGACGTCTTCATAAATACTGTATATATATATATGGTACGTCGGTGCGGATTATGTTAAACATAATCCACAGTGAACTGCAGGGGTTATACTGTGTATGAAATTCATTACACTTCATCATCGCCTTCATTGCTTGAGGTCTTCTTTAATCCGAATTAAATTGTCGGCTGGAGACAACTTCATCAAGGAAAAATACAAAGTCGTCGTGCTTCGGGAATTATTGAATAAAAAACGCAACCAATTTTTTAGTAAATTGCATTCAGCATCAAATCCATATGGAAACGTATGCTATCAAACCAAATCAGTTCAGGGCAACATACTCTGCTTTATAATTGAATCCTCTGTCCCTGTTATGTAATTTCTCAGTTCTTAGTAGGAGAATGCTACTGAGGCTCACTATCTAATCGTCCATGGTGCTCGTCCCTCAGATATCGTGCCCTGCTGGAGGATAAAATAATAATTAATGGTGAAGTTGCTACAAACTCAACCCCTTCAGCACGATGACGTCTTCCATTTTATGTTCTTGCCCCCTCTTTCGGAAGCTTATATTCAGTCAAAGAGTTTTCAGGCTGGAGGAGTTAGAAACAGTCTCCATAAGCCCCTACCGTACGAGAGGTCTTGCCAAAGTTGAATACAATCGTCTGGCAGTAGTAAGAATGTGAAAAAAAATACGTCGTGACTCAAGAAGCAAACCACTTCAGTCACATGACGTCTTTTTAAAACTTATTCTTGATTAGACATTTTTATTCAACATAGGAAGGATTTCTAGTAATGAATGGCTTGATGAAGATTTATTTTGACCCTCCAGTTTGAATATGCCTCTCCTAAGGAAAAAAAAAAGGAAAAAAGAAAAGAAAAAAGAAAGAAAAAAAAAAGAAATCGTCAAGGCACAGCAGGAATAAACTTTTAAAACTCATCCCCGGGTTGAAGGGGTCCAAACAACAATACAGAGGCGTCTTGTTTCGTTGCTTGTGTGAGATTTTGTGGGCATAGAAAGGGGTCCGGGATTCACAAAGGGACTTACGATCGATTCCCCTTCGTAACTGAGATAATTTTAAAGAATGTATAAGGATGTGAAGACTCAGAGCCTTTCCCTTCCTTTGTCCTTTGCACTAAAGAAAAAAAAAAAAAAAAGTTTGTTTTTTCCTTGTCTTAAAAAAAAATCAGAGTAACGACATAAAATTTGATTATTTTAATTTCCAGGAGATTCTGTACTTTCCCTTTCTTGTCATTCCTATAGCGATAAATAAATAAATAAAATACACATAAATATAATAAAAATAATCCCTGTCCACAGCAATAACAAGACAGTGATCGTAAATCCCCGTGAATCCAGACCAATGACCCTTGTAGAGTGCCGGCCTAAAATGCACAAAGGATCTTTAAAAACAAGTCCCATTTTCTTGGATGGTTTACTATTTTTAACCCCTTCATTATGAGCAGTCGTCCTAAGGCTGACTAAAACCTGTATGATGGTCGCAAGCTCATTATATCAACGTGGCATTATTTTGGTGAAGCAGTTATCGGAAGTCATTTCTGACCTCTTGATTATGAGAGGGCCCTTCCATGTAAAAAAATAAGTGAATGAATAATAAATGAACTGTGGATGTAGTAAAAATTTCAGTGTCATCGTACTGAAGGGGTTAATGAAGGGAGGACACAGGGCAAGGGTGGGAGACAGGCATTCTTCCCTTGCCCCCTCCTTCCCTTGCCCCCTCCTTCCTTCTGCGATCCAGAATCTTTGCCAAGAGAGAGGAGATTCTTTGGAGATTGTTTGAGCATGTTAGGGCCGAGTACCCAGAGTTCTCACCTCACTCGGCTGTGTCCTGGCTCCGCTACTCAGTTTTAGGGAGATTTTGAGACTTTTGAATATGCCGGCCCTCACCTGGCCATGACACTCCCACCTGGCACTGACTAACTTCCCTCAGGCTTACTAAAACTGATATTGTTGTTTTTGTCATGCAAAGATGAAAACTCGAAAAAGTAAATGCTATAAGCCCGCAAAGCTGCTCCCTCCAAGAAAAAAGGAACCAAATTCAAGCTCCGTTCATTTCGAGATGCCTGAGCACATTACATTAGTACTGTATCTCTATGAAAAAACATTTATAGACATTTAAAGGGATAGAACGAAAACACTAATATCTCTCAGCAGAAACACTGATTCATCTCTTTCTCTCAGGAATATACATGTCTCTGCTTATAAAAAATATACTTGGAATTCGATGTTTATTACCACAATCAAAATTTTTAAATTGGTTGGAAATGTACTTGCAATAACGTTAAAAAAATTACACGATTCGGATTTTTCCAGAGAAGAAACCTCATCATAAGTTCCATAAAATTTTGTTGATTAAAAGTGTTCGGAACAACTTTAATGTAAAAAAAAAAAAAAAAAGAAAATCGTGTCATATGATCCACAGAAATTTCCTGTTTGTGAGAAAAAAAAAAAACATTATATGTGATCATCAGAATTTGCTGTTTGTACAGTACTGCGGTGTATCATGCAGTGTCAGGTGTGTGTCGGGTCAGGTGTGGGCAGGGTGGGGTCAGGTGTGGCCCCACCCGTTAAGTCTGCCAAGCATCATGACCACCACCTCACCTGTCCCGCCCACCTCAACGCCCACACCAATGCAGAACAAAATTGCCAGTCAAGAATCAATTATTTGCCACCTCAAAAGAAAGAAAACAAAATTATTGGTCAAGAATCACAATTACTTCATCACACAAGAAAAAAAAAACGGTCATCGATCTTAATTATTTACCATCACAGAAGAAAGACGACAAAATAAACGGCACGAATCACCATTATTTACTTAATAAACATTACAAGTAAGCCGAAATGGTTGCAAATGATAACCGAAGATTAAAAAAACATGAGCATGATGGCTAAAATAAATTGCTAAATGCTTTGAATATGATTACGTTAATACATTAAATGACACGACTTAAATAACTGAAAATACTAAAAAATATTGCCTGAATATGTCACAAAGCTAGACTACATTATAGGGTGTTACTATGAAAAAAAGGCTTGAATACCGCAACAAAAAATATATGTATGTTGAATGATTGTTGCAAAAGATAGTGGTGTGGTCAAGAACTCGGGTTACAAAGGCAGGAATGTTGTAAAACTTACATCAGTTTGATGGCTTCATCAATGAAATTTAATGTGTAAAATGCCAATTGTACTATAATGTATGAACATTCTATTAGACTAGAAAATGCAAATGAGCTCTTTGAGTATGTTAATAATAGAATGTTGAAAAGCTTGAACAAAATACAATACTTTAATGCTGAAAGTCTTGAACATGTCAAAGGTGTTCAAAATAATGCAGAGAAAACATAAAAAAAAATTATGATAAACGACTTGGTATGATAAATGGCGGCTTTAATATCAAGACTTAGATATATGAAAAATTCTAAAAGAATATTGCTAAAACAGAACAGCATTCACTGGTCCTATATACCTTGTATCTTGCATTAATAATGACAACCCGTGCTGCTGTGATCATATTCTCTAAGCATTATAGTAAAAGTGATTATTCATATCACTTCTGTCTTGTACCTTGTGACTGTCAATAATAACACCCATCTTCAATGTTGATCTCATTCACTGTGAGTCTTCAATAGACATCTGCACCACGTTACCTTGTGTCTTAATAAATATTCACACCACATGATACTTTGCATCTTTAATAAATATTCACAAACGTTACTTTGCATCTCTAAACAAATATTCTGATCACACGTTACCTTGCATCTTTGATAAATTATTCACACACATTACCTTGCGTCTTTAATATTCGCATTACGTTACCGTGCGTCTTTAATAAACATTCGCACCAAGAGTTACCTTGCATACTAAGTCATCAACCATATTACAAGAGTATTCAGGTGTGGGTGCAGGTGGAGGGGCCGGTGAAGGCGTGGGTGCATCACGTCTCTACCTCGCCATGGTGCCAGTCTGACTATGACCCCAGCAGTGCCACATTGCTCTTCTTATCCCCATCATCCCCCTCCTTTTTTAGAATCTTTATTTCAACTTCTGAGTCTCTTTATTTCAACTTTTAGGTCTCTTTACTTCAAGTTCTGGTTCTTTTTTCCCCCTCTTTAGTTCATTTTCTGTTTATTTTACTTTTTCTTATCTGATTATTTGTTCCTCCGTCAAAGATATACAGTATATTATTTCTTAACTGATTTTTAAATGTCAAAATTTATAGGTAGTTTTACCCCTGAGTTAAAAATGTTACAATAATATTTTATGTAGGTTGTGTTTCGTCTAGCTAATTATTTTTATTTATTTTCTTTCATGTGAAGACGAAACATTATTGTCAGCTTTATATATTTTTTTCTAAGTTAATCAATTTATTAAAATTATATAATTTGTTTCAAAAATAATAGTTATATATTTCCCTCAGTCTCAGGTTATACAGTTTCCTGGGCGTTTATTCTGTTCTTCCTCAGTTCTGTATAAATTTTGGTTTACATTTTTCAAAACGTTTTATTTTATATCTTAATCAAATGTTTCATAATATTTCATGTAATTTTCTTCATTCATTTTTTTTTTCTCAGTCGGGGATTTATATACTTTCCTTAAATGTTTTGCTGTGCTTTATTTGTCAAAGGTTTGTTTCATCACTGTTTCTTCAGCCAAAGGTTGCACATTTTTTTTTTTTTTTAATTTTTTTATGTCAAATTTCCAGATGTTGAGAGCTTTAGTGGTTTTCAATATTCAAGTACCATTATCTGATTTGCTGTATGCTTATCAATTTAATTTTAATTTTATAATACATTATTTACAGTTATTAGTTACGTTCAAACAGTTATTTGCACTATATTCTGAAAAATTTCTTTGGATTTTCTTTATGTTCATAAAATTTATAGAATTTTCCTAATTTCTTTTATGTGCTTAACAGTTTTCTTTTAGGCATCTTATAACAATTTACTTATACGTGATTTGGTTACTTACTGACTTCAATTATACTTTTCCTTAGTTTGATATTGACTTTATTTTCAAAAATTTTCTCAATTATATTAATTTTTTTCCATGTCCCTCTGCCCCTACCCTGAGGTTTGTTGGTTGCCTGTTGAATGACATTACTACTTCAGTCTTCCGTTCACTTGCTTTACTTGCAGTCTGAAGCTCCTGAGATGAACCACAACATTATCTTTATTATTATTATTATTATTCCTCTTATTATTAGTACCATTATCACATTTTTTTATTATGTCTTGTTCTTACCAAGTTTGATACGGGTGTCCAGAGTTGCCAGTGATGAGCCAGCTACTGCCACATGATTCAGTAGTTTTCCTTTTTTGATTCCTTTTTTGTGTGTCATGAATTTATTATATACTTAAAAAATATAAAAAAAGAATAAGGGATGACTTGGATATGATCAGATATACAAATTCCTCTTTTTTTCACATTGTGTCTTCTCCGACCTGCTTGTCGCTCGATCCCTCTCTGAACCACTTGCCGCGCATGCTCATCTCTCCCTGACGACCCGCCTCACGTAAGTACCGCCACTGCACAAACGTCTTCCATATTCATTATTATTTTCGTAATATTTTTTTTCATTATTATTGTTTCTTAGCCTTATACGATTGGGTGTTTATTATTATTATTGTTATTATGATTTTTTTTATGTGATGGTCTTCGTGGTGTTTGTGAACTAACATGAGGATTAGTGCCTTTTCTCCTTATTGGCTGCTTGATGGTGGATTATTAATGGCCGGGCAAATTATAAGATTTTCCATTTACATATACAAACCAAGACTGAAAATATTCTAAATTTATTGGAAATGGATATATTGATCGTTTATAATTATTCTGGAGGATATGTCCTTGTTATGAATTTTCCAACAGTTTATTGATACTTCTGTCAGAAATTTAACTTGTTTTTTAAGAAGGTGATGAAGTTTTTAAAAGGATATGTCAACTCCAAGCTTTTCGTTGGCAAGTTGCAACACCAACCATTATCAAGCATGGCTGTCAATAAGAGAAAGAGAAACACTATTTCTTGCATTTATCTTATGCAAATGTGGGGTGTGTGAAGGCGGGAAAAAGTGAAGTTAGCGCACCGGCACTGCCACTCTTGACTCCATCCACTTGCTGCTGTCTCTGTGTCCCAGGGGTGCTGGACCCAGGGTAAGTCCTTTACAAATCTCAAATGTGTCCTGGCAATGGCACCCAGGACACTCGTGGGTCCTGGGTCTCAGCCTCATAGTTCACAGGTAGTGTCTAGTATACCTTCAATCCTCGCGCCAGGGTTTATCTTCTCGCCGTAGGGGGAAAGTAGGTACAGCTGGAAGTACCTTGTGATGTATTGATAGGGGGATGGTAACTTCCATATTACTTTTACTTTTAATGCTGAGAAAACTCGGCAAAGGTTATTTCCATTACTAAACAGAGATGGGATGATCACCTCGAGTTTCTACTAATATAATCATACCCAGAGGATGCAAGTTTTAGTTACGTTTGGAGAGTTACTTTGCATTCCCATATAATCCTCAAATATGGTATTATAATACAGCATATTACAAGGGGAACTATTTGAACACAGTGAACAGTACACGTTTTCTCGCATTAGGCTACTATTTGCTGTATTAACCTAAATGAAAATGAGTTGCATCAATCACTAGGCTTTGATATATCATTCTTCAGTCATGCCTTAATAATAGAAACATTTCTTGTTAAAATATTTTGTTATTTTTGCAGGGAATGTTTAGTACCAAAATATTACAAATTATATTCTTCATTTCAAATATGACTCGAGAACTACTTGTAAAATTCCTGTATAATTATCAGATATTGTACAAAATGTATTTGAGAATCACTCAACTTATGCTGAGGTTAATATCATAATGATTTTTTTTCCTTTTTGAGGGGAAGGTTAGGGGTAAGTTTGAGATAGAATGGGCATATTGTAAAAAAAAAAAAAAAAAAAAAAAAAGAACAAAACACGATGAACACCGTTTACGGCACACATGGTTTAGCATACATGGTCACATACGAGCATTGCAACAACATAGAGCAGTTTGGAATAGAATAGTCTCACAGTGTAATGAGCATGTCCTTACAATAGCAGCTGGAATAGCAGTCCCCTTGTAGAACTGCACACTAAACTTTAGAAAGAATGACCCTTTTTGTAGGTCGCACCAGTTTCTCAGTTTCATTGTTGGATTCAACTCTTCTCTGAATAATGACTCTCATTTTAAGAAGAAACTGATGCACCGGATATAGTAAGATCAAGATACTTATTTAGTCATCTGATACAAATACTTATTTTTAACCTTACACGCGTTTATAGAGACTTTACCGTATCAGCATTTTCGACATCCCACTCGGAGAGAATTAAGTGATCGTATATTTATATTATGAAACTTAACTGACAATGACATTTTGTAGAATTACAGTTTATTATTATTCGAATGGTATTAAGACTAATAATTCTGAACTCAGCTAAGTATAACTGTATAATTTAAAAATTATCAGACGAGTGTTCTAGAACTGTATTTATTATGTTAAAATTAATATGTTGGCGTTGAAGATGTACACAGGACTGAAGGTATTCCCTGACAAAGTAAAGCTAAAGGACTAAGTACATTTTTGTAAAATGACACCAAGAATTTCTTGACAATAAGCAAACTCTTTGTGTAACAAACATATCTCAGTAGGTGTACGGTGCGACACTGTTAAACAATGTTCGGTATATATTACAGTCACAAAGCCCTGTCATCACACTATTCACAACACTTATTTTTTTTGTTCATCAACTCTAAATTCTGCTAATAACGCTCTGACCTTTCAGTACACAGTAGTCATCTGAATTACTAAATGCACAACTATACTGTCATCTGTTTCAAATGTCAGAATCGTTTGCCACGGATTATGGCAACATGTTTTACTGTAGTTTGCAAGGGACTGCTCTTCTTAATGTTCTCAAAGATGAACAAATATAAAGACTTTAGGGAATCATTTCTAACACAGATCTTGCTCTGATACTTCTTCCTCTTTCAATTTCATCCCACTGCTCATCATGAATTTGAGTGAACTGAGAGAAATATTAATTAGGTGTACATTTAGTATTTACTAACTATCCTAGCAGCTAATCTCAGCAGTGTGGTGATGCAGGTGGAGAGATGCTAACACACTAACACATCTCACTTGTTCCCGCCCTCTGGTCCCTTCTTATGGGGTTGGTACGTATGTGAAATGATGCTGCGAGATGGTTTCCTTTATTTCTGATTAAAAGTTACAATACGCGTGCAAATTCTAAGAACCAAAGGACACTGATTTGAAACTATGGAAAACGAGAAATAAACTAAGTCTTTTTTGAAGTCTCGTCAGGAAAAAACCCACACACCCTGATGAGTACGTGAGGTGGCATGGTATTACTGGAACGCTGTAATTTATCGGAGTTTGCTGTTCGCTGGTATAAACCACAGATAAAAGATACATATTGTGAATTTGTCACTGCATGTTAAATCTGTATCATATCATGGTTTAATTATCATGTGGTTTAGGCTACAATCACCACATCATAATCGTACACTACCAGGTACAGAATGAAGGTGTAAACAGAAGCTCTTATATAATGTACACCCGACTACACTTATGACTGTACTTGTTCAGGGTGTACAGAACTTGGATTGGCTAGTCAACTGGTCCACCTCTTTACCAATAATGAGGTTGTTTTGTCGTTTTCTCTAATCATCTTTTCCATGATTTTTATTCCACTGTTCTGATGTTTGGAGACTCATCAGCTGATATGTTTACCTCTTCCATACAACAGTTTCTATTTCTTTATGCCTCTGATGGTATAATAGTAATTCTTCCAATCACGCTTTGCGATACTTTGTTACTGGATACCGCCCCAACTTTTCTCACAGGTTTCTTAATCAAGAGATCGTTCATGTGTAAACATCCCAGTTTCCGACAGTTATTTGTGGAACCCAAGATGAAAGTAATGCATTTTTGGCTTTCTACTTTGTTGTTGAATAATCTTTGCAACGCGGATGTGCATGATAACTACATCTAATTCTCACAGCTGTTCCACTATCAAAATGAGGACGTGTTTTCAACTTAGCCATTAGCTTATGAAAACATTAAAATTCACACATTTAAAAGGAGGCAAAGTAATGATAACTGACAAGAACATGCTTTAATCTTTACAATGCCTTGAGTCACGTTTATCTGTCGCGTTTGTAATAAAGGTCCTAATAATGTAAGTAACAGTATTTCTAACATTGTCTCCATTATAATGCTCAGGAAGGGATGTTCGAGCTTACTATGAAGCTAAAAATGCTCAGACAGACAAGCAACTCACGGAAAAGACAGACAAAACTAATTACACCTAAATTGAAGTACAGAAGGGGTGTGCAATAATCAGAAAAGTCATTGTGCAACTAAAGACAATCTTCCATTTCATACTGCCATGCCGCACACTTCACAATGCCACAACATACTTAGATTATATCACGTCACCCTACTCCCCCCCCCACACACACAATTACACACCTCACACTGTCTCACCCACTCACCTCTCATTTTACATCAACACACCTCACACACTTCCACACCACACACTGCCACACCCTTATCTACTAGCCAGAGACTTTTCTGACTTCTGAAATAACTTTTTAAATCCTTATAGCCAAGTAGAAAAAAAAATCAGCTTATCTCTCTCCGCCATCATTACAAGAACGTATATATATATTTTTTTTCCCTCCTTATTCTAACCCTCTGAATCGGGTGACGTATTTTTACGATTTATTCTCGCTATCCCCAGACGATTTTGTTCAGCTTTCGAGAGACCTTTTGTAGTGGAGGGGTTCAGTTCAGTCTCAGCTAATCCCTTCACAGCCACATGCCTCTCCCTGGGCTGAGAGAAATCGTCTGGTAGTAGCCATTATATATTACAAAAATGCGTCATCGTGTTTAGATTGTCCCTGTACCTCGGTCAGGCTTACTGGGGCTGCAAGTGGCATTTTTCGGTCTCCCTTTTTCTTTCTCGGTCCCCAGAATGGCTGATCTGAGAACGCTTAGCTCATAATGCTGATCTCAGACTACTCACACTACACCAACAGTACACTAGTCTCGAAATACCCTAAACTTAGTAATCTCACAACACAAAGGAGACTGAATTCAAAATATATTAATCTCACAACACACAAATATCAAGGCCTATTAATTCAACATCATATTGGTCTCACGCAACTAATCTCAAATACACTGAGCTAAATTCACACTTCTCCACAACACTCTAATCTCAAGGAACACTCAACATTCTAATCTCAAGGGACACTGATCTCCTGACATACTGATCGCAGAACACCCTGATTTCACAACACTGCTCTCACAACATACTGATCCCAAAAGACTGATTTCACAACATCCTGATCTCACAACACACTAATCTCGCGACACAATTATCTCGACACCGACCTCACAGCACACTACTTTCACAACACACTGATCTCACAACACACTGATCTCACCACTGATCTCACAACATACTAATCTCACAACACACCAAGTCCTTACTAGAACTAATCTCTCAATACCCTCTTCTCGCAGCACACTGATATAAAAACCGTAAACCGTCAACACCCTAATCTCATATCACTAATCTCACAACATTATTTTCATCGTTAGATATACAAAACACTGAGCTAAAACACGAATAATGTTCAAAATTCATTAATCTCATTTTGATCTCACCATTCTAGTCACACTAATCTCATCAGTCTCACTTAATCCTTTCACACACACACACACACACACACACACACACACACACACACACACACACACACATTTCAGTTAAATATTCTCCATGCAACACTAACAGCATAACACTCTCCCAAAGACTAATTTGACTCTAAAATCTCAGAACTAGTCTCACCCTAATCTTGCAACACTAATCTCAAAGTACAAAGCTCACAATATTGACAACACAAATCTACCACACTAATCTCACCTTGAGCTCAGTACATAAATCTCAATCATTATTTCCAGGACAGAAGCAACACAAAAAACTAGTCTCATCCTACAAAACTGTCTCGTTACTAATCTCACCCTAAGCTCACAACATCATCTTCGCTCCACAGAACCTTCTCAATTCTCAAACACAACATTCAGTATTACTTCCACTCGTCTCACAACACTAAGCTCTTTCTAAACTCGCAACACTAATCTCACAGTAATAAGTCTCCAGCACTATTTTCAGTCACTATTCTCAGCACTACCCTCACAACTCACAACACTAATCTCAACACTGATCTCACTCTGATCTCACTGACTCCCGTGCTGCGTCTAAAGGCGATCGAGACAGCACCATCCCCTTGTTCAATGTTTGTTCACGATCTTGATGAACACTTTGTCGTAAATTTCCTTTCTGTTCATACTTCATACTTTTTTGTTCCGACCGCCTGCTTGTCGGTGGCTGGCATAAGTGTTGTAAGTGTGAGCTGTGTAGTATGTAGGGGTATAAGTGTGAGTTTTCCAGTATGCAGGGGTATAAGTGTGAGTTCTGAGGGTCTATTAAGTATAAGCCTACTATTTTAAGTAAGTTTAGTGTGCAGGTGTTGATGGGAAATACGTAGTGGATAATTTAGGGTGAGGTTAAGGTTCAAGTGTGAGTTTTGTAGTATGTAGGGGTGTCAGTGTGAGCGTGTTGCAAGTGTGAGTTTTACATTGCAGAGTCTGGCGGGCAGCAGGAATTAAGTGTGATGTTATGGCTGTCCTAAGTGTGATTTTTAGCCAGCAGGGGTTTAAGTGTGACATTTTAGGGTACCTTAAGTTTTGCACTGTAGAGGTTGGTGGGAAGGAGGACTGCTTTAAGTGTGAGATTAAGTAACTGCTTAAGTATGGTTTGAAGTGGCTAGTGTGAAATTAAGGACGACTTACGTGTGTAGTCGGCTGAAAAGTGTGACTGCGCTGGTTTATAGGGCTAGGTATTAAGTGTGTGTTTAAGTGTGAAGCTTTGAGATAAAGACAAGAAATTACTAACGCTGCTGAAGTATTAAGTGTGCGATGTTGAAAAGTGTTAAGTGTGACTGTGTTTTAGGGATAAGTTAAGTAAGAATGTCAGTAGCTAGTATGAGTGTCAGGTGCCAGTATGAGACTCAGTACTGGCACCCCTAATACCTGATAGTGTGAGGAAGTGAACCTTTAGTAATTATAGTATCAGGCATCAAGGTAAGAATCTGGACAGGTAAAACGGAAGTGGCAGGCTTTACTTTCCATTCTTCAGGTGTCAGATAAAGTGTCTGGTGTGAGAAAGACGTGTCACAGAAGCCCTGGTACAAGTGACTAGCATAAGGCCCGGTATCAGTAAACACAATTTCCTCAAGATAAGTTCCCCAGGGTCGGTATTGGAGATTGGTGTGGGAGGAAGACGAGGAACGAATGTCTAGTATGCAAAATAAGTGTCAAGCACCATTATAAGTGTGAAATAAGTGTATCAGGCATGCATCGCGAGTATATGCCCTACTGTAAGGGTATAAGTATGAGGTATCAGTACAGGATGAGTATCAGACGTCAGCATGAGTGTGTGGCGTGAATATCAGTCCCAGTATGAGTGTTTGCTACGAGAAGATGTGTAGCAGTCATCAGATATAAGTGTGCATCGCAAGTGTAAGCCCCAATGTAAGTATGAGGTATCAATATGAGGCCCCTAACCCCGCCTCGCACTCCAGGACAACAAGCTGGGTGACATCTGCTTCTCCCTCCGCTACGTCCCCACGGCGGGCAAGCTCACAGTCGTCATCCTCGAGGCCAAGAACCTGAAGAAGATGGACGTCGGTGGCCTGTCAGGTGGGTGTGGAGGGGTGTGGAAGAATGTGTAGGGGTGGGGAGTAGCGTAGAAGAGTGTGGAGGAGTGCAGAGTAGCATAGGAGAGTGTGGAGGGGTGTGGAATAGACTAAATTTGGGAAATGAGCTGTGGAATTAGTGTAGAGTTAAGTGAAGTGGGAAAGAATGGGCTGAAATGTGTGGACACGTTTGGAACGGTGTGGAGTGGAAAAGACGAGTGTGGACAGTGTGTGGAGTGGCACTGAATGGGGTGAATTGGTGTGGCATTGGACAGAGTGGTATGGAGTAGACCTGGATGGTGTGGTATGATGCTGAGCGGAGTTGTACTGAGAAAAGTTGGGTTCAAAGTTCAAGTTCACAGTCATGATGCTCGACGCCAAGAACTTGAAGATGGTGGGAGTTGGGGAGGAGGAGGGGGTAGGAATGTGGAGCGGTGTGGAGGAGCGTAGGGAGATGTAGCCCAAGTTTGACAGACTTAGGAAAAAAGGTGTGGTTGTACGAAAAGGGTAGAGAGTGCTGTTAGCAAATGTTAAGTGGAGTGTATCTGGGTGTGAAGAGGTGTGTAGTTGGGTGTGGAGAGGTGTGTAGTTGAGTGTGGAGTAGTATCTATGGGGTGTGGAGTGCTGTGTAGTTGGGTGTGGGGTGGTGTGTACTGGGGTGTGGAGTGGTGTGTAGCTGGGTGTGGAGAGGGTGGGGTGGTGCATAGCTGGGTGTGGAGAAGTGCAGAATGGTGTTCAGTTGGGTGTGGAGTGGTGTACAGCTGGGTGTAGAGAGGTGTGGAGTGATGTATAGTTGGGTGTGGATGCAATGTGGACTGGATTAGGGGAGACTCTAACCTCCACCTCACCCTTGCAGATCCATACGTGAAGATCTGCCTCATCCAGAACGGGAAACGCCTGAAGAAGAAGAAGACAAGCATCAAGAAGTGCACCCTCAACCCTTACTACAACGAGTCCTTTAGCTTCGAGATTCCGTTCGAACAGATCCAGGTGGGTTTCGGTGCGTTTTGAGGGACGTGGGCGGGTTGGAGTGAGACTGGGCGAGTTTTTGATAGGTTTTGGTAGGTTGAAGTAGGTTTGGGCGGGTTTCTGATAGGTTTAGGCGGGTAAAAATAGGCTTTGGTGGGTTTAGATGGGTTTGGGTTCGAGCAGGTTCGGGCGGGTTTAGATGGGTTTGGGTGGATTTTGATGGGATCGGACGGGGTTTGATAGGCTAAGGCGGGTTCCAGTAGGTTTGGGCAAGTTTGAGAAGGTTTGGCAAAATTCTGATGCATTTGGGTGAGTTCAAGTATATTTGGCTGTGGGTTTGGGTGGGTTTTAATGGATTTGGGTGTGTTTTGATGGGTTTGAGAAGGATCTGATGGGTTTGAGTGGGATTTGATAGGCTTGGGTAGGTTCACGTAGGTTTGGGGGCGGGTTTCGAGTAGGTCTGGGCGGGTTTTGATGGGTTTGGGAGGGTTTCGAGTACGTTTGGGTGGGTTTTCATAGGTTTAGGCAGTTTTGAGTAGGTTTGGGTAGGTTTTCATAGGTTTAGGAGGTTTTGACTAGGTGTAGGCAGATCTTGGTAAGTCTGGGAGGGTTTTGATGGGCTTCAGCGGATATGAATGAGTAGGTTCGGCAGGGTTTGAGTGAGCAGGTTTCGACGCTTCTGAATAGGTCCGCCTGGGTTTTAATTGGTTCTGGCTGGCTTAAGTACGCTTTGAACGGTTCTGATGCGTCTGGACGGGTTTTGATGGACATAGGCGTTTTGAGAAGGTCTGGGCGGGTTATGGAGGGTTTAAGTGGGTTGGTCCGAGGTTTGAGGGGGTTTTGATGGATCTCGGTAGGTTTCAGGTAGGTCTGGGAGGTGTCTGATGGGTTCGGGAAGGTTTTCAGCAGATTTTAGGGGTTTTGGTGGACATGGGCGGTTTCGAGTGCGATCTCTTACATATCTTCTCTTTCTCTCTTTTCCTTGCCTCATACTGTCCCTCACTCACGTCTCCCCCTTCCACGCTCTTTCGATTTCCCAGCATCACTTACACTCTTCCTCCCACTCCATGAGCAGAAAGTCAACCTGTTGTAATTCCCATACTCATTCCCCCACCCTCAACACTCATTTTCCTCCTACTATATAATTATTTTTACAACTTTTGACTCTTTGTACGTTCTCCACAACCACAAACTTCCTTCATCTTATCAACAACAATCAGAATTTTATTTAATACCATCTCTCATTAATTTAGTCTTCACACCCTCTATAGTCTTTACATTTTCCCCCCAAAGTACTTAATCTCTCCATGGAACTGAAATCACTTACTCTCTTAATTTTTCCTTGAGCAAAATATGAGTCTAGTGCAATTATTTCTTAGGACTTCATAATCTTTTCTTCTTACTTCCCTCCTGTTTCTCCCCAAACATCATATCCCCTCCCCATTTCGCAAGCCACTTTACTGACATCTCTGAACCCACCTATTTTATTTCCTCACTACTCGTACCTGCCCCTACAGTTTCCCTAACCACCTACACTGATCTTACTTTCCTCTCGGGTAGAAAGTGAACCTCTGAACCCAGGAACATTACTCGTATATCCTCTCAGTTCTTAATTGTCCCCTACCTTTTACTTTCCTCCAGTTTCCCCAATACTTGCACTCGTCTTACCTACTCTCTCCCAGTTCCCCACCACATACACTTATCTAAGTTTCCCCTACGAGCAGAAAGTGAACCTGCAAGTGACTGTGGTGGACTACGACCGAATCGGAACCTCTGAACCCATCGGGCGCTGCGTGCTGGGGATGAACGCCTCCGGGACCGAACTGCGCCACTGGTCTGACATGCTGGCCTCACCGCGCAGGCCCATCGCGCAGTGGCACACCCTCAAGGACCCAGAGGAGGCCGACGCTATCCTCACTCAGAAGTAGACAGGTGTGTGTGTGTGTGTGTGTGTGTGTGTGTGTGTGTGTGTGTGTGTGTGTGTGTGTGTGTGTGTGTGTGTGTGTGTGTGTGTGTGTGTGTGTGTGTGTGTGTGTGTGTGTGTGTGTGTGTGAGAGAGAGAGAGAGAGAGAGAGAGAGAGTGCCGACTAGTGCGAAAAATAAGTAAAGACTTGAGAGAAATAATACAAAAGGAGAGACAGTAATGCTAAGGATTTTTAACTACATTGTATAGCCAGACGCCTTAATCCTGTAAGGGGGTGGCTGTTTGTCTTACGGAGAGGGGCACTAACCCCCCGCCAACCCACTTGTTGACACGTAGGGAACACGTATAGGTTGGTTAAATGGTTGCCACCCAGCGTTGGAGATGGTTTCCTGGCCTACAGGAAACTATTTGGATTGTCACTCAATGTAAAGCCACCTGAAAAGGAAAGCACGGTACGAACAAGGGACAGGAAAGATGGAAGAAATAGGAAAATGGGGCAGACACAGAAAAAGAATGATAAAGGTGAATGAAGAAGTAGGCAGCACTACATCAAAGCGAGTGGATGATGGTCGCCACCACTCACCTGATGCAGCGTTACCTACAGGTGACTGAATGACGAGTCAAATGATTTACAGTACATCAGGAACCATTCACACCACTGACTGGCATCCACATAACTAACAAATGCACGTCTGGTGATCTGGTGGGTTCAAGTACTTCAAACGCATGTGGCTCTCAGGGGTTCAAATCCAAGGAATGGGTAAGGTTTATTTAATACAATGACACCCAAGAAAGTGACTGGTTCCTCTTGCTTTGAATGTCTGGACTGATTTCGAGCGACCCTATGTTCCCAGTTCGCCAGTATATATTGCGACGATGGATGGATTTTTTTTTCACCTGACTTGAAATACCACATTCACAGCAACTTAACGATCCGAAATTGTAGTTAAGATACCCGTTACCGCAGGCTGATTTCTGTATGTTGTTAATAGCATTAGTTATATTCAAACCTCTAGTACTCAGCAATTATTTCATTTTATTCATCAAGATTTACTGTGAATAATACTTTTCAGCAATACTGGTTGTGATGCACTGAGAGGCAGCGCTTGGATTTTTTTTTATGTGTAACACCTGTTTAAATATATGCTGGCAACGTAAGTTATATTAATGTTACGGTACTAAAAAACGAAGTAGTTACCAAGATACGTTACACCAACACCATAAAAAAAAAAAAAAACGGTCTTGTCTTCTGCCAATTTATAGCATTAATCTTGGCAGGGGTGGCCACAGACGAATGGCCTCCATGTCATTCTGTCCTCAGCCATCAGCACGCCCTCCCCAACTTACACCTCCCTCGCCCACATACCACTCCAAGTAAAACAACGCCTTTTTATTCATTCTTACAGCCACTAGACATATTATTAGGAGAAGCTAAGTCTGAAGGCGTTAAAGGATGCTGTTTCTAATCCCTTCACTAAAGAAAAGTGTTCCATAAGCTGTACAAAATCACTTGATAGTAACAAAGAACCGATCAAGCAAGACTTCATCCTATTTAAATTCACTCTCTTCCAAAATGACATGATGATGGAAAGAATACACTGGAGCTGTAGGGGGACGCATTATGGCCCTCCCTGTAATTTCAGCCTAAGTCCATTGGGTTCACGTTCAACTGGGCCTGGGGTTACTACTACTACTACTACTAAGAATAAGTTAATCAAGACTTCCTTATATTAGAATTTACTCTTTTTCCAGGGTGAGTCCCATCCGTGCGCCAAGGGAGCACCCGGTGATCCCCTCCCCCCCTCTGCCCAGAACACAAGCAGGGAGTCTCTGGAAAAGTGCACATGTAAACAGAGGAACAGTGCTGGATCCACAAGCCGGAGCATCATCAGTTGTACTTCATGCGTGTTTTTGTTACCTCCTGTGATGGTAGCGTTACAGTCCCTTCCCCTCCTCCCCCTCCTTCACCAGACACCCCGACGACTGTTTGATATCATAATTCAGCAGCATTTTAAGTATATATAAATATATATATATAAATGTAGGACGAGTATCATAGCTAGAGGTGTCGGGGTGGGCGATGTGTACAGATTTATGCTGATCTGTGTAAAAAGTACGATACGATTCTCTGTAGGAACATTGTAGGGTATAAATAGTCTGTTTCTCACTCCAACTTCTCTTTTTATTTGTAAGTCTGACCGGAAGCCGAGTCAGTCAATTTACATACCAGAATCATGGGAGCAAAGCCAGTGACACGAGGAGACTCAACCAAATCCAGCCTCCCGCATCCAGGTACTTATAGAGGAACCAATGTATCATATTTATCTTGCATGCTGTAAACGTAATTCTTCCTCGGAATGGCGTGTGTCAAGTGCAAAAAATATACTCTCACAGTCCATCTGCAGTACGTTCAAATATTGACAAACACTGCTAACTCCTTCGCTGTATAAGGAACGATAAATCCACGACTGTTACCATCACAACTCCTCTCCAACAGCCAATGTGACACAAGAATCAAACTTCCAGACCCAGCTCCTCTAAAGATTCCTCTACGACCGGTGTTTTTATGCGTAAGAAAAGTTTGTGCCCATGAATCCCGAAGGCGGCAAGTTGTGGGATACTGTAATCAAATACTTTCCATCAAGATCCTTGTGGACATTGCTCACTAATACTCTCCAAGTGATCGTGATTTACACCTGTGATGATGTGATGTGTAGGTAAAAGTAAATCATTAGCGATACCCACAACGATCTTTACTGGAATACGTTTGATGAATTCGTATATGCATAACATCTTCCTTGACTCGGGATGATGGGTGGTAGGCTTTCTTCACCTATAAAACTAAGAAAAATAAATGTTTCTCTACCAACAGAACCTTCTGCTGGAGATCAGAGTAGGAGTCTCATGCAGGTGTTCATATTCATTCCAGACGATCTGAACTAAGGTGAAGCCATCCTAAAGTTAACGATTCTCTAAGTTTTGCAGATGAAATTCGTACTAGGAGTCACAGTCAAACCAGTGAATCAAGAGTTGAGTTAGTAAGATCAGTATATTGACTGCATAAGCGAATTTGTGACCTGCTGAAGGAAGATGAGTAAAAAAAAAAAAAAAAAAATCATATAAGAAGATACAGCAACTAAATTTACATATCTTTAAAGCAAAATAAATCTGAAATGGCAATTATGTGACTGCGTCAAAATGAATTAACTTCATGAAAAATGTGTGGTAAATGAAGTTGTGAAAAAAGAGCATTATTGTTCAGTGAAATCACAATGCTGAAGTATGCTGAAGTTAAAATTATCTTTCCCCCAGTGAACTTGGTCTGGTTAGGAAGCTTGAAGGTAAAGTAAATATGTTCTCAATTAAATCAGAGTAGAAGGAAAAGATGAAATTAATTTATCTTCACTGGAGTCAAATTGAATCGATATTTTAGAAGAGAGGTATTAGAAGATTGCTAGATGATATAAATGGGAGGGAGTGACAGCTAACTCCACCTGTCTCATGTAGTGAAGGTTCAAGAGCTATTCCTTCGTCGTCTGGTCTGTCTCTGTCTCTCTCTACATATAGGTCTTTATACATGTATATATATAAATATATATATTCCTGTCTCGTGGATGTGTCGCCTGTGTACTGGTGACTCACATTCTTTCTCTGTCTTTCTTTCCCTTTCTCTCTCTCTGACTCTCAAGCCCTCTTTCCCTGCCACTCCCTTGCCTCTTCACCCCGGCCGGAAACTACCCAAACTAGGATAGTAACTAGTTAAAAAAAAATAGTAACTAGTGAGGCACATGGGGGTCGGAGGCAGGATGTGGAGGGGAAGTGGCTCTAAAAGTGAATAACTGATTAAAAAAAAAAGAATTCACTATTTTGTTGATTAGCGAGAGTAGTGGATGTTGTTACTGGAATTTTTCATTTTGTGACTGAAGAATTAGCTAGTCCGTTTTCTGTTTATGTTCTCCTTTTCAAAGCGGTGCGCCACCTAGCGTGCATCCTGGCTTGAAACCAAAGAGTATCACTTTAAGGGTTCTTGGTGCATCTTTTAGGGAGTCAAAGGTCCCGTGTGGGAGTCTCAATGGATCTTTTAATGAGTCTGCAGGGGCCATATGTGTGAGTCCTTTCAGAAGTCTACTGGAGTCCCATATAGATGTTCTTGACAGATCCTTCATGAATCTATTTGTGCAACTCTGATGGGTCTACTAAGGTCTTTTGTGAATTTTTTTGTGAGTTTAGCTTGATTCCCGTTTGGATATCTCTGTAACTCTATAGGAAAGCAACAAAGCCCTGTTTCAAAGACCTCATAATTGGGAGTTCTCAATGGATCCGCTGGGAGTCTTTCAAAAACCCTGTGCGGGAGTTCATAGTAGGTCTTTAGGGAACCACAGACAGGTCTCATTGGGTAAACTTTGGAAGGTCCAGTCAGAGTTTGCCCAGGTGCATATACGCAACCATCTAAACAAAAGTATATCTCTATATATTATGATGTCTCGTACTGTGTTTGGCCCGTACTCGCCTTAACTGGGAAATGTGTTGGTATAGCATATTCTTCGGGGTATCTAACATGGTATATAAAACTGGAAGTGTGTGTATACCGCCTAACTTAGGAGTGGCTAACAAGGTACATGTACTGTATAAGGAGTTAAGTCAATGTATACCACCTACCATGGCGGGGTAACCTAAGAATGGTATATATACAAAGTGTATGCATAACGACCATGATAAATCTAGAGGTTGAAGTGTTACCTCTGTTTAGCCATCGACATTCAGGACAGCAATACCATACCATAATTCCACCACACTAATGAGAGCTAATTAGTCAAGCAGTTAATTATGCATATATCAAATGTTCATAGCATTGTTAAGCTTTTAAATACTAAGCGTAGATTCAAATAGGCCTTCTGCTGTCCTGATTGGTCGAGGCTCAACCTTCATTTTCCCGCTAGCCAATGGGAGCTCAGTGTGAGTTTCCAAGCCATGTTTTTTCCTTTTTGGATTTTCGTCTTTCGTAAGCTGTGAAATAAAACTGAGGGAACCATACTCATTTTTAGCGTCATGTCCAGTTGTATGCCCGACTGATGGTGTTGTGGTCTTCAATGTACAAGTGGACATCAGTGTACAGGTCTATTTACAGATATATATTCAAAAATACAAAAAAGTGTCCATCTACTTATGTCTCGGCTGAGGAGGATCACCCCCTAAGTAACGGGTCTCCTACAGCGTCCCAACCTTCTGAATGCCGTGGGTTCTGGGTGCCATAGAGAAAATGATGATAATGATGTTGATGATGATGATGATGATGATGACGATGATGGTGATTTATTGCGTTATCAGGTTGTAATTTACGGCGGTAGTGAGTGTAATTATCAACCTACCCCATCACAAACCTCCACCTCTACCCCTGCCCCTCTCCTGAAAACCCCACCTTACTCCACGTGAACCCCTCTTTTTACCATTCTTTCGTCCACCCCCCATTCTCCCCGTTTTCACCCTTCCTTATTTCCAACCTTCATCTAATTTTTTCTGATAAATATGCTTGTCTCCTTAAATTACCTCGCTATTATCTTCAAATATTCTGCATAATGTGATTTAACACCCGGAGGGGAGTCCGGAAATGGCGGGAAGCTACATGATTGGAGGAACGCACAAGTGACGTCACAAATCGAGGAAAAGTAGCTTACGATTGGCTCTTAAAGTAAACAAACCATGACGTGGTGCCTCCCTAATGGCTACCGGCACTCTGTTGCTCCCCCTCTGCGGTGTTTCTATTGGCCGGCTGGGTGCGGGGTGGCGGCCATGATGTTGATTACGTGCCGATCTCTCTCATATCACAAGGGGACAGGGTCAGTGTTTAATTTTAGGTTAGTTTAAAGCTCTAATTCTCATTGCCGTTTCTCAATTGTTTCACCGTAGAATTCAGGAATAATTTACCACGCCTACCCTAACTTCACGCTTGACATCGCCTCCCACAAACTCTGAAATGTCTCGTGGAATCTCTTTTGTCTCCCCCACACTTGCAATGGTCACTTTAGTTTTCTCTCCATACCTAATATCCAGATCAATGACAATGTCCTCAGTGACTGCAATGTCTGTATGGAAAGCGAGTGCATATTCATTTTAACTGTGGCTGGAAGGAAGTGTGGTGGAGGACCGAGGGTTCTGTGCATGTATGGGTAAAAAAAATAATCTCTCAGGAACCACTGTTTTTTCTCTCTTCCATCACCAGCAACAAAAGAAAGTCACGATGAATTTCAATACTTTCTTATTTTTGCTTCATCTTGGTTCCATAGCTACTCATCATCTGCCTGTCTGTCACTTTGATCAGAATTTTAGGCCTTCTGAGTTCAAGTCCCCTGGAAAACAAAATTGGGGAATAAAAGGAGAAAGCAAGAGAGATGATAGTGAGCTGTTATAAAATTCCATTGCATTTCGGTGGTTAAAGATCATACACAATTCAACAAAGTACATAACGTGTCTTGTGATGGTGAAATTATAAGTGCCAAGGAAAACCATGCCAAGCGACAGATATAGATGACAAAAACTGACTAATACCGTATATAAAATCACACTGGATCCCTTTATAAAACTAAATGCCAGGGAAAAGTAAGACGATGGCGAGTGACAGGCAATGTTCCAAAAACCAAAAGAGGATTGAACCCCAGTATAAAAACCATGCTGGATCCTCTTTCAAAATCTCCTCATGGAAGTTATGGTCCCTTGTCAAGCGAATGAGAGGAAGGTCTGCAGCAAAAGGTCCTTTTCGTAGCTCATCCCACACACCCGAATTCATTTATACCTTTCCGTTCCATTATGTAGCACAGGCGGAGGTCAGCGTAGCCATTTTGTTGGTAGGTAAACAAGAAAGGTGGAAGGCATCATTTCTAGGGTAGAATTATATAAGGTAATGAAATCGACCTCCCCAACTCCCACGAGCGCCCCAAACCTTGAGCCTTATTTACATCTAGACATAAGGGTTGGTTTTACTCATCGCGTTCTCGGCTATAAACCCCAATCCTCCAATCCCCTCTGCCCCCAACCCCCCCAATTCCCACTCCCCCAATCCCCAGGAGAGTCCCAAACCTTGAGCCTTATTTACACCTAGCCATAAGGGTCGGATTTGCTCGTCACATCTACAGTTCCCCCCCATCTCTCTCCCCTTTCAGTTCACCCACCTACCCCTTCCCATTCAACATATACTCAGTCCCTTCACCCACCTACCCCTTCCCATTCACCATATACAGTCCCTTCACCCACCTACCCCTTCCCATTCAATATATACTCAGTCCCTCCCCTCCAACCCCCCTAACATACCATAAATAAGCATATATATAATTCTACGTGGGGCTTCATCCTTGGTTGTGTCTTGGCTTCGAGGTGTGGTGGTGTGGTGGGGAGTTTCTGAGTCCACCACACTTACCACAGATTCACCACACCTCATCTCTCTCTCTCTCTCTCTCTTTACAGTGGCACTACCAAACCTCCCCCTTATCACTGCCACATTTACCACACCTCTGACACCACACTCTCACCACAAGCACATATCTCCCACACCACAACCACACTTTTGCCACAACCCTTTCACTCACCACAACCACATCCAGGCCAGCTACTTCACCACTCTTTACCACACTCACCCACACACTACCAACCACACCACAACCAAAGTACTACCTACATTATCAAATTCCATCAGGTCTATTAAAATACCACCACTACCACTACTACCACCACTACCACAATTACCACCTCTACCACAATTACTGCCACTACTACTGTTACCACTACTACCACTGTTATTGCCACTTCCACTACTACCATCACTGCTACAATTACCACCACCACCACAATTACCACCACAACCTCAGTTACTACCACCACTACCACACTTAAGGAACAACCACTGCTACCACTCCAATTACTACCACCACAAAATCTATTATCATTTCTCCAGTCTACCTCCTCTAAAATCCGTCTCTACCTACTACCACAACCACCACTACCACAACCATTACTCCTAACCTCTACCACATCCAACTTCGATCTTTACTACCACAACTACCACCACACCCTGAGCTGAGGCATGACCAAGGACCTTAACCCCATATGGAGCGTGTACACGTGTACGTGGATGGTGGTAGTGTGTGTCTGTGTCTGTCTGTCTGTCTGTCCCGTTACCCCCACCACCTCCCTCCCCCCTCCAACCCCCACCACAACTTGCCCCCACTCCCCCCTACCCTCCCCCTAGTGCCTGGCCTCCCCCTCCTGCACCCCAACCCAAACAAAAAAAGAAAAGAAAAAAGATAATAGACGAAAATAAAGACACCCAGCTTAAAAAAGAAAATGGAAGAAAAGATAATGATAAGAGGAGGGTGAACTGAATTATGTCATTGAATCGCAAAAAAAAATAATATTGAAAAAAAAAATGTTTGCTTGAAAATACTGAAGAGATAAACAGAGACGATTACCAATATATGTATGTATTATTGATATCCTAGTGAGTACTGAAGAAAAAAAAGGTATGTCTGCTCAAAAATGCTGTTGTTTAAGCAGAGATAAGTCTGCTTGATTGTTTTTATTACCAAAGATATGACCACACTAAGAACACCATCTGCAAATAAATACATAAATAAATAAACAAATAAATAATGTCTGCTGAAGCGTCGTGGAAGAAGAAAATTAAAAGATAAGCAGACAAAGCAGGAAGGAGGGGGAGGAGGAGGAAGTCAGTAGAGCAAAGCAGACATGCAGTAGGCTGGGGAGGGGGAGGGGGGATTTGGGGGGTTGTAAAAAAAATAAAAAAAAATGGCAGAAGCTCCATGAAGGCAGATGGGACAGGCTTGCTGCCCTTCCCTCTGCGTCACAAGGAGAAGTGGGACTCGGGGGCGTGGGAGGCTGCACGGCACATTATACCTTCGCGAATTTATTATTATTATTATTATTATTATTATTGTTACTATTATCATTATTATTACTACTACTACTATTGTTAATATTATTATTATTATAATAATAATAATAACTATTATTATTATTATTACTACTACTACTACTGTGGATAAGCTCATAACCAGAGATTTGGCACCCCATTTTAAAGCGACAGAGTTCAGATTGGCTCTATCAGATACGTATATGTGAAGCTACAGAACGTGGTGAAATCTGGGGGGGCCTATCCGATGTAGCCAGCATTTCGGGGGCTTGAATGATGAGTGAATGGAAGTGTGGCCCATTAAACAGGGCAAACTTTGGCTGTCTGGACGTTGCTGCTCCTCACTCAGCCCCAGGGTGGGAAAGGAGGTCCGGATGATGATGATGATAAAATAAATCTAAGTAAAAAAATAAAATGTCATCCAATTAAAGGTGTGTGAAGGTGTTATAAAAACTGTCTTATCCAATTTAAGGTTTTTGAAGAGAGGAAAAAATTGTCTGATCTAAGTTAAGGTTTTTGAAGGAGGAGAAAAAATTGTCTTATCTAATTTAAGGTTTTTGGAGAAGGAAAAAATTATGTCTTTTCCAATTTAAGTTTTTTGAAGGAGGAAAGAAAAACGTCTCATTTCATTTATAGGTGTCTGAACGAGAAAAAAAAAAAATCATGTCTTATTTAATTTAATGTGTGTGAAGGAAGCTGTGCCCTGTTGCCTTCCAGTCCCCCAAGTACGCAATCCATGAAGTCGACTCAATCCTAGAAAGCGAGTCAGTCAGGTGAGGGGTGTACAGTCGCGGTCTAAAGTTCGTCCACGTTCCCCTGCCGGCCGTGGGTGATTGAGGGTGTTACGTGAAATGTGATAGGATGGAGGGTGTTACGTGAAATGTGAGAGGATGGAGGGTGTTACGTGAAATGTGCTGGGAAGGAGGTGTTACGTGAAATGTGATGTGATAGGATGGAAGGTGTTACGTGAAATGTGAGAGGATGGAGGGTGTTACGTGAAGTGTGATAGGATGGAGGGTGTTACGTGATATACTGTTTATGTGGTAGGAATATTAAGCATAGGGTAAAAGAGTACAAGAAAAGAAGGTCCCTCTCTGACATGCAAAAGAGTAGGGAAGGGAATATTTCTGATGTAATAGGAATATGGCACGCATGCACAGACACACACACACACACACACACACACACACACACACACACACACACACACACACACACACACAAGGAAGGCTTCTTACACTCAAAACAGAACAAGAAGCAAGAACTCTATTAAAAAACAATAATTATGAGAAGACAGGAAACTCTCAGGCGTTTGGGGAGAAAAGAGAAATGGGCGAGGCGGGCCACAGAGCTGGCTGGGGGGAGTGGCAGTGAATTTTTACCTTCGACTGTACCTCGGTGTTCGTGGGTATCTGACTCGTGTTCTGGGACGTGACTAACAAAATAACAGTTGTACCTATAAAAAAAAAAAAAAAAAATGAAGTATCTCCCACATAGACAGCAAAAAAGATAAAAACAATAAAAAAAAATAAAGAAGAGATGGCTATTATTACAAGTGTTCTGTTTTGTTTGTTTTAGTGTGTCGCGTCGGGACTGAGCAGTTGTGTAAAAACAAATATTAGACTTAAACAAAACAATAAAAAGGAAAGTATTGACGCTTGTTTCCTTGTTTCCTTCTGTAATATTGCTGAGGACGGGTGCTATTCCTGAGAGAGAGAGAGAGAGAGAGAGAGAGAGAGAGAGAGAGAGAGAGAGAGAGAGAGAAAACAAACAAATGCCAGGTCTGCCATTTGCATTTGTGAGAAGACGGCAGGACCAGCGAATTTGGTTCAGTAGGTCTTTAGTGTACACAAGTGCTCGTGGGCCCTCCGGGCCCCTCGCACTTGCTCCTGCGGAGGGCTCTCGCGTTTGTGTTCTGTTCTAGTGCAACGCTGTCACTTGGATTTTTTGCAGCTAACCAACTGATCGTGTTATTTGCAGCTTCGGGAATGAAACAGTCCGAAATACTTTAGTTGTACCTGTGGGCAAAAAATTCTACGAAGATCCTATGCCGGGCTCCGGAAGCAGCGTTTTTTGGTCAAAATGTGATCGCTCATTAAATATAGTAAAAGTTTTTCAATCGCGATGGGACCAAGTTTTTCCACATCAGCGAATTTGTTTTCATTTTTTGTGCCAATTTTGGTGTGATCTACATGTGTAGTTTCAGCTGCCCAAAACACACACACACACACACACACGCATACACGTAACTTACTAAATTAAAATGAACAGAAACACAAATACTGACTATATATACACGTTGCACTACCCTCAAGACGACGGGTTTCTGTTCCTATGTACAGTTGCCAAAAGAAATTCAGGGACCCATAGATTAGATTAAATTTACACCTGATGCTATACCCAGTGTGCCAGTGTGACAATTTTGAGTGACAAAAAAAAAAAAATCTGGCTGATGCTGTCTTATTTTTATTACTTTCACGTATTTATCACTTGCATTTTATTACTTTCATTACTAGAGTCTCTTGTTTATATACACAATTTAACACAGCTGTCGTGAAGCCTGCATATGACCAGAAACAATGAGATGCCACTCTACGCACGGCACAATGATGGACAACTGGAGGTACTACACACACACACACACACACACACACACACACACACACACACACTTAGCAGATCCGGGATATGAGGTACTACGGAGATATTTGGAGGAATACAGAGGAATACATGGAAGATAAGGCGGATGAAGGGAAGTGTTATCAGTGTTATCAGCGCAGAAGGAAGTAGGCGAAGCTCCTCTGATACTTTATTGGTAGTGGTGGTAGTAGTGGTTACGCTGGTGGTAGTAGAGCACAGTAAATATACTCTGTTTAACTAAGCCTAAAACTATCTCTCCATCTTGAATATTGATTGTAACAACAGATTAAAAGCAGAATATGGTGCTGGTCACGAAGAAATTCTATGGAAAAGGATGCTGATGTACAGAATTGTCTTATCCTGTCACTGAGCTACGGGAAATTAGCTGCAGAAGGACGAAAATTCCCACCAAGTTAAAATAAACACACTATATCCAATAACTGCCATCCCATCTTCGCATCACAGCAACAGATGGCGTTGGTGAGGCTTCTGCTGGCGCTTCTCTTCTCTTCAGCAGGTAGGTATTTCTAGATTTTATGGGCTTTGAAACCGTATGAGTAAGGGCGTAGCCAACCCCCTTTTTCTTACAGTCATTTATGAAACACCTGTACCCCACACAGGTGAGGGTGTTTTACGGTACGATACTTCAACCTGTAACTGTTACATGTAATTAGCCTGCATCCCACTTAAGGCGTGTGGTCAGCAGCGGTACAGTAAGGTCAAAATTAAAATGTCCTATCATCACACCCTCCAAACATGAATCGCCAAAAACACAGGGTTGTCCACATGTCCACACCTTCGCGTTCTGTAATAATTATGTGCGGGTCAACATTTCCCCCCTGCCTACCTGTCAGCCTGTTTACTAGCATACAGAGAAGCCACTGAAATTCTCCTTGTGAAATAACGTGTATAAACTGCCCAGCGTAACGGAGGTATGCACTCTACCATGTCTTTTTTGGTTTCTTGATCTAAATTTCTGTCATTCGTGTAATTCCTTCATCTGCGGCAATGAAAAAAACAAAACAAAAGCAAAAAAACATATTGTCATTAGTTTTTAAAGTTATTTCGTACATTATCAACTTTTAAAAATATATCAGATAACCACTATTCACTAAATCAGGAAAGCTACATATTATAATTTTTGTTTTATATTCAAATAGTGTTTCTGCTGTCCAGGTGTGGTGTCACAAGATGGCCGCCTTGCCGTCAAAGTCAAAATGGAGGCAGGTGGACTTCCGGTATTATATGTGGATGTAAAGAGGTGCAGGACTGGTGGAGGTGAGGTGCAGTGTGGTGGAATGTGGCAGAGTGTGTGGTGGAGTGTGTGGTGAAGTGGTGGAGCTGAATATGGAAGTGTTCTGATCAGTGTAGTAAGACGGAGTGTGGGACAGTTTGGTGTGGTGAGGTGAGGTGTGGTGTGGTGTGGTGTGGTGTGGTGTGGTGTGGTGTGGCGTGAAGGGGTAGATACAGTATGTGGTGTTGTGCGATGTGGTGAGGTGGTGTGACGTGGTGGGGTAAAGTCTGGGGATTTATGGTTTGGCCTGGTGTGGTGTGGTGTGGGATGGTCTGACATGGTGTGGTGTTATATGAGGCGGAGATTAGGTGGTGTGGTGTAGGCTGCGTGGTGTGGTGTGGAGAGACGGAATGAAGATGGGTGGTATAGTGTGGTGGGATCGTATGGAGTGAGGTGGTGTGGTGTGGTGTGGTCAATTTACAACTTGCAACATTAATTCAAATATAATCATCTCAGTAGTAGCCTCTTAAGTGGACGAGTTTTTACCATCTCTCCTCATCACCTTAACACACTGGAGAGTTAATATAATGTCATACTATCTCATCTTATCACCCTAACACACTGGAGAGTTAGGATAGAGTCATACTATCTCTTATCACCCTAAAACACTGGAGAGATAAAAAAGGTTGTTATATTATCTCTCCTTATCAACCTAATACACTGGAGATAAAAAAATGAGTGTCATACTATCTCTCCTTATCACCCTAATAGACTCTCCTTATCACCTTGGAGATTTTAAAAAGGTTATTCCCCTCCAGACGATTTCTCTCACCCTACGAGACACTGCTCGTAGTGAAGGGGTCAATATTTTATCACCCTCGTTCGATTAGAATTATTTGACTTAGTACTATTTATCAGTGTTTTTATTTGAACATACATACATACATATATAATTTTTTACAGAGGAAGAGAGGAAGGACAGACAACCAGACAGACAGATACAATTTTTACAGAAGATGAACAGAGGAAGGAAAAAAACATATATACATACAGACATACACAAATACATACATATATACAAAATTTTTGTAAGAAACATTCCTAACTATCTTTTTACCCTTTCTCTCCCCCCTTTGCCCGTCCTTGTGCCAGTGGAGGTACGGAGCTGTGACGGGAAGTGGGCAGAGAGCTGGCTGATCACACGAGAGAACTGTAAGGTGTGTGTGGGGGGGGTGGGGGCAACTGCGGAAGTCATGTCGTTTGTCTCGTTTATCACCGAATTAACTAACATCCTACGACTAAAACTGTATATCTATATATCTATATCTATCTATCTATCTATATATATATATAGATAGATAGATAGAGAGATAGATAGATAGATAGATAGATACACACACACACATACAGAGAGAGAGAGAGAGAGAGAGAGAGAGAGAGAGAGAGAGAGAATAAATATAAAGCACATCAGCAAAGGACAAAATACAGGTTAAACAAGAGCAATCCGACATTGCAAACCTCCGCCACGACGGAGTGTGCAGTAGATCTTATGATGTTATCTTGTAATTTTGATGCCAGCATTGCAGACATTATTTATCGAGTTGGAAGCAAATATGTTGACACTGCCGCCATACCACAATGGTAGAGAATCCTTTAAAAGATTCCTGGATCCGGATGATGACCCGGATCACCACAAAATCTACTAAACTGTTCCTTGGGCCATACCCCACCCCTCCAAAAAAACTGCAAAATCAGTCCTTAACGTTTTGAGTAATGTTAACAGACAAGCAGACAAACAAACCAACGCCGACATAAACATATCCTCGTTGGCGAAGGTACAGAGCTATACTGACGCATTACAGCATTGATACAAGGACGGTTCACCTGTATTTTGTATCATTAATTTGTCTGCTTCTCCCTGCATAATACCACAAACGCTCTGCCGCGGCTTTACTGTACCTCCAATAATTCAGCAGTGGTCTGTCTCCCTGGCCTGGACTCTGTGAAGCCTGAAAGCCATTGTGGAGGAGGAGGAGGAAGAGGTGAAGAAGAGGAAGAGGAGTTTGGAGGGTTGTGGAGGGAATTTGGAAGGGAGGTTGGATGAGGTAACATGGATGGAGAAGGGTAACTGGAGGGTAAATACGTGTGTGTGTGTGTGTGTGTGTGTGTGTAAGAGAGAGAGAGAGAGAGAGAGAGAGAGAGAGAGAGAGAGAGAGAGAGAGAGAGAGAGAGTAGAAAACTCAGCAACTGAATAGGGAAGGTATTGGTTGGATGAATTATATGCTGAGAAACACATACCAAGGGTTTGGCATCGCTTTTAAAAATTGATGGTCGACAGATTTTGTATGTGAGCAACAATCAAAAATGTGTGCAGAAAGATATACTCGTGAAATGGAGTCAGGATTCCGAGGGCTTGAATGACGTGTGAATGAGTGGGTGGCCTTTTAGCTTAGCATGCCGTTTGACAGTAATCATACGTATGTGTTTTCTGTTTGTTTCTGTTGAGATGATGATGATGATGATGAAGTATTTTAATTCTAATACTACAAGATAATTTTAACCGCATCTGGATCACTTTCGTAGTCAAAAGTTAACAAAAACAGGGGTTCCATACCTGAAAAAATGAAGTCTGAACTTACATGAAAAAAGTCTCAAATTTCCAAGAGGGTAAGGGTTGTGAATAAGTCTTGCAAGTGTACCGAAGACGTGATGCAAATGCCAGACCACACCGACGAGTTGAGCGCTGCAATATACAAGACACTGGGACGGGAAGAGGGGCAGGGGGTGGTTCATGCTAATCGCTCAGGAGGGCTGCAGGTGCGGTGCATGGCGGAGTGTTAATAAGGCAGGTGAGGCGAGATGAGGCAAGGGAGGTTAGAAATGCATGCTCTCCTTCCTTCCTCAAATCCTCACTCGACGAAAGTATACATGATTCACCTAACATAACCAATATATTCGATACCCAGAGAAAAATCACCAAACATCAGAAATGGCTTATGTTTTAATATTAACGAGGAAATATCAAATAAAGTAATTGGGTGAAAACTATAAACTCATTCACCTCTTAGGGACCAAACCTATGAGCATGCAAGGCTCAGGTAAGGCGCCAGTACACGGTAAATAAGTTTGTTCATTGATATTTACGAGTATAAGTGATTTGCTGTCTCATATACGGTACTCTTTCCACATCCATACTTCTTTACGTGTATCCATGTTACTGCAGCCATCCTTCTCTCTCTCTCTCTCTCTCTCCAATGCAGTCACTGGGTACCTCATTTGCCTGCGTGTGTCTCTGAAGCTGCGGGCGCAAGAAACCACAGGGCTGGATTAAAAATGTATGTATGACTGTGAGATGAACAACATCTTACACAGATACGAAGAGAAGAGAAGAGAAGAGAAGAGAAGAAAAGAGAAGAGAAGAGAGGAGAGGAGAGGAGAGGAGAGGAGAGAAGAGGAGAAGAGAAAAGAGAAGAGGAGAGAGAGAGAGAGAGAGAGAGAGAGACTCTATATAATGTTCTAGCCTCACAAAATCACCTTCCTCCTTAAATAAATAAATAAATAAATACAATAAAAAAAATAATAATAATAATAACAACGTGGGAATTACAGCCCCACATTCAAAACATTGTGTTCTGGGAGTCAATTTGCCTATGGTCTATTTCTCGGCATGAAAAAATAAATAAAATAATAATAGATTTGAATATTCACTTCCTCTCATCATCAATTTCTCCTTCCATGCTTTCTCATTCTGGTCAGACTCGTAGACAAAGTTAGCAATATTTCGGACCTGGATGTATGCTAGGGGAAAAATGAGACCTAGAAAAAACTGTCTTTAAGGTATCAGAAAATGTAGTTATATGTTTCAATTCATTTTGACCCTCGCTTTCTCCACTCACCCCTCTCAGCGCGGCGAGGTGAAGGTGTGTGTGGTGGGTATGGGCAGGACTGTGGGTAATGGTGCCGCTGTGGGTGTGTGTGTCAGGGTGCGGGTTCGATCTCGTACCTCACAACCCCTGCATCTCAACCTGACGCACTATGAGTACCAAGCACTTGATATGGTCCAGTGGTGAGTTCAACAGTGTGTGTGTGTGTGTGTGTGTGTGTGTGTGTGTGTGTGTGTGTGTGTGTGAGAGAGAGAGAGAGAGAGAGGTCAGATCCAGTTAGATTTGGCTTGTTAATGAAGGATGCCAAGGTTAGGAATGAAGGATGCTGAGCTGTGAATATTTGTCCCTCTTTTTATTAATATTCTGTGATTTTGTAAAGGAAAAAAGGACTGCAAGGTATTATAGACAGAAGAAATAGAAAAGGATATAGGAGCTAGGGCGCGTCTTATACCCCAGAAAATACACCCCCCCTGCCTCTCACCCCACCAGCTCACCCCTTCCTCCTCTTACAGGCAACAGAAGGGCAACGTCTCCACCCTGATAGTGAGAAGGAACCCCACGGCACCCCGGTACACCCTCACCCTCAAACCAGCCTCATGTAAGGTTAGTTGCATCTCACCCTTATTTAACCCCACTTGATCTCACCCTCCATCTTATCACCCTTGGCAACACCTCATCTCATTTCATCTTACCTCATCTGACCAAATTTGACCTAACTTATATTTATTTCACTTCACGTCCTCCCTCACCACCTCCTCATGTCACATCTCACCTCATCTGACACCTTGATTACCTAGTTTCACTCTCACCTTACGCACCCACACCACCACCTAATCTAACCTACCTTCATCCAACATACCTTCCCTAATATTCACTTGCCATAACATAACCTAGCCTAACTCTCACCCTCTCAGTGCCACATCAACGCATCTACCCTCATCTAACTTAATCTAACCTAACTTCACCTGATGCTATTGGACCTAACTTAATCTAACCTAGCCTAACCTAACACCGCCTCACCCAGCAACACACGGGCTGGGAATCACTGCTCTAGGGTAGCATTCAGGTCAGGTGTTCAAACTTTTAATTGGTTTGATTGAAGGTGCGAATCAGCGGGCTACCACTACGCCACTCATCAGTAACTGCTGAGTAGATATGCCTCAGAGGATCCCCAGTTAAAGAAGCTACAGTCTAGATAATTTTATAATAAGTGATGGTCTGAAATAAATGAGGATGTGGAGATGAATGGCAGAGTATTATTCATCAAGGACTAGACGTTTTATTTATTTATTTATTTATTTATTATGAAATGGAGACAGGATCCCCGAGGCCTTGAATAATGTAGGAGTAAAAGTCGACATGCTATTGAAAGTTCTCCCAATTTTTCACTGTCTCTTTCCTTGTTTCCAGATCCTGCCTCACCCTACCTTTACGTGGGAAGGGTCAGAGTGGTGAGTGTGAATTCTTTTACCTGTACCACGTGCCTGTAATGATCTGTGAATTCCTACAGGTAAACCAGACGAGGTGCCAATCCTGGGAGAAGGAGAAGGAGAAGCAGGAGGTGAGAGCTGACGGAAAGTGAACGATACTTTTATTACCTGAGTTTACCTGTTTGTCTTGATTTTGTTCTTTTTTTTTAGGTCAGATTCGCGAAAAGCCAGACTAGTGAGGTGAAAAGAGACCTGGACTGAGAAAGGGACTAAATGCTGCCTCCTTTTTACCTGAATATACCTGTGTTATGGTTTGTTACTTCCTACAGATGAACCAAACAAGTCAGACCAAGGAGGAGGAGCATCTCAAGACAGAGGAGGATTTTGGGATGAATGCAAGAGTAATTCTGACTGTAAACTTGATATTACCAGTACTCGTTATACCTGACTATACCTGACTGAACTAAGCTGCGCCTTCTTACAGGTAAACCAATCGGGATACAAGACCAGGAGGAAAAAGGACGACCTGAGGAAGAAGCTTGGCCTGAGGAAGAGGTACCTGAAGAAGAAGAGTGACCAGACCACGAGGAAGAAGAGTGACTTGAGGAAGAAGAGTGACCTGAAGAAGAAGAGTGGTCAGGCCAGGAGGAAGAGGGGTAACCTAAGGAAGAAGACTGACCTCAAGAAGAAGAGTGACCAAAAGAAGAAGAGTGACCTACAGAAGAAGAGTGACCTACAGAAGAAGAGTGACCTAAAGAAGAGGAGTGACCTGAAGAAGACTGACGTGAAGAGGAGATACCTGGAGATAGAGGGTGACCTGGGTATGAGAGGCCAGGTGGAGTTTACCGTGGCCTGGCGTGACCTGGATCGCACCTGTACCTACGAAGCGGTTGTCAGTAGTTTAAGCCATTCATTTCGTATTTTATTTATTCATTTATTCATTTTTATTCCTTCTAGATCCAGACTATTTCATTCAGCAGTGGAGAGGATTAGAAACAGTCTCCTTTATCCTCGCAATCAGGTCTCTCTAAAAGTTAATAAAATCTGATGGTAATAATAATAAAGGAAAATTCCATCCGTATTCTCGTCGGTTCTGTAAGCTCCGTAACACCTCTTCCATAGCGATTTATTTTTAGAGATGGCTGGTTGATATCCTTTTGTACATTAGTTATGCAGAGTATGGCGATATAGGAAGGGTTTTGTAACACAGAAAAGGACAGTTGGGTGTACTAAACAAAGTAAATCACTTGGGAAAAGGTGTTAGGGAGAATACAGGCCAGTGACATGACCTCCCCCAGCAGATAATGACGTGACCTCCTCCCCCCTCCTTCAGGTGCTGATTCAAACTCCGTGTGGTGAGGTGCTACAGGAGTTCACCCACCTGCATGGACTCCCTCACCTCACCTATCGACAACCAACACAGGTGAGTCAGGTTTAATTACTCACCTCATCTCAACTCACCGTACCTCATCACCTCACCTTTCATCACCTTACCTCACTCAACAAAACTCACCTCACCTCACCTTACTTCATTTCACCTATCGACACACCTCACCGTACCTCATCACCTCACCTTTCATCACCTTACCTCATTCAACAAAACTCATCTCACCTCACCTTACTTCATTTCACCTATCGACACACAACGCAAGCGAGTCATTCATTTATTCCCCTCACTTCCCCTCACCTATTCTCCACCCAACCCAGGTAAGCCAAAGCCATTAAGACCCTTTCCAATAAGTCTTTTTGATGTCTGTTATTCCAGCATCCTGACGATTTTTTTAGGAGACATTTCTCGTGGTGATGCGGTTAATGAAGACTATCTAATCCCTCCAGTTGTAAAAAGTCTATTCAAAGTCGCTTACAATAATCATACTAACAAATATAAAATAAATATGAAGTCCTCCAGGAAATAATAGATAACCCCTCCAATAAATCAACTGCTTTTATATTACGTTCTAACTGCCTCCAGACGGTTTTACTCAGCTGAGGAAAGACCCATCGTAACGAGCAGGGTATTGAGGGTCGTAGGTAACTTCTTCAGCTCCAATTAGGCCCATTAGCATTCAGCCACGTCACTTCAGGTTGTTACTATGATCTCTTCAGTACTGTGACGTGTATGTAGAACCACCAAGGAACCGGCACCAAATTGAACACTACTACTTCTTTCCCTCAGGAGCCGGAGAGAGCAAAGACTGGCCCAGAATTGCTCCCTCTGGCGGTGCCCCTCCTCCTCATCCTCCTGCTCCTCCTCCCCCTGACGCATGCCACAGGTGAGGGATGATTGAACAGGTAAAGGTAAAGAGTTCGTATCTGGTTTGCGATACCAATGATACGTAAGATTTTTAATTTAGTCTACATGTCATAAATTTATATATACCTGTTCAACTTATATTCTTATTCTGATCACCAGTATTAGCTGGAACTCTTGGGTTATTATCATTATCATTATCGTCATCATCATTATCATTATCGTCGTCGTCATCATCACCACAACCACCACCACCACCACCACCACCACTACCATCACCACCACCACCATCATCATCATCATCATCATCATCATCATCATCATCATCATTATCGTCATCGTCATCATCATCATCATCGTCACCATTATCATCAGCTTCGTCATCATCATCATCATTATTATTATTACCATCGTCATCATCATCATCATCATCATCATCAAAAATGAATCTTACTAAGCGTCTTCTTTTTCATAATAGCTTAATATATCTTCATTACAGTTCACACACGCGAAGCTGACGTTGAAGAGGAAGAGGAAGAGGAAATGAGAAGGGAAAATACAGGAGAGATGAAGAAAGTGGAAAGAGAAGTGGAAGAAGAAGAGGAGGGACAAAATGACAGAAAAAGAAAGGAAGGTGAAACGAGGGAGACTGGATCAAACAGTAGAGAAGAAGAGGAGGAGGAAAGAGAAGAAGAGACAGGAGGGAGAAGGAAGGTTCGGGTGATATATGAGAGAAATGAAGAGGAAGAAGGGAAGAAGAATGGCGAAGGGATAAAGATGAAAGACGAAGGAAATGACGGAGAGAGGAATGAAGGAAAGAGGAAGATTGTGAAGACGTATAAGCAAGAGGAAATATGGACGATGGGGAAAGAGGAAAAGTGGATGAAAAAGGAAGTAGAAAGGGAAAAGAGGAAAGAAGACGAAGAAAGGAAGAAAACTCTGAAGAAGAAAGTTTTAGTAGTGTATGCAAGTGACGTCAAGAAGGAAGTCACGCAGCTGATGTCACTGCTAAGACGACGGGACACACTCGAGGTAAGGAGGAAGTCACTGGGTTGGCCGTATCGGGATGGACAGTGAGTATTAGTGCCCAAATAGTGACATGTGAAATTGTGGATGGGACGAGACCGCCGCTGGGCCTAGGCGACGGGTTTTTAGTTATTCCCAAGGTCGGATACATAAAAAATGAATAAATAACTGAATACAAAACAGATATAAATACGAAGAGATAAATGAATAAAATAGATAAAAAATAACGGTAAATGAATATATAAGATAAAATACGAATAAAGATAAATAAATACACTAAAGATATAAATACGAATAAAGATAATGACATACAAAACAGAAAGAAGATAAAGCTACATGAACATATTAGGCCACGTAAAAATACTCCTAACAAACTCGTCTTCTATCTCTATCTCTAGGTCTATCTATTTATCCATTATCTATTTTTCCATCTATCTATCCATTTCCACAGCCCCTGGACCTACACGACCCCATGGACCTGGACAAGCTGGAGGCACCGTCACTGTGGCTGATTCGGCTCCTCCACAACACCTCCACGTCCCTACTCGTCGTCAACTCCCCCGCCCTCACCTCACTCACCTCACCTCTCACTTCACTCACGGCACGAGGAGAAAGAAGAAAGGGTGGAGAAACTGAAAGGGAGAGAGGGTGTGTGCCGAAATGTAATGTTCCGAAAGTGCAAAAATATGGGAGACGGAAGGAGGACGGCGAGGAGGAAGATAATGAGAAGGACATAAAGAAGGAGAAGGAGGAGGAAAGTGAGGAGGAAAAGGAGGAGAAAGGAAAGGAGGGGAAGGAAATGGAGGAGGAGGGGAAGGTGGAGAAACAAAAGAAGGAGAAGAAAGAAGCCAATGAGAAGGAGACGAAGGGGAAGGAAGAAGATGGCAATGAGATGATGATGATGATGGAAGTGGAAGATGATGATGACTCCGAGGCCAACACTGAGCTCTTCCACTTCCTGCTGCTCCACCTCCTTCACGTCCTCCCCTCCACCAGCCTACCCTGGGATTACCACCGCCTCTTTCACGTCAGGTCTGTATACTTCATTCAACCTCAAACGTTTATTGATCCGACTTACCAAACGTTTCTTCCATCTATACTTGACTGATCCGACTTACCAAACGTTTTTTTTTCATCTATACTTAACTGATCCGACTTACCAAACGTTTCTTAAAATTTCTACTTATCTGATTTAGCAACGTTTCTTGATCTGACGAGTTGCGGACATGTGGAATAAAGAGGTTAATCCGACTTGCTCTGGCCAAACGTTTCTTTATCTCACGTGCTTTGATCTAAACGTTTTAAGGACACATTTCTTAAGCTGTTGGGATCAAGTTTTTATTTTTATTTATTTATTTATTTATTCATTTTTGACCTTACAATTTTCCGCCAAACGTTCCTAGACTAGACACATCTTAATAGGTCATGTCTAGGTCAAATACTGCCTGATCTACCTTGACCAATGCTTCCTGAACTGATGTGTTTAGCCAAATGTTCATCAGTCTAACATGCTTAATTAATCACTCATTCACCTGACGTGGTTTGGCCGAGTAATTATATTGGTCTTACTTCCCAAACGTTTCTTGTGCTGAGACCCTGACCAAAACGTTCCTTGATTTCATGCTGACTCAGTTTCCCGACCAAACGTTCCTTGCTCTGTCAAAAAATTATCTCTCTCTCTCTGACAATTATTTTTTCAGCTCAACACTTTTATAAATCAACAGCCTTTACAGACATTACGTAAACTGAAGGCTATTTACAAAGGATATATCTGTAATTTCTCGCCTCTTCACTGCGAGACGTCTCCTGTGAGCAAAAAAAAAGTGTTTGGAAATATAAAGATAAAACAGACGTCATAGTATTGAAAGAGTTTTGCGAGAGTGAACGAAGAAGAATGAAGGCTTGTATACTGTTTTGCTGTGTGTGTGTGTGTGTGTGTGTGTGTGTGTGTGTGTGTGTGTGTGTGTGTGTGTGTAATTCCAGTCCACTTAAAAACATGCCACATTTTATTCTTCCTTATTCATCTCTTTTCCAGGTTTTCCAGTGTGGGGGAAGGAGAGGGGAAGCTACAGCCCCTCCCCCTCCTCACCCCCTCCCGCCTCTACCACCTCCCCCAACACCTCCACCACCTACTTCTCGACCTCGACCCTCCCCCTCCAACTTCCACCCCTAAAATTAAGCTCTGAAACCATCTGGCGGAACCAAATAAAATAACGTCGATATCTAACGGCGCGACGGTACCAAAGGGTTAAGATATGTGGAGGTCGTAGGCAGGGGGAAAGACAGACGAAGATTCCTTTAGAGATGACTGGTTGTGTATATGGCGGACTGTTAATATTGGTTAAATTCTGTGTTTGAGTATGTTAAGGGGTTAGAATGGGTAGTTAAACGGGTGCTGCATGCCCTCCTTAAATGGGAAGGAAAGCAGGCAGAGTCTAGAAAAGCCACAGTAAGCGTATATCGACGGAAGGCTTTTCTGGGGGAGAGTAAAATTAATGTAATCCACAGAAAACAGCATATGACGTCACCCGAAGTTTAAGGGATGGACACTGATTACCTTGCATCTTTACTGTTCCTTATTATACATCATTACATCATTATATCGTACTTACCACATCTATCTATCTATCTATCTATTGCCAGACGTCTTAATGCCGTAAGGGGTGGCCACAAACCCAAATCGCCTCCATGTCGCCTTGTCCTTCGCCATTTCACTGCCCTGCTCCCAGCTCACACACACCCTCTCTCATATATCTCTCACATCAATTCATATTTGATTCATCACTACTAATATTAGGATTATCAAGTAAACAGCAGGGTAGCCATATCAAACTAATTTCCCCTAATAACCTGTCATTACGATCGTTTTTCTAAGAACGTAAAAGGCGCAACCTGAAATACGGATTGTTAAAATAGCATGTTAGTCTGAAATGTAATTCTTTACCTTGTTCAATAAATGCTAAGTGATTTAATGAGGTTTTTTCTTTGCCTTGAGAGATTGTTTCGTTTCTAATTAAGCTTCCACTCTTGGCATAATTAGTAACACCTGCCTCCCTGTCACCTGATCAATACTGTGTGTGTGTGTGTGTGTGTGTGTGTGTGTGTGTGTGTGTGTGTGTGTGTGTGTGCTTTGCCTCCACGAACCTTGGCTTGTGTGGATAAAGCGGCGATGTCACGACTTCGGCAAACAAAGCTCCTGGCATCACCTAGGTAAGCATGGCATTTTATTTTCGGCGACTCTCTCTCTCTCTCTCTCTCGAAGAAGAAGAAGAAGAAGAAGAAGAAGAAGAAGATGAAGAAGAAGATGAAGAAATATGACTAAGGAAGAATACAAACTATCTCACCCTCCTATCTCTCTGAAAGCACGTTGAAGGAAATAGAAGAATAAAGACGGATACTCTCTCTCTCTCTCTCTCTCTTGGGAAGGAGGAGGAGGGAGGGAGGGAAGGAGGGCCAATCATGGAGGGAGGTGACGGCGGTGAGCCACTCAAGCCGCCGATTAAAAAGATGAACCCCGTCGCCTTCCCGCGCTTTTTATCAGCTGACTGTAGCGAGCTGGTTGATGGAGCGCCCGCCAGATGTCCGACCACCTCCTCGCCCAGGAAAACCCCAAATTTACCCCAAAATACCGAGATTACCCTACCCAAACGAGGACACAGGGCAACTAGAGGATGGAATGAGGTAGTTTAGATAGGTAAGAGTCCGGAAAATGTAGTAGGGGATGCGTGAGGAGGGAAAATGGAAGGTTTGCTCGTACGTCTGGCATCTCGGCACCGTGGGACCGAGGACGCCTTATCTTACAGACACATTTTGCCGGCGTTTCTTCAGCAGCTCCGGCGCGTTCAAGGGTTCCCGGGAAGTGAGGGAAAAAAGTGGGAAAAAAAGGAAAAAAAGACAGGAAAAAAGAAGTGGTGGGTCCATGGGGGAGGAAGGGAGGGAAAGAAAATAGGAAAAACAGACCTTCCTTCTCACTGCCAGAATGCGGTGCGCTCTCTCGGAAATTTTTATCTAAATTAACCATTGCTATCCTTTTAATTATTTGTGGCGGTGGGGATCTCTGGGGAGGGGAGTGGGAGACTGGGGGGTAGAGGGGAGAGGGGAGGAAGGAAATGGAGGGGGTGAGAGGGGAAGGGATGTTTTGGAGGAGAAAAGGGGATAAGGGAAGGAAAAGGAGGGAAATGGGACAGAGGAAATTGGAGGGGGGGAGGAGAAAGGATGGTGCTGGAGGAGAGGGAGAAGCTAGGGAGAGAGGGAATAGGGGAGGGGGAGGGACGAGGAAATGAGACATGAGAGATGGCTGAGGAGGGGGAGGGACGAGGAAATGAAACATGAGAGATGGCTGAGGAGGGGGAGGGAGGAAGTTGTGAGGAGAAGGAAGGGGTAAAGAAAAGAGTGGGAGTTGGGAAGGGAGGCGGGGAAGAAGAGGGGGTGTGATGTGAATTCCATGTGAGGGAAGGGGTTGGGGTGATGGGAGAGGGTTACAGGGGATGTGGGGAGACAAAACAGGAAAATAGGGATGGGTGGGGAAGGAGGGGGGGAAGGGGTGAGGGAGGAGTGGTGGGGAAGAAATAGGCAGTGGGGGAGGAAATGAATGGGGAGGGAGGAGAAGGGTGATGGAGGAAAAATACTGAAGGAATGGGGATGGGTACGAAGAGGGGCAGTAGGAGGAATGAGTGGATTATGGGGAGGAAGGCAGGGAGGCTGGGGATGGGTATTTGGGGTATGTGGAAGGGAAGTGGAGGGGGGGAATGAGATGGGGAGAAGGAAGAGGGAGAGGAAGGGGGGAAAAGGAGATACTTGGGGAAGGAATGATAGAAAAGGGGAAGTTGGGAGTAGATGGGGAGGCGAGAGGAGGGAAATAAAGGGAAAGGATTAAAGGAAAGGAAAGGGAGTGAGGAAAAGGAAGGAGGAAAAGGGCGTGTTGAGAGAGGAGGGGTGATGGAGAGAAAGGGAGGGAATGGTTGGAGGAAGAGGAGGAGGGGAGGGAGTGCTAGGGAGAAAAATAAAGATGGGGAGGGGAGAGGGAGGGAGATATTTAGAAATGTGGGTGAGGGGAAGAGTATGGAAGAGGTAGGGGGAAGGGGGAAGGGAAGGGAATGAGATAAGGGGAGGAGGAGAAGTTAGGTTGAGTCAGGGTTGAGAAGGAGAGGATAGGGAGGGAAGTAAGTGTACGAGGGGAATGAGGGTTGAAGAGATGAGGAGTTAGAGACTGATGGGGAGATGAGGAGGGGTGCGGGAGGAAAGAGTAGGAGGGGTGAGGAGTGAAGACTGAGGGATAAGGAGTTGGGGTGAAGGCTGAGAGGATGGAGTGGAGGGGGAGGAATGAGGAGGGGGTGGGGGATGGGAAGGAGAAGGGGGAATGAGGAGGGGGTGGGGGATGGGAAGGAGAGGGGGGAATGAGCAGGAGGGGGTGAGGGGTGGGAGGGGTGTCAGCAGCATATCACCCTCGGCACACTCCGTCATGGGCACTAACTTTTTCAATTTGGCGCGGGGGTTCGATCAGGGGGCTAAGGAACCACAGAAATTGTACTCTTATCGGCGGAGGGGCTTAGTGGGGGGGGGGAGGAAGGAGGAGTGGGGGGGGAGAAGGGAGGGGTGAGGGGGAGAAGGAAGGAGTGAGGGGAGAAGGGAGGGGTGATGGGGAGAAGATGGAGAGGGGGTGAAGTACGAGAGAAGTTCAAATGAGTATAAAAATAAACATTAACATACCTACACTCTTTTCACCTAAACCTGACCCACATTTTCATCCTTTAACAGCTTATTTGATTTAACAAAGTGGCAGAATATGACAATAATACAGCACTGCATTCTTTCCACAGCACTTATTCATGACTAGCAATATTCTCTAGTGGTAATCTATGGTTATACCTCAGCCTGCGATATGAGGAGATGGCAAATTTAGGCAGTAAAAGAAGTACACTGCTCTTGTTGACGTAGTTTTGATATGGGTTAGATTTTGACTATGATATCTTTTTTATGGGGCTTAAAAACAGGTAACTAAAGCATGAAGACCCTCCCACCACCACCTGTCCCTCCAACCGAAGCAGGTGAGAAAAGTGAAAAAGGCCACCATACACTGCAGAAAATTTACCATACAATTTTCAACGGCAAGGGCTACTGTACAATAACATTCCACGTTAGCAAATCCCAACACCTCTAAGGAACAGCAGGATGGTCATTATACTGCTTCATTACACCGACATCCCTCTGCGCCAATCGCTATAATGATTAATGAACATACGGTAACAAGGGAACCCCAAATTTGTGTGTCTGTGTTCTTGATCTGATCCCATACATCCCTTCAAGAGGCCTTTAATAAAACTGGAAAGAGATGTCTAAGGGTATATGCCCAAAGAACTATTGTGTCAAGTTTAGAGGGACGTAATGAAGAAATAAAGGACTAGTGCCAAGTTGATGATGTGTTTGCAAGAAAGAAAAAAGAAACTGGGCAAATACAGGTCTCCACAATATGGTGTAGAAACCTGTCACAGTAACCTATAAAATTTAGATAATCTTGCAACATAGGGCAAAACTGTGACTGTTGCGGTGTGGCACTTTTGCGGATAGTGATGTAGTGTGGCATACGGTGAAGAATATTGCGGTAGGTGGCACACTGGAGGTAATGATGGGATATGTGGCATCGCTGTTGGTGGATTTGAATAAGTGACTGAAAAAAGCAAAAAAAATAATAATAAGAAAGAAAAAAATCACTGACTCAGACTATCTTGACATTATTTTGATTTGCGCCCTTGGTCGAACGAATTTGTATGTCTTATCATGAACTCAGACATTATAGACATCTTCACTTTTACTCAAAAAAAAAAAAAAAAAAAAAAAAAAAATATATATATATATATATATATATATATATATATATATATATAGGAGTGCATGTGTGTCCTGTATGTGTATGTGTTATGTGTGTGTGTGTATTTGAATGTGTGTTTATGAATTTAATGTATCCATGCTTTCGTGTGTGTGTGTGTGTGTGTGTGTGTGTGTGTGTGTGTGTGTGTGTGTGTGTGTGTGTGTGTGTGTGTGTGTGTGTGTGTGTGTGTGTGTGTGTTCTGTTTGTGTGAATGTGTTTGTGTGAGTGTTCTTGTGAATGAACGTGTGCACCTGTGTGAATGAATGTGTGTGTCGGTGTATGCACGTGTGTATGCATGGTCGTATGTGTATGTACGCTAATTTACTCTGTGTGTGTACGCGTTTTTTTTTTTTTTACGATTATTCGCCTACCAATGACGAGAGGCCCCTGGGGGTTCAAAGGGAGGGGGGAGGGGGTACAAGAGCCCCTGGGGGATTGATGCATAAGGGGATCAGAGAGAGAGAGAGAGAGAGAGGTGTTTATAGAGAGTGTAATGATGGGAACACAACGCGACCAATGAGGCGAGGTCACCATCTCTTTCTCTCTCTCTCTCTCTCTCTCTCTCTCTCTCTCTCTCTCTCTCTCTCTCCACCTACCTATCTATCTATTCATCTATGCTGTATCTGTAGCAGTCCGTATGAGGCCCACTGTAAGAATAATCATTTTTCCATGCTGGCAAAGTACGAACGTTGAACGGCTGTCTGTAGTGCAAGTGATGATAATGGCTGTGTGTGTGTGTGTGTGTGTGTGTGTGTGTGTGTGTGTGTGTGTGTGTGTGTTATTTTCTCATATGTTCGACTCTGTGCATAGATTTAAAACTCTATTCCCAAACACCCATTGCTCCTACGTGCTTCCCACCTTCGCATGTCACCACTTCGACTCCAATACCCACCTTCCATACAGAATACGTTCCAGGGCTGCCTTATTTAGAGCTGGTGTGATGGTATTTACAGGGGTACTTTCATGGCAGGATGGTAGGTCTTGGGGATGAGTGGTTAGGCCTGTTTTAGCGAAATTCATACTGGTTTATTCCCCGCCTTAGTCTGGGATCGAAGTCGCGAGCTTTCGGACACCAGGCAACTCCTTCACCGCTCAGCCACCACCTCCTTAGCATACTACCTGTACCCCCTTGATTAACACACACCTATCCTAAAATTCTTGTGTTTTTCAGATAATTAACTTAGCCATTAAATTTTCAGTGATATTTAGGACATATATACTACAAAAAGGTCTGTATTATCTGTGTATCATATTATTATTTTTCTTCCATTTTTTTTTTTTTTTAATTTTGCTTCTCAAAAATTTCTCGTATTCTTAGTCTTTCGCCTCATTCTCCCCCCCTCCCTCTTCCTCTCCCCTCCCCCTCTCTTTCTTCCACTCTCGTTTCCTCCCTCCCACACGCTCCATTTTCCCCTCTTTATACTCTCTCTCTCTCTCTCTCTCTCTCTCTCTCTCTCATCCTCAACTACTGTATATTATATCGGTTCATCTACCTACGTACCTACCTACCTACTACCAATCTATATATCAGCCAATCAATCTATCTACCTACCTACTTACCTACCTACCTATCTATCTATCTGTCTATTTATCTATCTACCTATCTATCATTCTTTTACACAACAGCAATCAATGTAAACACTTCCAACACACACACACACACACACACACACACACACACACACACACACACACACACACACACACACGTCTCTCTCATTTCCTTGCCACTCCCTTCAGACGATTTTATTCAGCCTGGTGGGGTTTTGCCGAGAGAGAGAGAGAGAGAGAGAGAGGGGGGGGTAAAAATCGTCAGGTGTTAATTATGACTGTCGGTAAAGGTATGTAATCATGATGAAAGGGTTGGGTTTATGATGTGTGTGTGTGTGTGTGTGTGTGTGTGTGTGTGTGTGT